>NC_069792.1:15007500-15351250 GCF_027406575.1 Nycticebus coucang | reverse complement strand
ATGGGTGTGAGTGAATGTGTCTGAGAGTGTGTGTATCTGAGGGTGTGTGTGTGTGTCTAGGAGTGTGTGCGTGTGTCTGAGAGAGTGTGTGTGTGTATTCTGATCAGGTCAGGAAGCCTAGTGAAAGCACATGTAGTGAGAATAAGATGGAGTCTGTCAGGCTAGGGCAGATCCACATGGTCTGGTCGGTTTAGGTCCTGCCTGACCTTCTCCCCTTGTCTCCCATTCTTATTATTTTTTTGTAAATTTAGCTCCCAACCTCAAGTAGGTGCCACATCCTGAGTAGTTAGGTGGATTGAATTAGGAGGTTAACTTTTGAATCGGAATGTTGTAATAGGTTACTGAGGTATGGCGATTATTATTTGGAATAGAGGTTGGTGTGGTCTTTACTTTGAACTTTTATGTACAAAACTGTAATTCTGAAAATACAAAAACAGAACAGTCTTGGAGAGGCCACTCTCACTATTCTCCAGAATCTCAGTCTTCTGACAAATAACATTTGGTGGACCTATCCCTGTCTCTGCATATTGGCTGACAGTGACAGACAGCCAGTCCCTCTTTGTCCCATAATACTGGGAAGTCCTGGATTAACATTTTCCATTGTGCTGGGATGTACCAAATATAAGGCCATCTGACCCTGTATCTTGAAATTAACAATTTTCTTTCAGTATCTCTTTGATTTTGGTTACAGAGCTTTGTTGCCTGGGCCTAAGACGGTGACTGAGGTAAAATTTCTTTTGTGAAATTTTCTCTTAACAGACCTCTTCCATGATTGCATTGTAAAGAATTTAAGAAATAACAAATTTGGCTCTGCGCCTGTAGCTCAGGTGGCTATGGTGCCAGCCACATACACCAGAGCTGGCAGGTTTGAATCCAGCCTGGCCAAACAACAATGATAATTACAACCAAAAAATAGCTGGGTGTTGTGGTGGGCGCCTGTAGTCCCAGCTACTTGGGAGACTGAGGCAAGAGAATCACTTGAGCCCAGGAGTTGGAGGTTACAGTGAGCTGTGAGGCCATGGCACTCTACTAAGGGTGACAGCTTGAGGCTCTGTCTTAAAAAAAAAAGAAAAAGAAGAAGAAGAAGAGAAATAACAAATTCTCTAAACATTTTGAAATTTAATTTTAGTTGTTTTTCTGATTTTTTAAAGAAGTATTGATAATTCCTTGGAGTTTTTCATGATGATAATATTTATAACAATAATCATAACAGCAGCTAACATTTGCTGAATATTGAGAATTTGTCAGCATCTTTCTTGAGAATTTCATATCTATTAGGAGGGAATAAAATGCTTTTCTGCTGCTTGACAAATATAATAACTTAAAATTTGAATGCATCCAGAGGAGAGGAGTCTTTTCCACATCAATTATTGTTGATTTAACTTACACAGAGTTTTTGTACATTTAATTTAACAAGAGTTTTTTTCCCAGATGAGGCAAAAGGCTAACAGAGTGGAGGGAAGGATCTGTTGCTGATGTGACCAAGTGGTTCCAGTGGCCTGAGACTTGCTCTCTGGAGAAGAGTTGCAAGTATCTGCTGCTAAAACCACCAAGGGGATCTAAAATGTGCTTTTCACCTTGTGTTTGGGAACAGTCTGTGTAGTAACTTGGTTGTGTGATATAAGGAACATGGAAAAGGAACCAGCCTAGTGAGTGCCTGGAAATACCAGCAGTAGTGTGTGATAATCAGAATGCTTGCAGAGAAAACTCAATGAGCTGTATTTACTTCTTTCTGGTGTTATAAAAATTATGTATCCTTCTACGTGCAGAGACAGTTCCTTAGGGATGAAGAGTTACGCATGCTCATTAGCAGAAGAACATGTATCCCAGCAGGTCCTGCATGCTAAACCCAAGACTTATGAGCCTATTGTCCACATGAGGGGCAAGCATAACTTCTCCATTGTGGTGGTGAAGGAGAGGATGAAGAGATAATTATGGTAATGAAAGAAGTTAATTTAAATGTTCTTGCTCCATACTTTGGTTAAATATTCATTTCAAATTAACCACGCTTTTCTGATGTATATGTACACCATGGAATATTATGGAGCCTTAAAGAAAGATGGAGACTTTACCTCTTTCATGTTTACATGGATGGAGCTGGGAACATGTTCTTCTTAGTAAAGTATCTCAAGAATGGAAGAAAAAATATCCAATGTACTCAGCCCTACTATGAGACTAATTTAGGGTTTTCACATGAAAGCTATAACCCAGTTACAACCTAAGAATAGGGGGAAGGGGGAAAGGGAAGGGGGGGAGGTGGGTAGAGGGAAGGGGATGGGTGGGATTACACCAGCGGTGCATCTTACAAGGGTATATGTGAAACTTGGTAAACGGTCTGTGAAGCTAGTGAATGATGCCCCATGATCATATCAATGTACACAGCTATGATTTAATAAAAGAAAAAAAAAATTAACCACGCTTCTTCAAAGGCTGGAATCAAAGTGTGATTAAAGCATTACCTTTTTAACCTGTTTTCCTGGGTTTTGAAATGGAAGATACCGTTGGAATTCTGTGTTAGAACTGGCAAAGCTCATTGCCCTGGCTGTGAACTTCAATATTGGTTTTAAGTCTTTCTGTCTAAAAAGACTTTAGATTATTCTCACAGGTCTTTCTAGACTGACTTTCCCCGACTCTGCGGACAGGTATATTAGCATAATCTTGGCCTAAAGATTTCTGCATGGTCCTCTGTTCTGTACAGTTCTTTTCAGTTTAGAAGAATGAAGTGGTGAGACAGATGCGGTCACTTTGATGCTGGAATCTTCATGATAATTATTCTTTTCTTCATGATAATTATCCTTTTGTGTCATTTACTATTA
This sequence comes from Nycticebus coucang, assembly GCF_027406575.1. Taxonomy (NCBI): domain Eukaryota; kingdom Metazoa; phylum Chordata; class Mammalia; order Primates; family Lorisidae; genus Nycticebus; species Nycticebus coucang. The sequence goes on along the minus strand of NC_069792.1, from coordinate 15,348,434 downwards.
TGATCAATGTATATATTGTGTGAAGACGTAATTCATGAAAATTATGAAAATTGGTTCATTCTCTATATATACATTAAAATATCTCACTTGAACAGAAAATAATCTGTGAGGAAAGGAATCATTCAATCAAAGAAACAAACGCTCAGGAGTTATCAGCAAAAGGAAATGGTGAACTATCACACTTATTTTTTTTTTTGTAGAGACAGTCTCACCTTATCGCCCTCGGTAGAGTGCCGTGGCGTCACACAGCTCACAGCAACCTCCAAATCCTTGGGCTTAGGCGATTCTCTTGCCTCAGCCTCCCAAATAGCTGGGACTACAGGCGCCTGCCACAACGCCCGGCTATTTTTTTGTTGCAATTTGGCCGGGGCTGGGTTTGACCCCGCCACCCTTGGCATATGGGGCTGGCACCCTACCTGCTGAGCCACAGGTGCCACCCAACTATCACACTTATTGCTTAAAAGAAATAAGGAGTATAAACATTTAAGTTCCCAAATTCAATAAAATAAATTAAGCAACTTCATACAAAACAATGGAAGCCTTAGACTGGCTTCCTCAGAGGCTGAGCTCCCAGGGGAAACATCAAGGGAGCAGGGAAAGTGAAACAGAGCAGAGAAAGGGAGGAAGGGTGTGACTGATCTCAGGCAAAATCTCCCAGAGGGTGGGCTTCAGCCTGACCCTACAGAGGATCTCTGGAATATGAACGACGTCTGGGTGTGCTAAAGGCTCACAGTGCTCTTGGTTGACAGTCCCTGGGGTGTGGAGGAACAGAGACCTTTAGGCCTTACCACTTTCTGCACTTGTGGCCAAGTAGCTGTAGCATCCTGGGAGTTGTCCTCCGAAGAGCCACAGGGTGGTGGAGGTGGCGGATCAAAAGTACTAAATGGCAAATTCAGGGGGTGGGGTGCATGCAGGAGTGGTAAACGGGAATAGGAGGAGAAGTCAATCAACACTGTCTGCTATCCAGATGATCCTAAGTTCCTCCGGTGATATGAAAAAAGTCTGCATTTAAATCCAGTGAGGATATTTCAAATATTTTATAATTTCTTAGATTAAATTTAAAAAAAAAATCACATGACCCATATTAGGACTTGTTGTTTATTGCTTTGTTCCTCATCACAAAACCAATGAAACCTAGTATTTTACTGAGCCCCTCCTGAAGGTCAGGAGCAGTACCAGGCACTCTGAGACCCTTAGCTCATCGATCCTCAAAGTGGTTGAGATGAGCATTATTTCCACCGTTTTGGAGATGACTGGGAGCCTGCCAAATGCAACAGTACGGAAAACAATTACTGTTGAATGAGCAAATGAACCAATGAATGAATATGCTACAATGAATTAAACATAGACTGGCTATATACGTATATTCCATTTATCTCATGAAAATACAGCTAGCTAGGAAGTGGCTAACTCAAGACTCTCAGGCCCCAGGTGCTTTAATCTGCTCCTGTATACTGCCTTGCCAAAAAGTATTTTTAAATACTTTTAATCGCTGTCCTAAATAATAGTGATGTTTCCCTGTACTTGTGCTCAGGCTAGTCTGCAACTTTTGACCTCAGGCCTCAACCTCCCAGCATGCTAGGATTACAGGTGTGAGCCACTGTGCCTGGCTTCCTTTCTTTTTTTTTTGAAATGGAGTCTCACTGTGTCACCCTGTGGCTAGAGTGCCTGCCATGACTTCAGACCTCTCAGCAACCTCAAACTCTTAGGTTCACAAGATCCTCTTGCCTCAGCCTCCTGAGTAGCTTGGAATACAGACCCGCCACAATGCCTGGCTGGTTTTTCTATTTTTAGTGGAGAAGGGGTCTTGCTCTTACTCAGTCTGCTCTCAAACTGCTGAGCTCAAGAAATCTGCCCTTTTTGGCTTCCCAGAGTGCTAGGATTGCAGGTGTGAGCCATTGCACCCAGCCTAGGAAGTTGTATTTTAATTATAGACCTTTTTTTACTTTGTGAGTTTTTATATGGGATCCAAAATGAAGGATTTTCTGATCCCTTAAGGTATATATTCCATCTGTAATTTCTCAGGGACTTGTGACTTTTTGGGGATAGCCTATGTGTCATTATCAATCACTTCTGAAACAACTTCGTTCATTAAAAAAAAGAGAGAGAGAGAGAGAGAAAAAAAAATTTTGGAAATAAGAGAAACAATGGAGAGATTTTTTGTTTGTTTGCTTTGCTTTTAAGAGTTAAGGGCTGAAAGAAGGAGGTTTCTTATTCTTCAAGCTTGTTCATAAAAGGGACCTATTTTTCTTTACTTTCATCTCAAGAAGACACCACTTTAATTAAACTCCAGTGGGCCAGATTAATTAAAAAATGTCAGTCGGATCCTCACAGGAGGACCAGATATCCATGAAACATACCGTCTGTTTCCTTTGTGATTGCTCAGAAATCTCTGGCCCTGCACCCCCTGGGACAGCAGTGGTGGCAGGCAGGCTCACTGACTTCCGCTGCTGATGGAAAGTGGCCTTTGGTGGGCTGGTGAGTGAGGGCAGGACATGATGAAGGAGAAGAGACACCAGGTAGATTAGCAGAACTTCCATTTCCAATGTCTTCTCTATCAAGACATTGACCTAAATGTCCTTTAGATCCTAAAGGATTCATGGTCATATTTTCTATTCTCATACCCAAGAAGACGTCTAAGAGGTTTGTCGACTCTTTCCCCCTGCTCCCCTTTCTTACCTCCCTTCCTCCTACCCCTCTCTCTGCATGCCTTTCTCCCATCTGGCAGACACAGGCCCTACAGTTTTGGGTATATCTGAGAGCCTTTTAGTAGCTACAGCAGCCTAGCCCTGCTATCCCTGTCAGCAAGGAAGCAGACGCTTCAAACCAGGGCAGGAGTCAGGGAGAGGGATTTAATATCACAGTGGACTCAGGGCTTGCTGGGGTCATTCTCTCCTGCAGGTGCTTTGAACGCATGGCTTCATTTAGCACTTGCTTTACTATTACCTAACTTGGCATGGAAATGGAAAATGGCGGCTTAGAGAAATTCAGTGATTCCTCCAAATTATAAAGCAAATGTAGAGGCAGAAAGGCTGTGATATATGCTCTCCTTACCGCAAGGGTGGTGGCTGACACTTCTATAACAAAGACAGGTTTTTGTTTGTTTGTTTTTAGACAGTCTCACTCTGTCCCCCTGAGTAGAGTGCCATGGCGTTATAGCTCATAGCAACCTCAACTCTTGGGCTCACGAGATCCTCTTGCCTCAGCCTCCTGAGTAGCTGGGACTACAGGCACCTGCCATAACGCGTAGTTTTTCCATATTTATTAGAGATGGCTTTCAGTTTTTCTCAGGGTGGTCTTGAACTTCTGAGCTCAGGCGATCCACCCACCTTGGCCTCCCAGAGTGCCCAGCTTACGTGCATCGGCCACCACTCCCGAGCCCAAAGACAGGTTAGCAAGAGAAAAGCATTACATATTTACTTCATCCAAGTTTTATGTGACATGGGAGATCTTGCAAGGAAGATCCAAAGCCTCAGGGAAAACTGTTTGTATGCTCAGGTTTGATGAAGCATGGACAGGCATGTAGCATTGTGATTGGACAAAAGGGTCTGATCTAATGTTTGCAGACTGAGAGAAAAAGCCCAGCCAGGGCTCTGTCTACTCAGATTCTTTTTGGCCTCCCAGGTTTGCGGCAGAACACCTCTGGAAGGAGGATCTTATGAACTACTATGGAAGAAGGGTGGGTCAGAGAATTTCCTTATGGCTCGCTCTTATGCAGAAAGGCAGGGGAGAGCTGAGTAAAATTTCCAGGTTTTATGGCTTGCTTTAGAAGGGAGGAATTCTATTTTTTTCAGTCGCTTTGGGAGAATGAGGGGTGAGAGACAGGAGAATAGAAGAGTTCTGAGGCTCTGAAGCCTTCCAATGTCACTCAGTTCAAAGCACTCAGCATGCCAAAGAGCCTCACTTGGGAGTATTGTTTCCTGAGCCCCAGAACAAGCAAATGTAGAAGCGGGGACCTGATCTGCAAAGTTCCTGTGACCTGAAAATCTTCTTACCAGACTTACTTCTCAAACATCTCTTCTTTATTTTTGAATCTATGTATAATCGGATTATTCACCTCATCTAATTATATAAATATTACATACTCATTGTAAAAATCAAATATATCAGAATAGTATGCTATTTTCGTCGAGGATCTTTGAAAAAAAATAATTCTTTTGGAAACTGTCCACCTCATTCCCTGCCTGCCCCTGCTCCTCCCCTTTCCACGGTCAAATGGACAACTTCTTTCATCGCCTCTCACGGCTTTCTCCTTGAGGACTTAAGCAGAACACACCTGCATGGGCATACATGCTTGCCCAGGGATTATACTATTGTTAGTTTTTACAAAATGTGTGCTCTGCATGTTACTTTTTATTCAGGAATACATTTTGAAAATTTTCCAAATCAACTGGTATAGCTCTAACGTATTTTTTTGAAGCTTCTGTAAGATTCATCCCACACTATGAAGGGTCCACAGTTTTTCTACTTTGTTTTCAGTTTTTTATTTTGTTGTTTTTTACTTTTTTAGCCCCAAGAGACAATTCTGCACTAAATGCCTTTTAATACATCAGAGTTCATGTTGGTACTTCAGTTCTATAAGATTGATTTCTTAGAGTTGTGATTTTGGGGTTGAAGAATGTGCATGTTTTTTTTTATTTTAATAGATCTCTCCAGATTGCCTTTGCAGTTTCTAGGATGTGTGATTATGCCTTTTATCAAAAATTCATCAGAGATAGAATGTACGTATATGATCTAAACGAAAATCTGGCTTTTACAAGACTGACTATTAGTCAAATGTGTCTATCCCTGGATTAGGTACAGAATGGAATCCACAGATCAGGTTAAAAACAAATTGCCAAAGAGCCATATGCTTACTTCAGTCCCTACTGAACTTCTGGGTTACTTAAAATTGACCAAAGTTCTAAAAATTGTATTTACTGGGCCTTTGAATAGCAACTTGTTGCATAGCAAAGCAATTTGGACATTTATTTACAGAAACTCTCATTATAGAGAGTCTTGGGAATTTAGAGTTGGAAGTGTGACAATGACCAGTAACAGATTCTGTGTAGTGGATCCTTCCTCCATTTACTGGAGGAAGGACTGCACAGAATCTCTGTGAATCTTCTCTTGATGGGATGTGTTGTTGGAGCATGCTGCAGAGTCATCTCTTGTAGTGCTTTGTCGAAAGCCTATTTCCAAAATGGTTCTCAAAATGTTCACAGTTTTAAAAAGTAGGCATTTATTTAAATTAACATCAAAGACCATTGATTCAGGGATAATGATTACATAGTTTATTAATCAAATATTTTTAGCAGGAAAAAAGCCAGCTACAATTCACCTGCAAGTGAGATTTTACTCTGTTTTAACGTTATTTTAATGAGCTGCAGATTTGAATGTGGGCTTTGTTCATCTGTTGCTTCCGCTCAATTGCAGTTTCACCCTAAGAAGACACAAGACAGATTGATCAGGCTTCCAGTCATTGTGAGGCTTAAATGAAGTGAACAGGGCCTTATGTTTCTAAACTAAATGAGAGAATTAAGGCAAAAAGACAAAGAAGGAAAAAAATAAAAAATAAAAATCCCCCCCACCCCCCACCAAATCCATTCTCCATACCCTGTAAGTCATCTGTTTGCTGTTCTTAGACTTGCTACTGCAGAATCCCAGTTTTCCTGTGAGAGCATCAGGAGGTGAAATAATAAAAGCAAAGATTGCTAATAATCTACACAACTATTAACATGTGTCCGTGTAAGGGGAAAGCTACTGCCTTATCTCATTTTTTGACACACAATAATTTTAATGCAAAATTGGAAGTATTATAATTTAGTTAGATTTTCTTTTGTAGGTAATGTTCTTATGTCCAAATTTAAGAAGGTATTTATTCTGTGATACATTGTTAAGAAGGATTTCGCATTTATATGATTTGTCTAAATTAAAATAAAATATGTTTGAATTAAAAGTGACTTTGTGGTTAATATTCAGAGCCGTATTTTCAACGTTGGCTGTGTTTGGGGAACTTCTCTGGTGGGCCCTGTAAGGTCTGGGAATCACAGAGCGGAGAAGGTTTTGGCTGCTCTGTTTTCATTTTGTAAGAACAGTCTAGAGAGGCCATGGCTTCCAGCATGTGGTTTTCCATTGTAATTGGACACTAGCTATGCTGTTTAAGATGAAAAGGAAAACTTCACACTCAGGAAGCCACATACAGACTGGTCATCTTAAAACTATGAGAAGCTAGATGGCAATGTTGGCCAACCTCATGAAACAAGAAATTTGTTGTTTAACAAGAATTTGTTAATTAATCATAGTTTCTGAACTTCTATGGCTCAACCTTCTGATAACCAGAAAAGTATTATATGCCCTCATTATGTCATTTTTTAAAACTATAAATGTTTATAAGGTTTATAAGTCAACTTTTTAGGCAAGAATAGCATTCAACTAACACTAATTACAATTTTATGAACTACTATTCTTGGTGGAGTAATCCAGATTCTGTGGACTTATTTGAATAATACAATACATGAAACATTTGCATTAAAGCCCTATATATCATACATCTCACTAGATATATTTATGATATATATTTTAATGATAAACATACCGTTATTTGTTGCAAATATTTTCATATGTGTATGTATATATAATGTGTTATTTTGCATATTACATATAGTCTCAGGAGGTTGTAAGTTATATATATTTTTAAAACTGTATATTTCAGTAGAAGTGCTCACTACTGCAAAAGTCCTATTGCCAATAGTATATATTATAAATTTTATATCTTTTCATCATTTTTCATCTACATTTATATTTTGGTTTTGCTTAAAGTGAGGCGGACCTATTTTAGTTTTCCCCGAGAGATTGTTGCTTATTTTAATTTGTTTCTTTCATATTCATATATGACCTCCAAGTAATAAATAGATGTGTCAAGATCAAAACAATATAAAATAAAATACAGAAACTAAGATGTTAAAAGTAAAAGTGGGGAAAAATCTATACGTGATCTTGCCTGAGCAAAGCCAAGAATTCACTTAACGGTCTCTAACGGCCAGAGCAGATGTTTATCTTGTACTTGAACTAGTTGTGTGACTTGGTGAACGACAGAATTGTTAGACATTTCAATGAAGATGGGTTTTGTTCCTTTGTTTGCCTTTTGGTCAAGATTAATGTAAAACAAAAATAAAGCAACCAAAAAACAAGCCAGAAAGTCGAGACTGACAGTATGGATAAAGAACAAAGCAAGAAGTTTATGTTTGACTTCACAACATTTTAGATTTCCTCTTTTTTCTTTTTTAAGCTCCATTTTTTAATACTACACATTTTAGATTTTGATCTTTTATTTGGTTTGTAAATAATATATTTTTGTTAAAGAAAAAGAATTTTATCTTTGACAGATTTTAACATAAAGAAAAATACCCTTGATTAGTAATGTACAGATAGATTAAATTCAAAATGTAATTGAGAAGATTTTGGCAAACTGCTAATTATACTGCATTTTTATTACCCAGAGACCATTGTGCTAGTTATTCATTTTGATAAAATTTAAAATGTATTCACATGTATTTTTCTAATTACATAATTTAAAAGAATATTTTTGACACAAGGGATTATATTTCTTTACTTTTTCTCTTAAGATATGCTCATACATTTTGGCTTCAAAGATATAGGAACTGATGATATATAATGACATACAGCCAATCTTAAAGAGCTTAATTTCCTTTCAATGGCATGTGTGTACAACCATTATGTGGATGTTTTTGCTTTGCTTTGAGTATTAACATTTTCTCTGAATATTCTGTGTATCTAAGTAACCATGATTGTGGTTCATTTCACTTAATGGCCATTCATATAAAATTAAAGCTGAGAATATTATTATTTGCTTCAGCTAATACCAGTTATATTGTTCTTTTATAGGTCAGCTGATATTTTCACATAACAGAGATTTTGCCTAGTCTCTGCCTTTTTTATTTTATAGTATTATTCACCGGTACTTTCACTGGGACTGCCCTCATAAGTTCAAGGCGAAGTTTTCAGGCTCAAAGTTAGAAATCAGTTTTCTTGTAAACAATGGCAGTGACAGCCATCTTTCATTTCATTCATTTCTTCACTCAGCTTTGCATTTTGTTATGTAAATGACTATACCTGTGTGTTTTTACAAATCACTCTTTCTAATTGGCACATTAAAAAATCCTTAGCTATTCAGTGCTTTTCTGCAAATAAATGTAAAGTGAGTGCATTGTGCCTTAGATTAAAGGCCAGTAAGGCAGACAAAAGGGACACCATTGCAAATTAAATCATAAAGGTCTGAAGTATTATTAAGAGGTTCACAGATACTATGTTCCAATCAGGCTCAATAAGGGCTGAATTCCTATTATGTTTCTAAAGCCTCAAAAAAGACATGGGAAGGGACTCAAAGTCGTCAAATAGAAAGCACTTAGGCCAAGAACACATGAATGTATGGCTGGGTAATGGGCCTTTCATCTTTGAAATAAAAACAGTTCAGTTCAATTGGAACTGAAGTTCTTCCTTTGAGAAAGTTTATTTTAATGAGTTTTCATTTTATGCGTGGGCTGCTCTTTAATCGAGGCTGTTCCATTGAAGTCTTTACCCAGTGAAGACGCAAGACAGATTGTCCAAGCTTGCGGCTATTGTTAGGGGTTGATGAAGTGTATGGGCCCTTATGGTTGATAACAGAAGTAGATGGTCAAAGCCGATAAATAAAACTTTAACTCTGATTGTTGGGTGCTTTATGCTGAAAAGGTTTCCATTAGCATGGATCTTTGGTTTTGAAGGACTTGTGAACCCAAAGGCAGCATGTAGCTCTGTCACACACTCTAAGTCACTTAGACAAGCAGCAATCTGTCCTAGCTGATAAACTCAGTCTGGCTTTAAAAATTTTAGCGTTCTTTTCAGAAGTCAACACTGTTAATATCTTGACAGACAATTAACTTAATAACACATGAATCCACTGCATTCAAACTATTGATTTATCATGAAAGTGTGGTTTGAGGAGGTATTTTGTGCTTTGTTTTGTGGGGATCACAATGATGTACATTTTAGAAGTAATGATTTAATTTGAGTATGTGGAGGGGAAGGAGAGACTTTACAGTTTTAGTCTCAGAACCACCTCAAGTGTCATTAATGTAAATTGCCCATCCAAGTGACAGTTCTCTCTACAAATGCCATTTAATCTAATTTGGGGGAGTGATGGATGAGGTCAGTTATGTACCCATTATTGTCCTTAAATCTATAAAAACCATTTGTTATGAGCTGACATCCCTTAAAAACCTGCTCCAGTGACCTCAAAACTAGCTGCTAACTTTAGAAGACACTGCATCTCATGATAATTTAAATCATGATTGTTCTTAAAGAACAGGTAGAGCCTTGATGACCTTGAATGGATAACCCTGACCATGACTCCTTTGCCACTAGAATGTTAGGTCCTTGAGGGACTCTACTTCATATTCATCTATCCTGGTACCATGAGGAAAATCCACCTCTGATAACTGTGGGGCACAGATACAAATGTGGCCCTTAGCTCACATATTGCATCTTCCTTTCTCCAGAGACTTTGCATGCCTGGTGCACTCTGCCCACAGGAAACTCCATCACACTTCCACTCCTAACAACACATTTCCACTCCTAACAACTGTCAGTGGCTAACCTCAGACTACAGGTGAACTTATAGCTGTAAGTTCATGTAAGTTCCATGATTGGCCATTGGAAGACAGACCCAGAAGGAGGCTCACGAATGCTCCCAGGAGCAGACAGAGAATTTTAATTTCTGAGCACCTTGATATTAGCACAGAGGTGGAGGGGCTAGGGTAGTATGCCCCCGGGGCAGCTGGACTTGTTGCCTATGGGGAGAAACATAAACGGAGGAGGACTCAGGGCAGAGGCCCTGCTGGGTGCCTAGTCCTGAGCAGGTACTCCTGAGGGGCCCTGAGATGCATCATTAACATCCACTTACTCTTGGGCTATTGGTAACAAAAGAAGTAGTTAATAACTCCTGCCTTGAATTTTCAGTAGTGAAAAGGTGCAAATACTCTGATACGGTAGTAGCATGGGAAGCTGTTTCACATATGTGAAACCATATATACCCCCAGGATAAAACATCATTGTAACTTCCTGAAGTTAATAATTTATATGTCATTTAAGCCTTTGAAATTCCATATGCAAGATATACCAATATATACGAGGTCAGACAGTTAAGTTCACAAACTCATCCTAGAGAAAGTGCTACATGCCTCATTGCTGTATATGAGTATGGTCACCTTTGAAGTCCTCCCCTTGGGAAAGTATGCACCGATGCCAGCATCTGGTCTATACTTCAAAATAATTTTGGAATTCTTTTTCTTGAATGACCATCAGAACTGTCATTATATGAGGTAGGACAATTAAGTTCACAAATTAATCCTAGAAAAAAGGGAAGTCCCTGTAATTCATTGGTTGGTGGTCTTGGGAGACATCAGGGTCTCAGGTCATTTACGGAAGTGCCCTATTTCCTTTTTCTTAGATTTGGTTGTTTGATGATTTAAATTCCCAAACAAGGAGCATGGGCAGTGTCATTCATATATAGTCAAAAAGGATTCTACGTCTTCTTACAAGACATCCCTTCTCTTTGCAACATTAGATTAACTATTTGTTTAAAATATGATCAGATGTTGAGTTTATCCCATTGGGTTTGTTTTCTTTAAAAAAACTCATCAACACTGTGTTCAGCCATTCATCCTGAGAGTAGAGTGATGGAGACATCAGTTTTCATACGGTACGTGACACAGAACCAGAAATGGGACGCCTTTGTGTGCAGACCTGTCCATCACTGGGGATTGACCTTAGACTTCCTGATCAATTCTGACAAGTCACTGACAGTTTGCAGGGGAAGCACATATGTGACAAAGGACAAGCAGGGCTACATGTGTCAGCAAGAGCCCTCCAATTCCAAGTAGAAGGAGTCAAGCTGCTGACAACTCTGGTATTTGGATGTCTCAGTTTTCTTTTTAAATGTGGCTTCAGATGCACTTTCCTCCAGACACACACGGTTTTCCTGCTGATTTAGTCTATGGCTAAATGGCAGGTCACGGTATGAATGCTGACATGCTTTTCATCTCTTTGTAATTTTCTTCATGCATTTGTGTACATATTGACATCAATCTGGATCCTAGATGATAAGGAAGCAGTTGATATTCATTATAAAACTGCAACTGAATTGAATTGTTTTGAAATCAATTAAATCAATTGTTTTAAAATCAATTAAAATTGATTGTAAACATATTAATGTAGTCTAACATGTTAATCTTATCAAGTGCCATTTTGTTGCAAATATTTTCTTTTTCAATGTCAGCGTAAAAATGGGCACACCTGGTTCAAGTTTGGGTCGTAAAGTATTAATGTCTGCCCATTACAGAGATGGTACAGAGGCCCAAAAGCAGAATGGTTAAGGGTATGGGGTGCTGAAGACATACCACGTGGGTTGGAGTCCTGACTGCACTCACCAACTGGGCTATCCTGAGTATGGAACCACCTAATCTTTCCAGGAGTCAATGTCCTTATCTGTAAAAGCAGAATACCAAGAGATCCTATCTCCCCAGGTTGTTGGGACTGTAGAAATTATTACCTGTGTGAAGCATTTATGGTAGGTGCTCACAATTATTATGTTACCTTGCTGACTTTTTTGTATATCCAGAATGCAATCTCAATGAGATAGTGTGATATAAAAAGAGATTCTCTGAGTTTATGTTGATAAAACTCTGGCCACTGTTCCTTGAAAATTTTTTGTCTCCTCTGTTCGGTTGCTTATATTGCTTAGATTGGTTTGTATGGTCCCACTGGTGATTAGCACTTGTTTATTTCTTTTAAGTCTTTTATCTTTTTGTCTTCTTTTTGGGTAGTTTCCGCTGCTATTCAAGTTGACTCATCTTTTCTATCATAGTATCTAATCTAATACGGAAACCTTATTGAGTGTCATTTTGTTGCAGATATTTTATTTTTCAACTTTTACAATTTCTACTTTTTATTCCTTCCATTTCTTTTTTAGCTTTATGTTTTCTTCTACATTCTTGAGCAAATGGGAAACATTACAAGTATTATTTTGACATCTTATTTGCCGGTGCCACCTCTTTCATTTTGGGGGGCCTTTTATTAAATTTTTCCTGCTTCCTCTACCTTATGGTTTTCTATTAAAGGCCAGATGTTGAGAATTTTATATTTTGAGGTGTCAGATTTTGTCATATTCCTTTGGATTATATTGGACTTTGTTCTGGCATGTAATTAAGTCCTGGGTATCAGGGTGATTCATTTGAAATTTGCATTTAAGCTTTATAAGGATGGATCTGAGAACAGACCGTTTGACGATTTTCATATTCTGCACTGACAATTTTTGTTTGATGGTGCTACTTTAACTTATCAACCAGTCTCTATTTATCCATTCGAACAAATAATGTTTTATTGACTTTCTCTTATATGATAGTATAAAGATGAGTAAGATTGTTGGGGAGTAACATGTACTAACAGAATTATATGCAAAGTGCTGTTTAAGATCTGTGGTATCTTACTTTTTCCGTGTATATATGGATGTTTAGCCAAAGTATACTCATACCAAATTTTCTTTTCTCTTGAATAGTCTCTCACAGCTTCACTCTGTTTAAGAAAATTACTTTTTCTGCATTGTAATACTATTTATATTATATATTATAGTGTTATATATACATGCACACAGATATATACACACGTCTATAATGATATATATACATTTAAATGAGGAGAAAATATATATGTATGTGTACATATAAAAAAGAGGAGAAAGTGTATGTGTGCATATATGCATATATACCCTGTTTCCCCGAAAATAAGACAGTGTCTTATTTTAAGGTGTGCTCCCAAAGATGCGCTAGGTCTTATTTTCAGGGGACGTCTTAGCTTTCCTGTAAGTAGGTCTTATTTTCGGAGGATGTCTTATTTTCAGGGAAACAGGGTAGTGATATATATACATATATATAAATGAGGAGAAAAAAAGTATCCACTTCTATAAAAATTCAGTCATTTTTTCAACATTATATGTTGATTGACTATGATACGCCAGTTGCACAACCGAAGCTGCAGCCATGAAAAAAATCAGTCTTCTCAACATGCAAAGTAAAGTGGTGAGCATATAGGTAATCTATTATAAAATTATGACTATATTTATCTTGCCACTTTGAAAGTGATATGATGCTTCTAGCATTGACTTAGTGGTCAAAACATTGCCCCTAGGCATGCCAGCTTGTTTCTTGTTCTGAGATCCAGATTGTAAGTGTTGATAATGGCTAGTTCCAGTTATGCTCGCTTTTAGAAGGATTGCTGATGTATCTATAGTTTTGTCTATGAAGGTGCTATTTTTGTAGGTACAAATTGAAAATTTCTTTTTTTAGAATTTTAGGGTATGGATTTCAAGATTCTTAATTGCAAAAGAAAAGTCAGGCGAGGAGCTACTACTACAAATGTTACCAGTGATGTCGCTGCTACTGCTGCAGCTAGGAGTTCCTTAATCATCATCATGTGCCAGGGCTGTGTTAGGTGGTCTGCTAAGTTCCTTACTTAACTTCATCCCTTTTAATTCTTGAAAGAACTACGTAAGGTGAAGGCTGAAAATGGTACAGAAAAGGAAGGATTGGCCATAAAGTAATTTTTTAAGTATTTATGAAAATGGGACATAGTCACTTAGACAGAAATAATTTTTAATCTGCTATATTCAAAGTGCTGTAAGACTATTAGCCCATGTTACATTGTACATTGTAAATTGCAATTAGCATTGTTGATTTGATGACTGAGTAGACGATTTTCTGAACACGACTTCTTTGGAAAATTCAAATTCTATGTTGTTTTCTAGAAGGAAGGCACATTACAAGAATATTTAGAATTTAAAATAACCCTCATAAAAGCGCCTCCTCAGGAGTTGTGCCTTGCTGAAGGGCAAATGCCTCCACTTAACTGATTTTGCAAAGAACTCTCTAAAAGTTGAGTCCAAGACAAGATTAGAAGGGCCATGGGGGATGCGCTTCTGGAGATCTGACTTCCTTTTCTAAGGCAGGGGCTCATTTCAGAGAGTGACAGATGACAAAGCCAACACCAGGCAGATGGTCTTCCCTCGGCACCTCATCCTCCTAGTAGCAACACCATGGTCTCTTCCCAGAGAGCAGAGGTGGTGGGCTGTTCTGCAGGGACTAGTCCCAAGTAGTCAGGCCACCAAGCAAGAGAGATGCCAGGAGGTTGACCAGGCAGCTGTGAAATCATTTCCACTCAGCTGTGAGTTGCATATAAACAGAGAACTGGTTGGCTGTGATCCTCTGGTCTAAGAGTTATAGCAGACCTCATGGTGCTGAGCTGATAGCAGATAGGTCCAATATTATTAGAGTTAAAGGCCCCTCATGCCTCTAATTTTATCTTCTGGTAGATTAAACTTTGAAAGATTTGGAAGAGAGAGCCCCAGGTCTCTGTTCCCCCCTTCTAAAAATACAGAACAGAAATGGGCTTACAAGGTACTTATTTCTATAGGTACAGTGTATTATAATAGTAAAGTATTTTTATGCTGAAAACGTGTAGTTTTATTCTTTAAGATCTTGCAGGCATTTTTATATTTTAAGCCACTACAAAGTAGGTAATTCCTTTTAAACTTAGGTTGCTTGAGTGTTTTATGAAATGATGAATATGAAGCCCAATTTGAAAGATAGATTTACCTATTTTTAGAAGATGGTTTATCTGTAATGCATTACATTTATAACATATAAATAAATGTAAATAACAATGTGTTTTTATGAATTTATTTATTATTTCTATTTTAGAAGGTGCTTTGTATTTATATATCCTGTTACTCAACCATTGATTCCCCCATTCAGGAAATTTATTGAAATTCTGGGTACAGTGAGCCTACAGTGATATACAAAGCAGCTTTTTGAATCTAAAAATGGGCAAATGTCCTAATTGAGGTACAAGGTGCTAGCAGAATTCACAGAAAAGAAATTGTTTTCAAGGTTGGAGAAATTGGGGATGTAAGAAAGCTTCAGGAATGTGCCTAACATAAGGCTTGGTGTAGAAAAGCAGCTTAAACAGTATTTACTCCATGGATGAGTGATAAAGGAACAAATAAAAGAGATGTGGGATTTGGCCTTGCAAAACGAGTAGCTTGGAAACAGTGCTAGACCAAAGGTGACCCTGTGAGAAAAGAAAGAGAAAATTCAAAGCATTGGGGAATGGAGAGCAATTGGTCTAACGGGATTTCAGGGCTGAGTGTTTTAATTTAGAATTATAGGCCCCACTACAGGCTGAGAATGGTGGCCAGGCTACCTTATGGTTTGCTAAGTGGAGTGTGGACATGTTGGTTTTGAGAGGTGTTCATTGTGGAAGATGGTGAAAGTGCAGCACGGGTGTCACCCAAGAGCTCAGATTCTCATGGCTGGGCAAGGATTTGACCACCATCATGTCTAGTAAAACAGTAAAGACCATGACCAGCAAGAAACACACCCTCAGCTCGCGACATCCAATGTATTTGCCCTGTTGACCCGTCACAGATTCAGGAGTTCAAAGAGGCCTTCAACATGATGGAACAGAGTAAAGATGGTTTCACTGACAAGGAAGATTTGCAGGATATGCTTGCCTCATGGGGAAGAATCCAACTGATGAGTATCTGGATGCCATGATGAATGAGGCTCCAGGTCCCATCAATTTCACTATGTTCCTCACCATGTTTGGGGAGAAGTTAAATGGCACAGACCCAGAAGATGTCATCAGAAATGCCTTTGCCTGCTTTGATGGAGAAGCAACTGGCACTATTCAGAAAGATTACCTGAGAGAGCTGCTGACAGCGGTGGGAGATGGGTTTGCCAATGAGGAAGTGGGGGAACTGTGCAGAGAAGCACCTATTGACAAAAATGGGAATTTTAATTACATTGAGTTCACACACATTCCTAAACATGGGGCAAAAGACGAAGATGACTGAAAAGAACTTCAAATTCTAGCCAAACATTTCTTTTTTTTTTGGCCGGGGCCGGGTTTGAACCTACTACCTCCAGTATATGGGGCCGGCGCCCTCTCCTTTGAGCCACAGGGACCACCCCCAGCCAAACACTCTTGTTGCCCCTTTGGGTGTTTCTGAGATTTTCTCTTAGAGCCTACTGCACACCCCTTAGCTTTACAGCTTTTGCTTTTCCAGTTGTATTTATTCTCAGCTTTGTTTGGAATATGTATCTTTATAATCAGATTGGAAATGGAACTTTTATCATTTTCCGAATAGAAAATGTAGTAATGTAACTTACCAGCCCCCCCTCCAACTGCAGTCTACAGAGTTAATATATTTTTTCAGAGAAAGTTATTCACTCAATTTTTTCTGAACTACAATTAAACTTTACAATAAAATACTTGTTTAAACTTCAGAAAAAAAAATAAAAGCAATTTAGAATCCAATAGCAGAGGGCCTCAGACTCCACTCTAAAGAATTTGGATTTTGTCTATGCTGTGGGAAACCTCTGAGAATTCCAGAGAGGGGAATCCTGATCAGATCTGTGCTTTATAAAGACTCCCCAGGCGACAGTTTATAGGCTTAGGAGGAGATGGATAGATGCCCGAATCACCAGGGCTGGTTCTAAGACTAACACTATCACTGAGATTGAATCTGCTGTGACTGTCATCTGCTTGAAGGATACTCTCAAAAAAAAGAACTGAGCACCATCATTGTTATCTGGTAGGGCTGTGCTTGATATGGCCTACAGAAAATGCCAACCAAACACTGTGGCAGGGCGCAGTCAGTCATGAAATCAAATGTAAAATGTGAGGTGAAATATAAGAAATGAAAATCAACATAGTGAAACTAACTCAGAAATTGAGTCCTTTGCAATCTGTTGTGCTAATTTTCAACAGTCTGAAGTGTTTCTGAGGAGAGTACTTCGTATGTTGATATTTCTTTTCCTCTTTTTCTTTTGAAAAGACTATACATGGTACATACTATCTATCCTTTTCCTTGTGCTTGTAACATAAATTATGGCTCCGTCCAGATTAGCCCTAAGATATCTCCCTTTTAATATCTTTGAGAAATGTTTCATTCTTTGTAAAATACACAATCAAAATTATGATTATGCAAACAAATCAGGTATTGAAGAACAGCCTTGTCTCAAGATTTTGATTTCTTAATAGTTTTCCTCATTCTGCTAATACATATGGGGTCTGACAATTAAGTTCACAAACTCATCCTAGATTAAGTGCTACGTACCTCATTGCTGAAAATTAATTACTATAGTCATCTTGGAAGTACTCCGCTTGGCCTGGCAAAGGACACTACTTTCTTCTCTGTCTACCCTTTATATTCATAACAAATGATAAAGAAGATACAAGATAGAATGAAGGAAATCAAAATATCAAATTTATTATTGATCATGCTGGTTGGAAAAAGGAGGCTCGACATTTGCAGCTAAAAAGCCTTCTATAACATTCCTTCCTAACTTCTGGCCCTTCTTTACAGCACATAGAAGTGATGATCCACACCCCAAAAAGATTGTGTCTTTAGAGCACACACAACTTGCTAGAGGCATCACTGTCCCCACTAGCCTGGAACTGATAGGAAAGAAGGAAAGATTCTCCCAATACTTAATATTAATACTTTCTGGAGATTAGCTCTATCCATTGGCCTAACATGGACCAGTGAATGTCTTGTCTTTGTTGCCCACTACTAGGTAAGGTAGAATTCCTTCTTTGAATAAAGGGAAAGGTGGAGGGAAGTGTGGGGTAGAGAGAGAGAGACCAGTTGTGTTATCTAGGGGAAATTCCTTCATCTACACAAATCCGGTGGAAACATACCTCTACAAACACCAACACTCACAACTGTCTTCAGGCTTTATTTAAAGAACAAACTTATGTAAATATTGTTGGATATTGCTAAATGTGACTGTGGTTTTAATAGCTAATACTTTCAGGGTTGAACACTGGATAGAATAAGAATGCTTGTATTACATTCACATACGTAAGTCAAGAATGTGGA
Organism: Nycticebus coucang; assembly: GCF_027406575.1. Classification (NCBI taxonomy): domain Eukaryota; kingdom Metazoa; phylum Chordata; class Mammalia; order Primates; family Lorisidae; genus Nycticebus; species Nycticebus coucang. The sequence goes on along the minus strand of NC_069792.1, from coordinate 15,330,457 downwards.
ATATTTTAAGGAATTATATTCCAAAAAAATTATACATTGCTAATAATTTAGGAAAGCAGTAAGTTTAATTTTAAAATCCTCAAATCCTCCATTAGTATGGAATGTGAAAATATGGAATTGTCTCAGAAACCTTAGCTAAGCGGCATCACAGGACCCGCAGCGACAAATTGAAATGTCTGGGTTTGCTAGTGATCCTGACATGGACGTTATACTTAAAACATACTTTATTCCTACCTTTGTGGGTTTTCTTGAGAAGCTAACAAAATAATGATTATTACACTTTGGAAAGGACCAAAGGAAAGTGATGGAATGTTATCTGATTGTGAGCATGTAATGAAGAGGTTGAGTTGAGCAGGGTGAGCTGGTGCAAAGGAAAGAGTAAAAGATGTCATGGAGCCTCCACACTCAGTGAATTTCAGCAAGTAAAGTAAGATTTTATTTAAACCTTTTATAATTTTAAGCAAAATATTTATATGTAGTATTAAGTAAGTTTTATACTTAAAACTGATTTCTGGTCCAACATTGCTTACTCAATACGATGACTTGGCTCTGAGGCAAACTAACATACCTCCAGACAAGGAAGAAAACAGCACATCCTTTGACTTTTTTCTTTATCTGCAGCCTGTGCTCCCAAAGGGCATTGCACATATTCTGATATTGCAAAAGATGACCAGCAAACAGTGGGGATTAGAGCTACGTGATTCGCAGTCCTGATCCCCAGGCGGCCTTCCCTGCCTGCTCCCTTCCCCCCACTGCCCATCACCTGCCAGTGCACACCTCTGTATTTCCAGATAGCGTCCTTTGATAGTAAATCATTTTTCAAAACGGCTTCATATTATTTCTTCAGTATATTTGCCAATGAAATCTTCTTCAGAATTCCTGAGTTTGTGAGCAGTCATAGTTGGGAAACTGTTAAGTTTGATTTTGGATTTTTAAGTCTTTAGAAACACAAATTAGAGTTGGAGAAAAGTGAAAAAAGAAAAAAAAAACTAAGTTAATACATTGTAAATGTTTGGATGAAATGGTTCAGTAGTATAATTTGTAGATAACTGACTCCAAAATAGCCTTTCCTGTTAGAAATTAAGGAGACTTTTCCTTTCAAAAGGCAGGTGAATTCCACTTCCAGTATTTAGCTTTTTGTTCTGAGCCATGGTTGCGGTGGAGTCCGTGGAATTTTTAAACTGCTATAGTCTTATTGGGTTTGGGAGGTCTCTTTTCACAAAAAGAAAGGAAGAGCCTACTATAATCTCTTCAGTAACAAATAAATTCCCCTAAGTAAGCTGGACCTACACTTTTGCCTGAGTTTCCTCCTGGAGAGGATGTCCCAAATCAGAAAGCTGATTACCCAGTTACCAGCCTTGAATAACAAAGATACTGAGATTGATACTAGACTCTGGAATTTAGGAAATAATTTGGCTTCAGTGTTCATTTCTTTGGCCTCTGAGGCCTTCAAAATTAAATGAAAATGAAGTCCTTTAAAGAACCAAGTATTATCTTGGAAGAACTCTGAGATTTTCCTTCTCTCTGTGGAAGCCTTGTTTGGTATACACTTATGTTGCACAGCGTGTGTATTTTGGGTTGTTCAGGTGTAAATTCTAAATGCAAACTAATGCATTATTGTTTAAAGTTGAATCAGTCAAGGTTTCTTTTTCTTTCTTTCTTTTTTTTGTTTTTGTTTTTCTTTTGAGACAGAGTCTCCCGCAGTTGCCCTGCGTAGAGTGCTGGGATGTCATAGCTTACAACAACCTCAAACTGGTGGGCTCAAGTGATCCTCTCTTGTCTTAGCCTCCCAAGTAGCTGGGACAACAGAAACCCACCACAATGCCAGGCTTGTTTTTTCTATTTTTAGCCAAGATGTGTCTCACTGTTGCTCAGCCTGGTCTCAAACTCCTGAGCTTGAGCAATCCACCTGTCTTGGCCTTCCAGAGTGCTAGGATTATAGGCATGAGCCACTGTGCCTGGCTCATTCAAGGTTTCTAATGCAAATTCTGATTCTGTGTACTACTAGGTGGTTTGAGTAAATGAATTTCTCAATTATTATATAATGACTGTTTTGCATCCTGCTTTCATTTTTATATAAATGTAAATACCTTCTTTTAAGAAAATATTTTTAAGCTGACAGTAGTTTTTGCTCTTATTTTTTGAGGGTTTACTGTGTGCCAGCGACATATTACTATTACTGTGCTACTTTAGAGATGAGATTCAAAAAGGAAAGATGCGTGCCTCATGTGAGTAGCTTAGAAGGGTTCATTCAGTCCAGGTCTTCCTGTTCTTGGTGATGATTCAAGCCAGACTCTCTATCAAGACCCATAATTTTTTTTTTTTTTTTGAGATAGTATCACTCTGTTGCCCAGGCTAGAGTGCTGTGGCATCAGCCTAGTTCACAGCAACCTCAGACCCCCACATTCAAGCTATCCTCCTGCCTCAGCCTCCCAAGCAGTGGGACAGCAGGTACCCGCTACAGTGCCCGACTACTTTTTGACCAAATCTCATTCTCGCTCAAGGTGGTCTCCAACTCCTGAGCTCAAGGAATCTTCCAGCCTCAGCCTCCCATGGTGTAAGCCATTGCACCTGGATTACAGGTGTGAGCCATTGCACCTGGTCCACAACATTTTTGTGAATACTTTATTATTTTCAATAAGGGATGAAATGTGTATGGAAAGAATGATTGTTTCTTCCTAACTTTGGAGTATAAGAAGAGCACCCCAGTTCAAACTTTTTCTCTTATACTCATTGTTAGCACATTTACTCAGGGTCTAATAGTGTTAGCATGAATTCTAACTTCAGCTTCACCTTTGTACTCTAAAATTTCCTTGTGTAATCTTTCTCTTAAATTTCTCTTTCTGGTCACTTACCGTTTTTCTATTTTGTTGTTTTGCTTTTGAGTATGATCTCTTGAAAAAAAAATAAAAAACAAAATTTCCTTGTGTTAGGATCATGTGTATAGCTCAGTAGGGTATACCTTTATTTAAAAGACAATTCTACCAAATGTTTTCAGAGGAAAATGTTGTCATAAGCTTGAAATCTGATGGCGTCTAATTAGAGGATTTCCTAATGCAGTTTTCTTTTCCCAAAAAGTATTCTTAACTAGATGTTTAATAAAAAGTAGTTCTTATATAACAACAAATTTCAGGCTCAGTGTACACTTCCTGGATTAGAGAACCTGTTGGAGTTCAGAGGACTTGCGTATATACCACAATGTTAAGCGCTCCAAATAGCAGAGTGCCCTGTTTCTGAATTTTATTGTTGTCACTGAATCACTGTATTATCATGAGACTTTCTAGCATTTTCAGTGCAATTATTAAAACAGTTATGGTGGCTCTAAAGGAAAGTAATTGGAAAAGAAAGATGGCCTGTACTGGATGAAATTCTTAATTAATCTTTCACTATTAAATTGTACCAAATTAATCAAGTATATTGCCTGTAAGAAGGCAACTATGCTTTACATACTTCAGTATTATCATCACCAACCCATATATTAAAAGTTAATTTCTGATGTAAAATTGTACTTTAACTGCAAAACCATCAATTCTAAATAATTCTATTGTTCCCCCCAATCTTATAACTCCAAAGCTCCTGATGAGAGTGCTTTGCACTTAACATTTTGAAATTTGTGTGTAGACTTTATAACATTAAATTAGGATATACGTTTTTATAAAATATATCATCTAAATTGGAGAATATCACTCATTCACTAATTGATTCATTCATTTATTCAACACATAGACACCAAGAAAAAGTGATGTTTTAGGCAGTGACAGTAATGACTATGAAATGCAATAGGAGGCAATGAACAACTTGAACTCTAATCAAACTGGAGATGAATGTCCTTGGAGTTATTTGAGAAATTAAGAAAATGTGGTGTTCTCTCTGCTCCGAAAGTGTTTTAAATTATGCAAGTAATATTCCCTACTGGTTCTTGCTTTGTTCACTACCTTCACACAACATGGATATAAGACAAACACCCCCTCACTTGTCCCTTTGCCAGAGTTTGGAATGAGTGAGGAATGGCTCTCCATCTATTCCTGGGTTGAGAATCATTACTAAACATGGTCACAATTAATTACCAAGTAGGCCACAGAGGTAAGTGTCTCAGTATGTCCAGTGCAAGATCTTATAATCCTAATAGTCAATGGAACTAGGTAAGTGTAGTTGATTTTTTTCCCCATTAAATCAACTAGTTAATTAAATGTTTCTATGTCAGACAGACATAATCTAGATGTCAACATAAAATTAATATATTGTTTGGTTAGATATCTTAAAATGTGATTGTGAGCAGGACCATTTTCAGATAAACGTGTAACAGATATTCTTAAAAGCCAGCATAGCATGAAATATTGTTTTCACTGAATGCAAGAATCAAGAGTTAAATGTAAAATACTTTGATGTTGGAGCAGTCTGGATCTTACCACCAGCCTTCCAGAGATTTTAGGAAGCTATTTCAGAGGCTAAGACATAAAAGATGTGCTGTTGTTCTTAGGATCAGCGAAATAGGTTATACCTGACTATTTTTTATCTATTTTCTGCTACATAGATTATATGTAAAACACATATAATCTATTATGTTCTTACACCTGCATGTAAAACATATACAATGGTTCACCTTGAGACTCAGGTAAGTAGTACTGTATGAATGAAATGGGGAACACACTGAGATGATTAAGACAGATCTGTGGAATTCATAGACATTGTTCATCTACCAGATATTACCTTTTGATAGGGTCTCCTGAAATTCCAGTTTTGAATGACTTGAAATTGGGTAAAAAGTTTTTCTGTACTGAGCTAGCCATATAATCACGTCTTCTGACACAGGGGTAAGTATAGACATGCTACTTAATGTCATGATCTGAAGAAGTAAAAAATATAAATTATTTATTTCTTTATGTTAAACATTATCTCTGCTTTGCCTTTATATTTCAAAATAGAAGTGCTCTCCACATACTGTTTTGAAATAATGATCATAAATAATAAAATAGAAGTGTTTCTTTGAAAGTGAACACATCGTATTTTTAACAACTTATTGCGAGTTAGGTTTGTTTTTTTTTAAATTTTTTTCTCTCATGATTAGGAATATGGAAAGAAAAGTACAGAAAACCAAAGGATAACACTGAAGAAAAACTTGAGCTATTTCTCTGGTTTGCCCAATCCCATATCAGGAACATTATTTATCACCCACAATATTAATTTGAGAAAACCAGCAAACAAAAAGCAAAAAAGAAAAAAAAAAAAGAAAAAAAAGATGAAGACCTTCTATGGTCAAAACTACTCATGTCTGTGATTTTTGAAATGTGACATTGAGCCATCAATGAAAATGCTTTGGTTGATTCTAAAGAGGGGCTTATTTTATTACTTAGTTCATGCTACCCTCCAGTTTCCAAAACATGCTCTCCTGCAGTCAAGAGGGGAGAACTATAAGAAAGAAATCAAATGTGGCAATTTGTTTTCTATTCATATATTGACTTCTCTTTTTGAATGACAGGGCTGGTTGACCAGCAGCCGTTTTTTATTATGTAGTTTGGGATATGCTACTTCCTCTTATTCACCCTGTTAACTGTTAATGCTTCATCCTGAGAAAAGGGGCTTGTCCTAATGGCCTAGATGTTACCTATATTTTCCTGTATTGTTTTGTATGATCTTAAATATTATTTAGAAATGCCATCAAATTGCATTTACATTAAAGGGGGAAAAAGCGTGCAAGAGCTCAACCGTTTTATAAGAAGACCAGGATGTCACAAGGTAGGGGGTTATTCTTTGCTTCTGTGATATAGTTAAGGGATTCAAGCAAATCAAGATAATTTGTCTTAGAAACCAGATGACTGTTTTTCTCCTTTTGAAGAGGAGCTGTCCTTTATTTTGTTCAAAAATGCATTCTTACCTTATGTTTTAGAACAAAACAGAAGCATTTAAAAAAAGATAGAATTCTGTATCATTAAGAGCAATGGCAGACAGAGCTGACAGCCCTTTCACAAGCTCCTTTCAGCCCATCTCCAGACATGGTGACATTGGTACCGACAGCGTTTGTCATCCATAAATTTACAGCTTATTCCAGTCTCTTCACGGACTAGATTTTTTTAAAAGAAAAAAATATATAGGTGTCTCAAATACCCAGTTACAGGTTGTGTTCTATTTAGCCCTTGATTGAAACGTATTGCTCCTTAGTATCTTTTAGCTATGAAAATTATAATATGGAACAGAGATTAGAATGAAATTATCATGGCTGGAAGGCATTTACTCAGTGGGGGCAGTCACATAAACCTGGGTCTTGAGAATGATGATAATACATTTAGGTTCTGCATGCCCGATATTATTGCCGCACATTATGTATGTTTCATTTATACTATTTCGCACACACCAGCAACGCTGACAGATAGGTAATTACTCTCTGCGCCAATGAACAGTTATCAGCACCACCGCTGTTTATTGCTGGAATGAAGTGCGCTTGTCAGTCAAGGTCACTTGTTTGTGTGTCCTCTTTAATAGTTCCTTCACAGTTGTTGAACTTTGCACACAGTTCATATTGCAAGGTTCCTGGAGGTTACTTTACTACATAATGTGTTTCTGGTGTTATCAAAGTCACTTGTATTTATCACTTTAATTGATAAACAAGGAAGTCGCAGGAAGCAGAGCTGAAGATGTGAAAAAACATATTTTGCTAGTCAGTTGATCCCAGTAGGTATTCTGTAATGAATGACCTCAGAAAGACACGTTTAGCACAAACCCTCTTAGGTTGTGATATGCCGCCAGCCCAACCTAGTGAAATTTCATTTTATAGCGTTCACCTTAATTTCAGGCGAGTTGGATACTGACACAATTTCATAACTACTGTAGACTTAGCCTTTGCACCCTCTAGAAGCGTTTTTCTTTGTTCATTTCTTGTGCAGTGCAGAGGTTATTTTCATGCTTAGTATATTTATATAATGGGCTAAATCCATTTGGTTTGACTTAAAACCAGTCATGTTTATTTGTTAGATATGTGCCATTAAGCCTCCCCCTCCCATAAAAAATGTTATTAGTCTAATGCTGGTTTTCTTCATTGTGTGAAAGCACCAGTCTTCTTCCAAAATGAACATTGCCTGGTGCGTTTTCGAGAGTAAAAATAAATTCAGTGCCATTGTGTCGATCCTGTGCAGCCTGTAATTTCATCTGTTATAAAATAAAGAGAATGGTTGATTTTTATATTTTTGTTTGTTAGCTACAGTGCTTTATTAGAAACTGGAATAACGTCTAGGATGTAATAATTTATCCAGTCAAGATAACTGGAGCTATTTCCTTAAGCCTGTGATCAGCTTGAGTTTGTGTGTTGGGAGATTTATACGGCCGTTGCTTATTACCAAAGAAACAGTTAAAAAGGATTTATGGTAGTGTATGTGATGTGTGTGTCTGGAATTTTTGTGTATTTAACTTCTCTCCTTGCCTATCTCTGTGTTTCCTCTCTTAACATTATTGTGTGAGAGAGAAAGAGACTATGTCTACAATTAAATGCAAATTTTATTCAAGCATTTAAGCAGAATCACATTCATTCATTAAACTAAATGATTCTTTTATTTGAAAAAATATATCAGCACATGGTAATATCACACCCAGCTTACAAGAGCCTCTAGTTCTCTGTCAGTGCGAAAGTTTGCTATTACATTATTAAAGGATTAAACTATAGCAAAAGGTGCCTGGTGACTGTGAATGTTTTAGTTAATTTGATTATGCCCATAAAAAAAGAATTTAATTCCATAGCAGCCACTAGATCTTACACCGGGCAGTGGGGTTCTGATGCGTTGCAGGTCTGATGTCGTCCTGGGAGAGACTGAAATTGCCGCCAGGGCACGGCATTCAGGACGACGTGAGGGACTTGGTTCACTGGTGAACCCAGGTTAACACCAGGCCTCGTCGTTTTCAAAACGCTTCCCTTTCTTAGTTCTTAGTTACCAGAGTGTTACAAAGAAAGGGTTTTGATCTCATGTAGATAGCACAGCATTAATTACCCTGACACTAATTAAACTGCATCAAACAAATACCACCGTGTTCCTCAGGGGGACAACAGAAGGCAGTTTAAAATAATTACTGGAGCTTCATGCATGTGTGAAGTTTTCATTACTCTTAGGACACAAGCAAAAGAGATTTGATATCATTAAAATAGCCACTCTTTAGTGATTGCAACAACAACAACAAAAAAGTGACTAAAATTTTCTTGGAGCATATTGATGTCTAAATAGTAGTGGCTTCAGTTCTTGAGAATGGTAACTTTTCCTGGAGAATTGGAAGTCTGTGAAGCAGGAACAGGTGTTCCAGTCACATTCTGGTATGATTATGTATTAGCTTATGTTTGTCAGACCATTTCATTAACCACCCACTGCTATCACATATACATATACTTTGTTCTTTCTGAACCATGAAATGAAATGCATATATCTTCACTAATGCTTGCTATCAATGTAAATGAGAAAAAGAGGCTCATTACCCATCATGGCTGCCGTGAAGCCCACACCTCTGTACACTTACAGGTAATAAACATCTTCTTGTAAGTAGAACACAAGATATATTGAGTTCTGCCTGTAACAAGAAATGGCGATCTTGTCCTACTTACGTGTTAATAGGTGGCACTTCCCATGCGTATTTAGACACGACGCGCAGTGGGACTGTTTTAAAGCAAATTTCTTCTCTCAAAACTGGAAGTGGTCATTATTTCTGAGATTGTTTGTCATCCCAGACATAAGCAGACTTTTCTGGTCATAGAAAATGGACCTTTTGGGCCACTGGACAAGTAACGAAGAACAGTGGTCACGATTTGGGGGATTATAGATGGTTTCTATCCCCTGTGGTTGTTAGAAAGGACTGATGTCAAATTGCTAAATCCCAGCTAAAGGGAAGGTCAAAGAGAAGGGATGAATGATTGACAGAGCCGGTGTTGGGGATGATTACGGTGATGGAGGAGGTTGCTGCACATGCTGGATGCCTCTCTCAGGTGTGTGTGTGTCCCTGCACACGTGCTGAAGCATGTGTGCACGTGGGGAATTGTGTGTGTTCTCCCCATGGTCTGCTCAGCAGGCACATGCACAGCACCGCCCAGGGTCTTGTCCTCACAAGGTCACTTATCCTGTTTATCTCTGTGACATATGAACAGTGGGAATCAAGTTGCCTGGGTTCTAGCACCAGGTGCCAGCCATCCTCCCTGAAAGGTGTTGGGAATTAAAATGGGAGAGTGGTCATTTCCAGATTTATGCAACTCATGTTTCATTCCCTGAATGACTCTTTGAATGTGATTATGGAGTGGTTCTGGGTACTGCATACTGCATACCATAAGCCATTTATGTTTTTACTTCCCTCTGAAAGCAATAATTTAAGGGAATTATGCATTATGAGGGTTTTCCAGTGATTTTTAAAAATTAAAATAATGCCAGATATTTTAGGAAACCAGTTTAGGAAAATAACACTGACTTGGTGCTGTAGAATTTTTACATAGGCAAAAAAAAAAAAAAAAATGATCAAAACTGATTATACTAGAAGAATAAAAAAATTAATCCAGTTGTAGAAATTTGATGTGTCCAAAAAATATGCAAAAAATAAACTTTTGTTCCTTTATAGCCAGATGGTTTGTCCTATTTTAAGCTGATAGTAAGTTCATACATCTCTCTTGAATGTCATTGGTTTTAACTGGCAGACAGTATCTACTATTAGAATTTTCCTTATTCCTGGATGATCTAAAATGTATTTTTGGAACATTTGGATGATCATACTGTACACCAAGAAAATTTTTTCATTACACTTAGCTCATACTCAAAAAAGTGTTTATGTAATTATAAAAAAAAAACCTCTAAAAATGAACAGTTCTTTTGACATAATGTTGACAGAAGTCACTTTGATGTAGTTTAGAGTCATGAATTTTCTATCTGTTCCATTTTTCCTGGGGCTCCATCAACTCAAACATCCTGATCTGTCATTTTGCAACTCTTCGTGAAGGCCTTGACAGATAGAGGTTTTGACAAGTGCTGGACATCAGCAGCAATTCAGAATAAGCAGCGTATATTTCTTCAGGTAAAGTGACAAAATGTCTAAAAGCGTCAGAAGAACTGTGTGGTCTGCAATCATATCTAATATTATAAAGCAAGCCCCTATCCACGTTGTGTGTTTCAGCATTATATGGTGGCTAAGGTTTAAAATTCTGTCAGAACCTAAGATCAGAGAGCTTTTGCTTCATTTACAGGTGTTTACATTAAGAACATTGGTATCGCTAGAAAAATCCTTCAAATTCCTGTTGAGTGAAAATGATGGGAGTAATCACATAACGTGATAGGCGTCTTTAACACTACAACACATCATTATATTTATTCTTTTTTGTTTCTGCGGTACTGATTGGATCATTTGGCTTGATTAAAAAGTCCGTTCTCATGCTACCTTCAGAGTTCCCAGTTCAAAATTCAGTTTAAGACAACTTTCATGAGGTGCTAATTGTACCTGTTCACAGGTGGGTCAGTTTTCAGACATGGCAACGTTTTTCCTGGTTCTATCCTCTATCAATGACGATATACACGTAACAGTAAACATCGTCTCACTTATGGAATGTGTTGTTCTTTTCACATAATTATTTTGAGTCTGTATTGACTTAAGAAACAGCTGTTGAGAGTTGAGAGGGATGCAAAGTGGCACAGCCTGGTGATGTCCTTATTCACACAGCCAAGTTCCTTTTGATGTGATACCTACTGGCAGGGCTGTGCAGTGAATTCAACTTCTTTGACAGCCATCAGCCCCACTGACCAGTGGTTTCGGGTTTTCTAGTGAGGAGAAAAAGTAGGAAAGAATTCCATAGTTTAGTTGATTTCCCCCTGCTGCTAGAGCTAAAGCTTCTGCCAACAACCATCTAAATCAACACCACGCCAACGTGCTCTGCAGAGCAGAGGTCACCCCAACATCTGGCCCCACTGTCTGCTTCTTTCAGGTTTGTCACTGGGCAGCATCTGCTTATGGGTTTTTAATCTCAACCTCTCTTTGATCTCTCTGACAGTAAAAAGAAGTTTCTATCACCCATCATGGGTTAGGATTTCGTTGTTTTTTTTTTTTAACTCAAAAGCATGGGACATTGGTTCAAGCGTGACATTTTATGTTGTTTACTCTTTTTATTTTTCAAGTTGATCATTCTATTTGATACAAAGGTAATGACTCTACTCGTGATTTCCAGCAATGTCACAATCAGTAAGTCAAGTGTGTGGAGACGTCTAGTTTGGGCGACACTTGTCTTGTTTCTCTCCATCATCATTTAAAGAGTGAAGTGATGAGCAGCAAATGTTTTCTGTTTGTTTTGTGTTGACTCCGGAGAAAGTCCATGTTATTTATTGTCTGTGTTTCTGACATTTCTGTCAGTGGTTGAGCTCTCATACATTTTTCATCCACAATGTGGGATGTAGAGGACAGTTTAGGGACAAGTGTCCGTGAACGTGGTCAACCTTCATCCATCCAGGTGTGTTGGTATGTCTTCAACAGCCTTCAGTCTGGGTGCAGGTTTACAGAAGCTGCGTGTCTCCCAGACAAGACACGGAAAGCAGTTCTGTATTGCTTTAGCTCAAGATCTCCTCCCTCTGGGTGGATTCTTCTTATCCCCAACTTGGAGTTCAAATTCAACCAACACATAACGAACACCAGCTCTGTGCCTGGCAATGTCCTGGGTGCTGTTACTTTTTATTGATTATTTAAGCACTTATCGAAGCAATGGTTAGCTGATATAAGTTCCTGGAAAATTCAGACAGAAGTGGACAAGCTTCTGACACGGTCCCTATTCTCTCATCCTTCGCAATATGTAGGGGGCTTAAAAATGTTCATGTCATGAAAAAGCTGAATGATTCAGAATGTGTTTGGCCTTCCCCAAGAACTGGCAACCCATTACTATATATATATGTAAGTATAGTTATGATAGTTCACAGCCATGTTTATAACAAGATTTTAATTCTACTTCAAATCAAATGCCAAAACTCTCAGGAGAAAATGATAATTCATTCTCCAGCACCTAACGTAGAACCTACCACATAATACATGTTGTCAAGAGAATTTGGGATTTTCTTCTATTTTCATTCATTCTCCAAAAAGATGGGCGCTTTCCTTCTAATTTCCTTCACCTTCCGGGAGACTAACGCAGTTGATAAAAACTTCTTTTTTTTCTATGTGATTTAATTTTGGCTAACTAAAACAAGGAGTTTTTTGTTTTGTTTTGTTTTGTTTTTTGTAGCATTTGCCACAATTTTCAAAGCACTTTTACTAATTTGGCATCATTTGTTCTTTACAAAATTTCAGAAATTTATAGAGACCCAGAGTTTAACTTTTATTTTTGAGACAGAGATTCACTTTGCCACTTGGGCTAGAGGGCCAAGACCTCAGCCTAGCTCATAACAACCTTAAACTCCTGGGCTAAAGGGATCCTCCTGCCTCAGCCTCCTTGGTAGCTGGGACTATTGGTGCCTTCACCGTCATAGCCAATTAAGTTTTCTATTTTTAGTGGAGATGGTCTCACTTTTGCTCAGGCTGGTCTCCAACTCCTGACCTCAAGTAATCTTCTGGTCTCAGCCTCCCAGAGTGCTAGGATTACAGGCATGAGTCGCTGTACCCAGTCTCAGAGTTTAACTCTTAAGTCCACAATGAATGGGAGAGCATTCAGACCCAAAATTTGCATGTATTTTGGTAATCATTAATTTTTAATTTCTTGTTTTTATTCCATAAAATAATTTTCTAGGAACTTGTTATATCAGCTAACCATTGCTTCAATAAGTGCTTAAATAATCAATAAAAAGTAAAAGAATGTACGTGATATGACAAAACAATGGGACTTCCTCATGTAAGAAGCAGTCAAAAATACTTTCTAGTCACAAGTGGATGCAGAGGTCCAGTTTAAAGGAAGAACACTAACAAAACTATTTCTGCTCAGTCATAGTCCTCCAAAACTGCAGGTCAGGGTAACTGGTCTTGATTCCTGTCCTGCTAACTAGTCCAGCAGCCTTGAAGACATCATTTGAGCTCTCTGGTTCTCAGGATTTTGTTTTTTATCTGAAAAAGGAGGTCTGAGAAATGGACAATAATTTATATCTTTTTTTTTGTTTTTTAGTTTATAGAGGGTTTGCATGTATTAATTTCCTTTAGCAGAACTTTAGGTTCTAATATTTTAGGAATCCTTAATTTCACTAGAAAGGCTAAATGTTTGCCATGATGAATAAAATATTCAGTGTAGGCACCACATTATAATGCCCCGTGTAATGGCCTTCTTCCTGCTTTGAAAATTATCTGTGGAAATCCAGTCACCTGAATGATAAGTGATAATACTGGTAAAGAATAATCAGGGCCCCGTTAATAAATCTGGCAATTGGCCTTCTTTGTTCTGAACATTAAGCATTACAAACTCAGAAGAATGAATTAGTGTCCAATAAATTATAAAAATTATAACTAAGTATTCTGTTTACCCATATATTTAGGTAAGTTAGAGACTATAGTCGACATTTTTTGTTTTTTAATTTACATATAATCACCTTATTTTAGGCACCCTAAAATACTGTACATTCAAAAAAAAAATGTATTTACTTTTAAAAACAGCCAGATGACAAAATAACCCTTTTTGTTAACGTGAGAATTTACATATATTACTTTGACCACTAGAGGGAGTCTTCATTGTCAGGAGTGCAGATGAAGCCCAAGAGATCAGGAGACACAGGCTGTGTTAAGGGTATTGGTAATGCATCCGTTGTCTGTCCATGGTATCATATGCATACAAATTGCTATCGTAATCAATTAAATTTTATTGGGTCAATTATTCCCCCCAAAGGAATTTGCCATCATATATTTTATTTTTTTCTTTAAAATATTGTATCACTTTCAAAAGGCTGCAAAAACTTAAAATGTACCTTTAAAATAATAGAGAAGTAGCCATAGTTAAGAACATGAGGGATTAAAGAACGTAAATTAATGATAACCTGATCACTTCAACTTCAGGGCTGGTTTTGTAATCCGGAAATAGAAATCTCCTTCTAGTCCCTCAGATCCCGCACACAGCAGCTGTGCTGGCTTTCTGCAGCCTGACCCGCTGCCGTCCATCACCCCTAACCTGCAGGGACTTCCTTCTAGGGTGAGAGGGTAATTATGTCTCTTGTCCGGTCAGTCCTCAGCCTCTCTTCTGAGACACCAAACAAGTGGCTGTGTGTGTGTGTGTGTGTGTGTGTATTTTCGCAGAGCCATTTTATAAATGAGGAACTGAGCTGAAATCACCTGCTCGGTTCACCTTGACTACAGAAAAGCCAAGGGAGAGCAGGGCAGCAGGCCAGCGGTCCTTCCTCAGCGAGACTGACTCTTAGACTGCAGCACATACGGGACAGTGCACATTTTTAAATTTCAGGTTTCAAAAAGGGCGCTTGGGTTTTGCCTAAATATCTTGCCTTACGCATTACTGATACCAGATTCAATTCTTGATTGTCTGCTGCTCATTACCCAGGTACCCAGAAGTCAATCAGAGGACCAGGAAACAAGGGGTAATCAAAACTACAGGGAGTTAGGACAGATGTGCATTATATTTAATTTTTGTTCTTGCATCTAGATACAGGTATCTCTGATATTCTAGGGAATCGTTATATTCCTCCCAGCTAACACCTAGCTCACAGGCTGGGTAAAGTGGCCCCGCGCAGTGCTCAAACTGTGGAGATGGACCAGTTCTTCTATTTTTTTTTTTCCCAATCTGATGTGGATCAATACGTCTGTAAAATATTATATAATAAAAATAAATGACTAGAAATGTGAAATAAAAACATTTGAAATACTACCTAATTTTCTGCTATTATCTTCAACAGACATAAAGTTACTCTGGGAAGTTGCTGTGGGAGTTTGTAAACTCTCCCGTCCGTTTGCACTTCTCACTGTGGAGCACGCTGTGCGGAGGTGGCACCGTGGGTGCGCTGGCTTCTCACTGCCCCCACAGCTCTGTTTCTTCCTGGTGATCCAATCAGAGAATAGGTGTGAGTGCCTGACCCACTCATGCACACCTCTCACTTTAACACAATCCCATCTTCTCCCTGATCTGGAGCAAGGGAGGGCTTGGAAGGTGTTTGCTTCCAGGCTGAGCATTGGACAGGAATAAAGAGAGAAACCTGCGTGACAATCACAAACCAGAATTTAATGAAAATAAAGTTTCAAATATTTGACCCTGAGCAAATAATGAGGTTTTTTACAGATGATATTTTCTAATCACCTCACATTACAGAAGGTCAATTTTAAGTTATTTTTTTCTTATGATTGGAGGCAGAAATAAAGCAATTCAAAGGGGTCTTCGTGCTCATGAAATCTGCAGAGGAATTTACCGCAGAGCTTAGTAAAACAATAGGCTGAACACCTTTTCCCTTATTTTTCTTTCTTTTTAGTCACCCTTTTGAAATAGAGCTGGTGGTAATTTTGTCTTCCAAGCCTCAGTGCATATTGAGGACAGATTAGCCAAACACACACATTGGTCTGGGAATCAGGAAACCAGGTTATCGTGTGTCACTATTCACTAGCCAGAGGCCTTCAGCAAATCACTCCAGACCTCAGTTTTCCCTTCTCAAAATGGGAAGACCATATGTCCCTGTCATCCTTATAGGGTTGGTTGCTGGGGAGAC
The DNA here is from genome assembly GCF_027406575.1 of Nycticebus coucang. NCBI lineage: Eukaryota > Metazoa > Chordata > Mammalia > Primates > Lorisidae > Nycticebus > Nycticebus coucang. The sequence continues at coordinate 15,314,852 of NC_069792.1, read as the reverse complement.
CAAGTGAACTAGTCGATAGGCCTTGGAGCCCTCCAGCATGTTACATAGACCTGCACACACATATGTATGTGTGTGTGTGTGGGGGTGCCATCGTTCTCCATTTTCCTAATCAAATATTTATTTTTTCTTGAACTTTCTTGAAATATACATTCTAAGTTGTTGTCTCTTTTAGGGCCCTTTCCCACCCTACCCCCAATCCACCCATAACTTTATTAATAATGATAAAAAATATTTTTTTATTTTTGTTTTAAAATATAGATATTAAACCCCAAATATACACACTAAAATTTATTTTTTAAAAAAATAGAGGAAAGAATCATTTAAATACCAGCTCTAAGATCGAGTCTCGCTCTCCCAGTGATATTAAGCAGAGCTGTGGTGCTGAGCTCTAAGGGTTGGTGAAAGGGGAGTCTGGCCTCTGAAGGCTCTGTACCCACTCCTTGTCAGAATGCACGTGCACACGGGTATACATACACACATGAGTGCATATGGATCACAAGGGCTTGACACTCACTGTCACCCCATAGCCATGGCCAATGCTTATTATGCTGATTATGCTCTGTAAGTGATCACACAGGGGCTTCCCTTGGAAAACAGTGATTGCAAATGAAATCACAAGGTCATTGCCCTGAAAGCCAAGAAGCAGGTGGTCTCAACACTGTGACACTTGGCAGAACCTGGTCCGGACCAGCTTCTTCAGTCTGTGAGCAAGCAAAGAACAATTTGAATCCTAATATGAAATTCTGGAGATGGGAAATGGAAAAGTACTTTATACCCTAGTGAACTGGAAAGATCTGCATTAGCCAAGTGACTGATCACTTGTGGCTCAAGAATAGTTTGGAAGAATTATGGAGATTTTCATTCATTTCTAGACACATGCATACATTCCAACATATACTGAGCATCTCTCAAGTACCAGCCCCACTGCTTGATGCTGGGGAGACAGAGGTAAGAAAAAATAATCTGGGTAGATGCGCTCATGAAAATGACAGATAATTATGACACAGAGTATGGAAATGGCACTGGGGATGCAATGATGAGCAGAAATAAGCCTATTGCATTTAGAGTTGAAAAGGACTTTAGAGGCCACCCTCGTTCCACCTCCAGCCACCACCTCCCCCAGCTGCCGTCACAGCCATGTGTTTGTGCTGGTGCCTGTTTATAGGCACTGGATGTGTGTGCCAGGGGACCCCTGCTTTTCTGGCAGTCTGTATTCTTTGACAGCAAATAGGAGTTAAGAGATGAGAGGTGGATATACATTTGGCTTCTCTTGTCCTTTATATCTGGGCTTTTGGAAAAGCTGATAAGGGATCCTTGAGCCAGCTTAACATCCCTAAACTGTATTGCCCATTTAATTGTTGAATTTATGCTGATAAATGAGAAAATTTAGACTTTGCTAAAGTATATAACTTTGGTAAATGTTCATGGGAATTTAGGCTTTTTGAAACTTTTTGGAAGAGATAATATTGTTCTGGAATCAATACTTAAATCGAAATAATACTTAAATTATCGGACTCCTCTCACTATCATTGTTAAACCCCACCCCCAACCCACTCCTGGGCAGTGTCACCTCGGGAGTTATTCCATCCCAGAGTGCACAGAATTGTCCATCAACCCAGGAGAAGGATGGCATGAATTCCATTCACAGGGACACATGTGCAGTCCCTTTGTGCCATGAGTATTTGGTTCCATTTCTTACTGGAAGGCATATAAAACTAATTGCTTATGTGCACGTTTAAGCCACAAAAATGTCCTGGCAGGAAGTGAATGCCTGGGGATATTTGTACTCACTTCCTACAGTGGAGTGAACAGAAGTAGTTCCAACTAAAGGAGGAGGACGAGCCTGCCTTGGAAACTATTTTCACTTTTCAAAATTTACTTCATATATATATATATATATATATATATATATACACATGTATATATGTTTAAATAGAACAAGTCTCACATATTTCTTCAACTACAGTTCAACGTACATAAGTATATTATGTTGAAAGATATTACATCGAAAATGCAGGTTATTTCTTCAAATTTGGGAAAGAATAACACATATTTTTGTTCTTGTTTGTTTGTTTGTCTTAAACAGGAATTTCTGAGCTGGCCCCAGAAAAAAAGGAATTAGAAATTGCAAGAGTTTTATAGTTTCCTGATTTCATTGTAGGTTGCAAATAAGACTGGCTCTGTTTCTTCCCCCAAATATACAATATCGTGGTTTGCTCATTACTTTTTTTTTTTTATCGTTAAATCTTAGCTGTGTACATTAGTGCAATCAAGGGCTACGATGTGCTGGTTTCATATACAATCTGAAACATTCCCATCAAACTGTTCAACGCAGCCTTCATGGTATTTTCCTAGTTATTGTATGTAGACATTTGTATTCTGTCTTTAGTAAGTTTAGCCTGTACCCATTCCAAGATGCACTGTAGGTGTGGGCCCACCCATCACCCTCCCTCCACCATAACCTCCGCCCTCCCTTCCCCTTCCTTGGCCCCTTCCCCATAGTCTTGTGCCATAGTTGGGCTATAACCTTCATGTGAAAGCCACAATTTAGCTTCATAGTAGGGCTGAATACATTGGATATTTTTCTTCCATTCCTGAGATACTTTGCTAAGAAGAATATATTCCAGCCCCATCCATGTAAACATGAAAGAGGTAAAGTCTCCATCTTTCTTTAAAGCTGCATAATATTCCATGGTATACATGTACCACAATTTGCTAGTCCATTTGTGGGTCGATGGGCACTTGGGCTTCTTCCATGACTTAGCGATTATGAATTGGGCTGCAATAAACATTCTGGTACAGATGTCTTTGTTATATTGTGATTTTTGGTCTTTTGGGTATAAAACTAGTAAAAGAATTATAGGATCAAATGGCAGGTCCATTTTTAGGTCTCTAAGTATTCTCCAAACATCCTTCCAGAAGGAACGTATTAGTGTGCATTCCCACCAGCAGTGTAGAAGTGTGCCCTTTTCTCCACATCCACGCCAACATCTCTGGTCTTGGGATTTTGTTATGTGGGCTACTCTTACTGGGGTCAAGTAGTTTTGATTTGCATTTCTCTGATGATTAAGGATGATGAGCTTTTTTTCATGTGTTTGTAGATTGTGCGTCCGTCTTCTTTAGAGAAATTTCTCTTCAAGTCCCTTGCCCACCCTGAGATGGGATCACGTGTTCTTTTCTTACTAATACATTTGAGTTCTCTGTGGATTCTGGTTATTAAACCTTTATTGGAGGTATAACCTGCAAGTATTTTCTCCCATTTTGAGGGCTGTCTGCTTGCTTTACTTACTATGTTCTTGGCTGTGCAAAAGCTTTTTAGTTTGATCAGGTCCCAGTAGTGTATTTTTGATACTGCTTCAATTGCCTGGGAAGTCCTCCTCATAAAATATTCACCCAGGCCGATTCCTTCTAGAGTTTTCCCTGCAGTTTCTTCAAGTATTTTAATAGTTTCATGTCTTAAGTTTAAATCTTTTATCCAGTGAGAGTCTATCTTAGTTAATGGTGAAAGGTGTGGGTCCAGTTTCAGTATTCTACAGGTTGCCAGCCAGTTCACCCAGCACCATTTGTTAAATAGGGAATCTTTACCCCACTGAATGTTTTTAATTGACTTGTTGAAGATCAAATAACGGTAAGTAGCTGGATTCATCTCTTGGTTCTCTATTCTGTTCCAGACATCTACTTCTCTGTTTTTGTGCCAATACCATGCTGTTTTGATCACTATCAATTTATAGTACAGTCTCAAGTCTGTTCCTGATTCCTCCTGCTGTGTTTTTATTGTTGAGTAATGTTTTAGCTATTCAAGGTTTTTTTCTGATTCCATATAAAACGAAGTATTATTTTTTCAAGATCTTTAAAACATGACAATGGAGCGTAAATAGGAATTGCATTGAAATTATGTATTGCTTTGGGTAGTATAAACATTTTAACAATGTTGATTCTTCCCAGCCATGAGCATGGTATGTTTTTCCGTTTATTAACATCTTCAGCTATTTCTTTTCTTAAAGTTTCATAGTTCTCTTTGTAGAGCTCTTTCACGTCCTTTGTTAGGTATACTCCCAAATATTTCATCTTCTTTGGCACTACTGTGAAAGGAATAGAGTCCTTGACTGTTTTTTCAGCTTGGTTATTGTTGGTATATATAAAGGCTACAGATTTATGGGTGTTGATTTTGTAGCCTGAGACATTGCTGTATTCCTTGATCACTTCTAAAAGTTTTGTAGTAGAATCCCTAGTATTTTCCAGATATACGATCATATCATCTGCAAAGAACGAAAGTTTGATCTCTTCTGACCCTATGTGGATACCCTTGATCGCCTTTTTCTTCCCTAATTGCAATGGCTAAAAGTTCCATTACAATGTCAAAGAGCAATGGAGACAATGGGCAACCTTGCCTGGTTCCTGATCTAAGTGGAAATGATTTCAATTTAACTCCATTCAATACGATACTGGCTGTGGGTTTGCTGTAGATGGCCTCTATTAGTTTAAGAAATGTCCCTTTTATACCAATTTTCTTAAGTGTTCTGATCATGAAGGGATGCTGGATATTATCAAAAACTTTTCTGCATCAATTGAGAGAATCATATGGTCCTCATTTTTTAGTTTGTTTATGTGCTGAATTACATTTATAGATTTATGTATATTGAACCAGCCTTGAGACCCCTGGGATAAATCCCACTTGGTTGTGGTGTATAATTTTTTTGATGTGTTGTTGGATTCTGTTTGTCAGGATCTTATTGAGTATTTTTGCATCAATATTCATTAGTGATATTGGTCTATAATTTTCTTTTCTTGTTGGGTCTTTCCCTGGTTTGGGGATCAAGGTGATGTTTGCTTCGTAGAATGTGTTGGGTAATATTCCTTCTTTTTCTATATTTTGGAGTAGGTTTAGTAATATAGGTACTAGTTCTTCTTTAAAGGTGTGGTAGAATTCTGACGTAAAGCCATCTGGTCCTGGGCTTTTCCTTTTAGGGAGATTTTGTATAGTTGATGCTATTTCAGAACTTGATATAGGCCTGTTCAACATTTCCACTTCATTCTGGCTAAGTTTTGGTAGGTGGCATACTTCCAGGTATTGGTTGATTTCTTTCAGATTTTCATATTTCTGAGAGTAGAGTTTCTTGTAGTATTTGTTAAGGATTTTTTGAATTTCTGAGGGGTCTGTTGTTATTTCATTGTTAACATTTCTGATTGATGAAATTAGAGATTTTACTCTTTTTTTCCTGGTTAGGTTGGTCAAAGGTTTATCTATTTTATTGACCTTTTCAAAAAAACCAACTTTTGGATTTATTGATCTGTTGTATAATTCTTTTGTTTTCAATTTCATTTAATTCTGCTCTGATTTTGGTTATTTCTTTTCTTCTGCTGGGTTTGGGGTTGGAGTGTTCTTCCTTCTCCAGTTGCTTGTGATGTCCCGTTAAGTTATTAACTTCCTCTCTTTCTGTTTTCTTGAGGAAGGCTTGCAGTGCTATAAATTTCCCTCTTAGGACTGCCTTTGCAGTGTCCCAGAGGTTCTGATAATTCGTGTCCTGACTTTTGTTTTGTTCCAAAAATTTGGTGATTTCCTTCTTAATCTTGTCTATAACCCATCTATCCTTCAGCATAAGGTTTTTTAGCTTCCATGGTTTTGTATGGGTATGGAGGTTCCTGTTCTTATTGAGTTCAACTTTTATTCCATGATGGTCTGAGAAGATGCAAGGAATAATTTCTATTTTTTTAAATTTGCTGTGGTTATATTTGTGGCCTAGGATGTGGTCGATTTTGGAGTATGTTCCGTGGGCCAATGAGAAGAATGCGTATTCAGTTTTGTTGGGATGAAATGTTCTGTAGATGTCTGTTAAGTCCAGATGTTGAATGTTTAAGTTTAAATCTAAAATTTCGTTGCTTATCTTCTTTTTGGAGGATCTATCCAGCACTGCTAAAGGGGTGTTAACATTTCCAACTACTATGAAACTGGAGGAAATCAAGTTGCTCATGTCTGTTAGAGTTTCTCTTATAAATTGAGGTGCGTTGTGGTTGGGATTAATAATTGAAATCTCATCATATTGAGTATTACCTTTAACAAATATGAAGTGTCCATCCTTATCCTTCCTTTTTCAGTTGGTTTAAAGCCTATTGCATCTGCGAATAGGATTGCAATGCCTGCTTTTTTCTGTTTTCGATTTGCCTGGAGTATAGATGACCATCCCTTCACCTTGAGTCTATATTTGTCTTTTAATGTAAGATGTGATTCTTGTATGCAGCAGATATCTGGCTTGAGTTTTTGTATCCAGTCAGCCAACCTGTGCCTCTTTAGAGGACAATATAAACCACATTAATTGAGAATATTGATAAGCCTTTTGAGAGTCCGGTGGACATTTTTAATCCTTTTGCAACTGTGGAAGTTGGAATTTGAGCAAAATTTTCTGGGTGGCTTTACTTTTGTGGTGGAGGATTATGGTGGTGTTTATGGAGGATAGGTCTGAGAATATCCTGGAGAGCTTGTTTAGTTATGACAAATTTCTTCAACATGTGAACGTCATTGAAGTATTTAATTTCTCCATCATAAATGAAACTCAGTTTAGCTGGGTATAGGATCCTGGGTTGAAAGTTATTTGGTTTTTGGAGATTAAAAGTCAATGACCATCTCTTCTAGCTTGAAAGGTTTCAGCAGAGAGATCTGCAGTTATTCTAATATTCTTTCCCTTGAAGGTGATGGTTTTCTTTCGTCTGGCTGCTTTCAGAATTTTCTCCTTCATATTAACTTTAGTGAAATTGATTATGATGTGTCTGGGGGATGTCTTCTTTGGGTTGAGTCATGCTGGAGTTAACTGTCTGTTATCTGAATTTCAGAATCTCTTGGCATGTCTGGAGAGTTCTTCATAATCTCAAGGAGAAGAGACTCTGTGCCTTGTGAAGCCACTTCATCGCTTTCAGGGATCACTTATATCGCTTTCAATATAAGACGAATATTGGTTTTCTTTGAATTATTCCAGAGCTCTCTGAGAGAGTGATTTGTTTTTGCCCTCCATTTCTCTTCCTCTTTGAGAGTTTGGGAGCGTTTGAAAGCTTTGTCTCCAATGTCAGACATCCTTTCTTCTGCTTGCTCCATTCTGTTGCTGGGGGATTCTACTGTGTTTCTCATATCTTTGGGGGCTGCAACTTCTTGTCTCAATGTGTCAAAATCTTTGGTCATTGGTTTTTGAATTTGTTGAATTCTTGAGATATCTTTTGGGTTACTGCTTGGAATTCTAATTCAATCTTATTTGCTATCCAGGTTCTGAATTCGATTTCTGGCATCTCAGCTATTTGTTTGTGCATAAAATCTTGTGCTGTGTCTGTCCCATTGATCCTTGGGGGAGTTGATCTACTCTGATTATTCATATTGCCGTAGTTTTTCTGTTCATTTCGCCTCATGATTGTTTTTCACCATTGCCTCTGGCCATTCTCAGAGTTGGGGAGGTGTCTCTCCAAGAGTAGACCCCAGCGGGATCACTCTATTGTTGCTGGATCTTTGTAGGGAGTGACCCTGTGTAGTTCCTCTGGGGCTGCCCCATCCAGGGAGTTCTGGTTGTGGAAGCAACTCCGGAGCGTGACACACCAGGATCCAGCAACAGGGCGGGAGGTGGTCCGCATGGTTTTGTGAGTGCCTGGCACCCAGTGACTTTGGCACAGGGAGCCCAAGTCTCCAGCAGTCTCTAGCCAGGAGAAGGGCTCTGGGCAGAGGCAGGGAGGGTTCCGGAGTGCACCTGGCTACCAGAGTCCCTGGCCAGACAAGCGGGCCAGTGTGGGGGGAGGGAGGGTACAGGAGAGTGGATGCGGTGTTGTGCAGCTTCTGCAGTTCCTGGTCAGGGCATGTGGAGGCCCAATGGGTGGGGCCGTGGGTCGGGAGTCGCGGCACATCTCTTATGGAGGTACAGGCAGCACTAAGCCCAGGAGTTTGAGGTTTCTATGAGCTTTGACGCCACAGCACTCTACCCAGGGCAACAGCCCGGTGATCCAGTGTTCTAAAACTCGTCTGACTCTACTCCTGAGGGTTAAGACTGTAAGGCAGCTCAGTCCCCGCCTTTAGGCTATTCAGTCACTAGGTTACTAGCTCCCGCCCGACCCTTGCTCTGTGACCCTGAGTGCAGTGCTTGCTGGGGCAGTTCTCTCACAATGGCTCGCTGCAGCCCACAGCCAAACACTATTAGCTCTGTCCGGCTCAGTGGCTCAGTCTGGGGCCCTAGACAATGCCTGAAGTTCTCCGCACTCCTGCTCAAGCTCTCCCAAGGCAGTTCAACTGAGTGCCAAGTCAAAAAGCACTGAAACAGTTCATAGGTAAGGCCTTTCTGGTTTGCAGTCTCACTGCTGCTTGTACTTACGGCTGCCGGCGGGACTAGGTCAATTGAACACATGCAACCACTTGCCAGTTTTCCACTGTTTTTGTCCTCTTCTTGGGGTCCAGAAGTCCTTGCTGACTCCCTGTATCCTCAAAGGGATGATTATAGGCAGATCCCACCAGCCAGAGATGCCTGGAGTCTTATCTCCCCAGACTCACCATTCCCAGTTGCAGGGAAGCTGTTACTTGGCCGCCATCTTGCTCCACCCTCTGTTCATTACTGTTTAAATTGGATTTTTTTTTTTTTGACACAGGTGTTGCTCTGTCCCCCAGGCTCTGAGAGTACAGTGGCACAATCCTTGATCTCGTGGGCTCGAGCTATCCTTCCACCTCAGACTTCCAGATGGGTATTTCATTATAAATTTGGGAACATGTTAGCATCAAATAGTTGATTTATTTTAAAGAAAATCTGGCCGTGGGATATTCTTTTAGAATTAGGAAAAAAGAGTATTACATCAAAACATAGTTCTCCTTACTTATAAGGAGAACACATAGTATATTTTATCATAGTAAGTACACAGCTGCATTTTGGTTGAGATATCTTCCAAAGAGTAGAGATGCCAACTGGAACTTAGAATCAAATAACTATTTGCTGGCCTATTAGTGAGTTAAAAGTTGTATATAAGTTGTGGGGTGGGCATAGTGGCTCATGCCTATAATCCTAGCACTCTGGGAGGCCGAAGTGGGTGGATTGCTTGAGCTCAGGAGTTCAAGATCAGCCTAAGCAAAAGTGAGACACCATCCCTAGTAAAAAAATAGAAAAACTAGCCGGGTGTTTTGGTGGGTGCCTGTGGTCTCAGCTACTCAGGAGGCTGAGGCAAGAGGATCAATTTAGCCCACAAGTTTGAGGTTGCTATGAGCCATGACCTCACAGTCTCAAAAAAAATTTATTGTGTGAACATGCTGTTGTCCTTTTGGTTTGGTTGGTTATTTCTTTTTGGGACCATGGATTACATGGGAAGTTACACTGTCCAGGAGCCAATCCCAGCCATGCGGTCTTCCTTCTTCCTGTGGAAACAAGGGGGTTTCGGTGTGGAATGATTTAATTTATGAATTACAGTGCAAAAGCAGGAATGTATTTTTTTTTACAATTGGGGAATAATATCATTTTTCATATGTGCCTGCAAGTGTGCCAGTATCTAAGAGAGGCCCTTGGAGTTCCTGTCAATAAAGTAGGACCAGTGTGTGTGGATGAATTTGTGAGCGAATGCAGTCATTAATATGTCTCTCTCCTGTTTTTAAGAAAAAAACCTAGAAATAATAAAATCTGAATTTACAATTCAGTTATGAGTGTTTTAAATTTACATAAGTATTTCCTTCATTATTCCTTTAAATAATGAGCTTCCAGAAGACATTATATTTTAAAGGTTGATGTTTATATAGATTTTAAAGAATTGAGCTCAAAAAATATGCTATATATATGGAAACAAATATTTTTGAAGATAAAAAACTTAGATACATCTGTTTCATAGAACTAACAGTAGGAAAGAAATGAAAGGAAATTTAACCTTCATGGCAGACACTTCAGAGTTTATTTTTGAATCAGCAATATTTAGCATTAGTGTCTAGAGAATCAGAACCCAAGAAATGTTCACTTCAGCCAAAGTTGGACTCATGAAAAACAAAGTGTAAACTCTTTGTAGGTGCTTCCTTTTCCATTCAATGTATCTTCAGTATTTGGAATTGTACCTGGGACAGTGGCTTCTCTCGTCCTTTATTTCAGAGCTTTTGCAACAGCTGATAAGTGATCACTAAGCCCATTTAATATCCTGTCCCTCAACTCCATTACCTATTTATATTGATAAATGAGAAAATTCAGACATTTCAGCAAAATATACAACTTTGATAAATGTTCGTGTCATTTAGGCTATTGTCAATTGTCAACTTAGTCTACATCATAGAAATGTTTATTGCCAAATATATAAGTGAAAGAAAAGAAAGAAAGGAGGGAGGAAAACGGAAGGAAGAAGGAGCTTGAAATAGAAAATCTTCTGAAGCTAGTTTTAAATGCTTTTTTGGGGCTGGGGGTGGTAACTCACACCTGAAATCCTAGCACTCTGGGATTCTGAGGTGGGTGGATTGCTTGAGCTCAAGAGTTTGAGACCAGCCTGAGACCAAGACCACACATTGTCTCTACTAAAAAATAGAAAAACTAGCAGGCATCATGGCAGGTGCCTGTAGACCAAGCCACGTGGGAGGCCGAGGCAAGAGGATCACTTGAGACCAAGAAACTGAGGTTGCTGTGAGCTATGATGATGCTATGGCATTTTTAACCCAAGGTGACAGAGTAAGACTGTCTCAAAAATAAATAAATAAATAAAAAATGCTTTTGTTTTTTTTTTTTGTAGGAGACTCTGTCTCTATGCTTTATTGCCCTCTGTAGAGTGCTGAGAGTGCTGTGGCATCACACAGCTTACAGCAACCTCTAGTTCCTGGGCTTAGGCAATTCTCTTGCCTCAGCCTCCCGAGTAGCTGGGACTATAGATGCCCGCCACAATGCCAGGCTGTTTTTTTGGTTGCAGTTCGGCTTGGGCCGGGTTCGAACCTGCCACTCTTGGTATATGGGGCTGGCACCCTACTCACTGAGCCACAGGTGCCACCCAAAACATGCTTTTTATGTATTAATTTTAGTCACCACAGCACCCGAGTCTCTACAGCTTTGCCTGGAGAGATGGTGGAGACAAAGCAGTGGAAGTGGGCTTGTAGAAGTTGCTGCGGAACCTTTGCAGGTGCAATGGCCCAGCCTGAACATTGGGTTTTACCTGCAGACATCCACATTCTCCCCAGGGCTCTTCTGAGTCAGGAAGTGAGTTTTATGCTGGCTGACTATTTACCTGATACTAAATGTGTTTATATGTATCATGATATAGAGAACCCTACAAATCTAGGAGATAGCTTGGAAAGGAAACATGACCTGAAGCTGTTGGACCTGCATTTCCACTGCCTTATGCTCATGATTTGGGTAGATCCCCTGAGTGCGAGGAATACCATGTCTACAGAAACTACCTACCATTATCGAGTCAGGCTTTTATTATCACTGCTCTTTTCACAATGCTGAAAGCAGGTGGAGTTGTTTTCCCAACTATCCAGAGTAACATATACTTGAAAAATACTTGGAAAAACTTTGAATTGCCCAAGAAGTAATTTTTTAACATACAATTAATTGTGTATATTTGAAATTGACAATGAAGGAGTAACTTTTTCAAAAAAGAAAAATGTTTACATTTCTTGAGTGCCTGTGATAGGCCACATAATTTTAGATCCCGTTCCACTTTTTGTTTGGGACATTTAAAAATTTTCTTAATTGAGATATAATTTCTACAACGTAGAATTCATTTTTTCAAGTGTAAAAATCATCAGTTTTTTGTGTATTTATGAGGCTGTGAAATCACTACCACTATCTAATTCTAGGACATTTTCATCACCCCTATAACCCTGCTAGCAGTCACTCCTCTTTCCTGCCTCCCCTCATCCTTTGCTAATCACTAATTTGCTTTCTTTCTCCATGGATTTTGCCTATTCTGGATACTTAATATATATGGAATCATACAGTCTATGCTCCTTTGTGACACACTGCTTTCCCTCAGCATAATAAAACATTTCAAATGTTATAACAAGCATGGGTAGTTCATTCCCATTTGTGGTTGAATAATACCCTATTGTGTGGATGTACAAGGTTTGTTTACATACTGTTTTTTAATGTATGTTTTGATTGCTTCCATATTTGGCTATTATGAATAATGCAAATATTAACTTTGTGGGCAAGTTTTTGTATGGATGTAGGAAGGGTGACAAATAAGTTTGCAAACTCACCTTAGAAAAGTGCTACATATGTCATTGCAAATTAAGACTATAGTCACCTTCAAGGTACTCCCCCTGGGAAGCTCTGCACCAATGTCAGTGCCTCATCAGTCCATCCTTCAAAGAAATCGTGGAGCTCTTTTTCTGGAATGCCATCAGAGCTGTTATCACATGAGTATATTTTCCTTCTCTCAGGTATATACCTAGATGTGGAATTGTTGGGCCATTTGGTAATATAGTATTTAAATTTTTGAGGACCTACCAGGCTCTTTTCCACAGTGCATGCACCATTTATATTCCGTATATGAGAACAAGGGCTCTGATTTGTGTGTCTTTGCCAATACTTGTCATGGTCTGTCTTATCGATAACAGCCAACCTAGTGGTGTGAAGTGGTATCTCTATGTGGTTTTAATCTGCCTTTCTTAATGACTCATGGAATACATTCATTCAATCTATCACCAAACACTTGTTGAACACCTGGGGTACCTTCCTGGCAAGAGCTTTCAAGGTGGCATTTGTAGGTACTTTTGAAGGAGATCATCTTTGGACTGGGAAGAAATGTTTTTGAATGCGGATTATGGCTTTACACATTTACAAATATAAATCTACTCAATATAGATTTATTGTATAAATAAATTATATTTTAGAATTATTCTGCTACTTAGAGAGTTCATTAATTTATTTAATTATTTAAAAAAACCATAGGGCTTATCATTCATGTACCAGGCATTGTTATAAGGACTTTAAAAATATGAATACTTTTTCCTTTCCTTTCCTGGTTTTCTTCTCTTTTTTTCTTTCTTTTCCTTCTTCCCTTCCCTTCTCTTCTCTTCCTTCCTCTCTCTTCTCTTTCTTTTCTTGAGACAGAGTCTGACTCTCTCTCCCCAGGTAGAATGCAGTGACATCACAACAACCTCAAACTCCTGGATTCAAACGATCCTCCTGCCTCAACCTCCTGAGTAGCTGGGACTAGAAGCTCACACCACAACACCCAGCTAATTTTTCTATCTTTGATAGATACAGAGCCTCTAAGAGGCTGCTGCTGCAAAAGGAGGGCCCTGTCTTTTCAACTTCTTTCCCCCACTGCGACTTACAGTATATGGCACATGGAAATACCCACTCAGCAAGGTTGTGGAAAGAATAACTGACGAGTGAGGGAACCTACCCAGAGAAGGTGAGGTAGTATTGACATTCTGATTCCATTCCCACTGAAAAAGGTCATGTGCAAAAGAGAGAAGGAAGAGGGTCTTTTCCTTCATAATTAGAAATGTTTTCATTGCTGATTTACTGTCTAATCATTGGTGTCCACAAACATGGTAAAACTCATATTTAAGGCATAGATTGAAACCATCACATTACTTTTCTCTAAATGTTTCAAATCATTTCCACTGAGAAAATTGGGAAAAAAAAAAAAAAAACTTTTGGAGGGTAGAGCGGGTGTTAAGTGACATCTTTCTGAATCAGGAAGAGTGGGCCCAGGTGTTTGGGGGTGCAGCAGGACAGAGGTGAAAAGCATGACCACCCGGGGGCCTGGGATTCCTTTGGAAAATGGCAATGGAGGGGTGCTGAAGGAAACATCGCTAACTGTTGTTTCAAATTTTGATTTTAAAAGCCAGGGGAAGAAAGATAAAAGCATGTTACAATCAGGATCAACTGGGTCTTTTTATTGCTATATCGTGCGCTTCATTGGAACCATATTTCTGCCTCAAATATCTGAAATTTGTATCACTGACAACTGACACCACCTTTATTTTCTGTTTTTTTTTTTGTTTGTTTGTTTTGTTTTGTTTTTTCTTTGCAGTTTATGGCCAGGGCTGGGTTTGAACCCGCCACCTCTGGCATATGGGGCCAGCGTCCTACTCCTTTGAACCACAGGCGCCGCCCTATTTTCTGTTTTTAAGTTTCAAAGTACACATTAAGTGGTTGCTTATGAATTCTTACAAGTCATGGACACCTTTATTTCTAAATGAAACAAAGCCCTGGTTGCTGCAGGACACCTAAGGCCTGATCCTTATTCTAAAAGTAGAAATTTGGGACCACTCTCCTCCAATCCCAGACCTGGGCTGGGTGGGGACTGTCACATTTCCCTTAAACAAGAAGGCAAGAGCCCAGTGGAGCTATCATCTGGGACAGCCAAAAGTGACATATCAGGAATGTGAGAGTTTTTAAAGGAAGGCTTAACTGGGGAGATGGACCAAAATAAGCATTGGAGAGAAAAACAGAAGTATGATGACAGAACATGTTAAAAGCAGATGACCACAGAGGCCTGGGAAATGATGGGCTGGTTTTCCTGATGGAGAATAAAATTTTTACTGTTATAGAGAAAACATCAAGGGGAAAGATTTTCTCTCTTCCCTTTTAAGTAAAGTTTTAAAAAGTAGAATTATAAATTAATTCTAGGCAAGAAACGATGTGGAAAAGCACATGATAATTTCTTCTTTTTTTATTAAATCATAGCTGTGTATGTTAATGCAATCACGGGGAACAATGTACAGTAATTTCTAATTAAAAAAAAAACACACACAAGGCATGTCTGCTAGGATTCACCAAGTTGAGTCTTTTGCCCCAATTTTTTAAAAGAATCATATTTAACTTATAGCAAAAAAAAGAAAAAAAAACTTTTCAAAGGCAAGAAAATATTTTTAAAGGTTATTTCCTTCTATTTTCATGACACAAATCTCGCAGAAGAAGCCTTGATTTTTATGGGGCTTGGAAGCCAGGGGAGGTGGTCAAGTTTAAGAGATGTTTGCTTATTGCCAAGTGTGTATTTATAGACTCACAAAGTCTTCCTTTCTACAAAGGGCTTCCCCACTTCCCCACTGTTTTCTGTTTATATTCCAGTGACTGGCCAATCAAGTAGTGATGATGGAAATCCCTGTCTACTGACTTCTGGGAATAAGCTGTATAAGTAGGTCTCAAAGAAGAGACTGGTTAGGGTCAACTCTGTCCTTCACGCTGACTGTTGAGTGAATGCATGAATCAATGGATGGATATATGAATGTGGAAAAAGGCTTGACTATCAAGATAGCTTACAAAGTTTGACTGTCTTAATGAACTGAATTGTAACAAAAAGGTTATGAAAGTTTCCCAAGTCTTGAATCACAAATTTTACCTCTCCTGCCCACTAGAAACTCAAAATATACAAGGAATGTCATTATGTACAACCAAATGTATTTTTAAGGATCTCTTGCCCAGTTGCCGTTTTTATGTCTTGCTTTTCAGAACCTATTTTGCTTCTTTCTGTCTCTCTCTCTCTCTCTCTACACACACACACACACACACACACACACACACACGCACAACTGCTGCTCTGGTTAACAAAAGCAGTTTTCTCAAATTCTATAAGAATTCCAATTTCTTGGGATACGAAAGGCCTATACAGTTCTCATTCCGGATGGATAGGATCACTTCTGAAACACCAGCTACCTGTGACCCCCAGACTTCGCTGTCCCTGTATAGTCTCTACCTCAAAGCAGTTATTTTCCTCTTTACTTCTGTATGGGAAGAATGATCGCTCTAGCAGCAGCCGAGTGACCGCAGACTGACTATAGATGTTGTTTTGCTCTGCTGTCAGTATCACCACATGTATCCTACCTCTTGACTGCTCAAAATATTCCAGAAGAAAAACCTCTGCTTGCTTAGCACGAGTGAGGTGCCCATCTTGGACCAATTACCCCCTTGTGCTGGTTTCTCCAGCCTGTGGCAGCTCCCATGAGGATGGAGGCACTGGTGCTCATTAGATCCCAGAGGTGTCCGTGGCGTCATGACAGAGATGAGCCAGCATTTTATTTGTAACTATTAAATTAGTTTTATTATATACAGAAAAAAGGAGGTTTTCAGTCAGGATAGTTATCTTTTGTTCTAATGACTTTTCTAGGGATCAAGAATTGATGCTACGTAAATCAGCTAGATAGACTAATGTCTACAAGGACCTATTTGTCCCTTTAAGTGGAGCATCAGTGTCTGACTCTTTTGGGGCTTAAGGCAGAGCAGTCCGTAGAGTCTCAACCCTGGTGTGGGCAGACAGCAGGCCAGGGGAAAGGATATTCACTCACAGTGTACCCAAACTCTGTTTCTCAACAAGCAGGATTTGAGCACGACTATGAGCTATGTGTGTGGCGGGGCTGGCCCATAGTCCCCATCCTGAAAGTGATACAAAAACTAGTTGGGGTGAAATGGAAAATAACAGCAAGATAGACAAGGCAGAGAGGTGAGAGCTAATTGCTCTGAAACTGCAGAGCCAAACCAGACCAAAAGCATCCAGCGAGACAGACAGAAACTAAATCCACTAGAATTGTGGTGTAAGCACCAAGAAATTTTTCTGAGGTCCTTGGGAGAGAACCATGAAAGGCCATGAGCTGATTCTGACACTGCAATAAAAGTAACAGTAATAACTGCAGCTCGCATTGTCAGTATCGTGTGCTGGACTGGCTGCTTTATGACGATGATCTCATTGGGCAGACCAGGTCTTTTAGTTTATTTTAAAATGTATTAATTGATCCTAAAATACATTTCTATATAAAGAAATCAAGGAGCCTGGTTACTTCTTATGCATTCCTTCTATCACATTACCTTTGGGAATATTTTGATGAATCCTGAATTTTCTGACATGCAATGATTTTAGATTAGATTTTTAATGGGATGGAAATAGAGCTTTTATGGGCTGTCCTCAGTTGCTTGAGAATGTTCTGGCGAGCTGTTACTCCTCCACTTGTATGTGATTCTCTGGGAATTAGCTAATGTAATCATTAGGAAATCATTGGGTTTTTTTTCCCCCCAGCTTTTAAAAATATGCTATTTGCCTCATTTCTGTGTTTATTCTGTAAGAACTTTTAGCTGTTATGTGAAGGTTGCTAATAGCTCTATGACAACTTGTATTCCAGCATAGCATTTTGGCCAGCTTTAATAAGGTTAGGTTTTTTCCTTAGGAGATTTTGATTGGTGAGCATGTGAGACTGTTTTTTTTTCTGAATTTCAATCCTAGTTAGGATAGGAAGCAGCACTTTTTGTTTTGAATACATTTTGCCACAGTGTATATTTTTTCCCTGTAACTCAAAATATTGTCTGACTATTAGGCTTATAACAAGCTTAATTCAAATTGTACATGTAAATATATTTTGTCTAGTGGGCTTTTCTGTTAACATTCCTGAGTTTTTTGTGTTAGCATCATAATGTGTTGCCTTTTACATTAGAACAAAAGCCCCCAAATGTTGGTTCATCAGCTGACAATGCCAGTTTTGTCTCTTAATTAGAAAAGAGAATAAAGCTGTTTTTAGGGGTGTCAATAAAATGACAGATGCATCATTAGCAGAGGGCTGCGGTGGATCAGTACTGTGCAAATACTTGGAATGGAATTAATAGGAATTTCTGTCAGCATATTTAAATCGAAAGCTTGGGGGGATGAAAGAAAGCAGGGTTTTAATGCTGTGAACTAGTCAAAGAAAATGGGAGCAAACGACCATTTAATACCGAATTAAGAGTGTGAGCAAAATCAAGTTGCAATCGAGAATATATTACTGAGAATTTTATATATTATTAACGTATCACAAATTACCCATTGTGGGTATTATATGTATACGATTAATTCATTTGATAAATATT
Organism: Nycticebus coucang; assembly: GCF_027406575.1. Lineage (NCBI taxonomy): Eukaryota > Metazoa > Chordata > Mammalia > Primates > Lorisidae > Nycticebus > Nycticebus coucang. The sequence continues at coordinate 15,297,093 of NC_069792.1, read as the reverse complement.
TATTGAGGGTTTACGTCATGCCAGGTGGTAAATTTAAGAGTCCCAACCTAAAGCGACTGCCCCACATAATTAGTAAGACAAAATGTCAATTCAACCATGAGTCTACGAAGAGCTTTTTCAGAGCTTTTGCATCAGATGGTCTCACACTGTACAAAATGCAGGTCACTCAGTATGATTCAAAGGAGAATTCCCTTTAGTCCATATTTCGCAAGTGATCGGCCAGGCAGGTGCGCGTGGGTATGCTCATGCACGAGATGTTACATCGTGAATTTTTCAAAAGAAGAAAAATGGCTAACGAACTTTTGAAAAAATGCTCAACATCACTAATGATCAGGGAAATAAAAATTAAAAGCACTGTCAGATACCACCTTAACCCTGTCAGAATGGCCATTGTGAAAAAGACAACCAACAATAGATGTTGGCATAAATGTGGTGAAAAGGGAATCCATGTGCACTAGTGGTCAAAATGTAAACTACAGTACAGCTACGATGGAAAACAGTATGGAGATTCTTCAGAGAACTAAAATTGACCAGCCTTCTGATCCAGGAATCCCACTACAGGGTATATACCCCAAGGAAAAGAAGTCACTAAATCAAAAAGACACACGCATGCATATGTTTATTGTAGCACAGTTCACAAATATTGCGAAGATTTGGAATCAGCCTGAATGCCTATCAACTCATGAGTGAATAAAGAAAAGGTTGGGTGGGGGCATGTGTGTATGTGTACATGTATACACACACATACACTCACACACTCACATAGACACCTGGAATACTACTCAGCCATTAAAAAGGAAGAAATAATGTCTTCTGGGGCAACTTGACTGGAACAGGAGGTCATTATACTAAGTAAAATACCCCAGGGAGAAAAAATGAATACTGCATGTTCTCATCTATAAGTGGGAACTAAGTTATAGGGTACACAAGGTCACACGGAGTGGTATAATAGACACTGGAGACTCAGGGAGGCATGAGAGATGAAAAGTTACCTATCAGATTCAGTAGATACTATTTGGATAATGGGTAAACTAAAAGCCCTGATCTGATGATTATATAATTCATCCATGTAACAAAAACTCATTTGTACCCCCTAAATCTATTGAAATAAAATTTAAAAAACGTGAATAGCAAAATGAAAATCCAGTATCATATTGAAAACAAAACAGTAAATAAAATAGTTGATTAATTTTTTTTAAAAGATATTATGTCAGGCCAAGCATGGTGGCTCATGCCTGTAATCTTAGCACTCTGGGAGGCTGAGGCAGGTGGATTGCCTGAGCTCATGGATTTGAGACCAGCCTGAGTAAGAGCAAGACCCTGTCTTTAAAAGATAGTTGGTGGTTGTGACAGGTGCCTGTAGTCCCAGCTACTTGGGAGGCTAAGTATCACTTGAGCCCAAGAGTTTAAGGTTGCTATGAGCTGTGACACACTGAGGGTGATAAAGTGAGACTCTGTTTCAAAAATAGATAGTTAGATAGATAGATAGATGGATAGATAGATAGATAGATAGATAGATAGACAGACAGATAGATATTATGTCATGTTATCCAGCCATCCAAAAGGACTATTCTCATGACTAAAGCCCCTTGTCCTGTTTAATGATTGTATTCTCAATGCTTGAAATAGTACCACCATAGAGTAGGTGCCCCATAAATATGAGTGGTTCAGAAAAAATTCACATAAAACTGGAGACAAGCAATAGATTAATTGGATAAATTATTTTTTTTGAAATTCATTTATTTGTTCATTCTTTTGATGCTCTCAACACCTTAGCTGTCCCCCGCATGGAGTGAAATGTGGTGAAAAGGGAATGTATATACAATATTGGTCAGAATGTGAACTAGTACAACTCCTACGGAAAACAGTACAGAGATTCCTCCATGCACTAAAAGTCAACCTGCCATTTGGAGGGCTGAGAAATTAAACATAGAGTGCCTGCTTTCAAGAAGCCCCAAGTTTAGGCTTTAATATGCTGAGTAATTCTAATCTGGTTAGAGTTCTCCCTGTGATGTGCCATCCTCAGATGTATTGATAGAAGCACACAGAACGTCTAGGGGCTGGCCTTGGAGCCGTGTACAAAAGGAGAAATGTATCAGCCCTTAATTAGGACCTAGGTATGCAATATTGTGAGTAACCCTAAGATTAAACCTGGAATTTCGGTGGCATCCTTTAAGGAACTGCCACATTCTCACTTCTTGGTCTTACGCTCCCCATTTCAACCCTTTTGTTCTAGTGTTGAAGCTGGTATGCTGAATATCTAGAGCAGATTTTTAATACTTATATATGACAAAATCATTTAGTGACAATCATGAAACATTTAGCAATAAGTACTTTTCCTATTATTTTATTTTTGAAATTAGTAAAGAAGAAATTTCAATTTTACAGGTGTTATTCAAAATCAGTAAAATATTTCATGCATGGACTAAAATTTGCATTTACCACATAAAAATATCACTCCTTGCAATTCGTACCATTTTATTGTTTTAAATTTTAAACATAAATAAAAATTCTTGGGGATGACACAGAATGATTTATTTTGAATCTGCTGTTTAAGCAAAGGGCTGTGTGGATGGACTAAGAGAAATAAATGAATTACATTCAATGTAAGTCTGGATCTTTCCAAACATTTAAGACCTTACTCTTGAAATGAACGTATGTAGCTGAGTCTGGATATGTCAGAAGGGGCCTGCTGTGTAACTGGTGGATCTCCATATTTCACTTCTATGCAGAACACCATGGTTCATGAAAGGAAACAAGAAATATTTTCTAATTTGCAACCCTGTGAAACTTAACTTCATGACATATAACTTAATAATGGCTATTCATGGTGATTACCCAAAGTCATAAAAAAAAAATCTTTAATTGGGATGTGCAATGTTATTGAGCCAAAGAATCGTGATAAAAATTTACAAATATTACTACCCGGAACATTTTGTAATAGTGACAGTTGTACAAAGCTGAGTCATCCAAAATATTTCATTCATCTATGATCTAAAACAAAAGTATTGCTTTATTTTTCATTAAGAACACCTCAGGGATACATCGATTTTAACTGGTAGTGGGTGTGCTCAGAGCTCTGAAAAATCTTTTTGTGCACTACAGGATGTTGTAAACATCAGCTTGCTTAATTTTTTCAAGGAAAAATATGACCCATTCCCTTTGTCTTTGCCTTTTTTTCATGTAATAATCACAAGGTTGGGAAAATAAGCCAGAGCATCAATGCTACCCCTATTACAAAGCTACTACTCTATTACCATCAAGTATTCAAAGTTATCATTATCATTATTCACTCATTCCTGCATGCATTCTCTCAAGAAACATGTGTAAAACTTGCCATACGCCAGACCTCTTGCCGGGCACCAGGCAGACCAAATTCAAGGATACAGAGGCATTGACAGACAAGGTAATTCCCCTCTACAGTAGAGGGTGGTCCTGTGCCAATGGCAAAGGTACGCACTCTCAGCTCTGGGAACATAGGCTGTCTTTAAAATGAAAACACCAAATCAATGAGAGAAAAATGGAAATGAATTGAAAATATCTGTCTCTGTGCATTATAGATATAGTCGGTACTCAGCTGTTAAATCCAGCAAAAATTCCATTGCTGTAATTAATTTCTTTGTGCTGATTCTTCCTAGTAAGCCTTAATTTTAACTAAGTTAATTAGGTCGAAGATTAAAAATCCCATTAGTGTCGATCATTCACTTCTTGGCTCTGTCAACAAGGTACTAAAACCTTGCTCAGTTCCAGAGGGGCAAGCAGAGGAAAGGGGTGAAAGGGAGCAGCAGAGCTCGCCGTTCGCTCTTCTTCAAGGTCAGATATTTTAGGCTATTTTTCAGGATTTAGGAGGCTATCAGATATAATCATCATTTTAAAGCGTATTTTGTCCTTTTCCAATCATCACCTAGCTCCGTCCCTTTAGACTGTGGCTATTTACTCTGTGAGAGGTGTGTGGCGATGTTTACATTTGCTGAGAAACTCGATCCGGTCTACTTTGATTATCCAATTTGCAGGTTTGCGTGGCATAGATTTTTAATCAAGGGCCTGTTTCTACTGTCACCTTATCTGCTCATTTATTACGGTTAAAGACTCAATGGTGGCTAATATCTCACCCAGAGCAGGAAAGAATAAACAATTAATAGAATCATGAATTACCTATCGGCCATAATTTTTTTCAAAATACTGGTTTGTTTGAGTTATGTTTCTGCCTTGGCTCCCCCACCTGACTTACAATGGGAAGAATTACAAAAATTCAGACACACATTGTTATGACTAACTCCCAGGTAGTGGCTATATGTGAATGTGGCAGTCACACAGAGAGAAGGGTGACCGAGACCGGAGCAAGGGAGCACGTGCTGAAGGCCTCAGCATATTAACTGCCTGGTCCACAGAGGAAAATCTGTAAAGGAAAAGGAATCGAGAGAGGATGGAGGCGACAGGAAGCCACCTGCAGTCAAGTTCAAACAGGGATATGGCAAAGGCATTTCGCTTCCTGAACAGAGTTGAAAGCCAAGGGGAATTTGATCAAGGTCTAGGATTAGAGGCACAGAATAGTCATTGTGCACAATAAGGTTGTCCAAGCAAATCCATTTCAAAACCAGGTGACAGAGAATCAGAACAGGGTCAGGGTATGGCACCGTAACACTCGTCTGGGATAACAGCACCCGTAAAAGGTAGAGAAACTCCAAGATACTGGAGTGAAAGGGGAGGCGAGGTAGGTAGTTTGGGGCAGGGAGGAGATGTGCAGTGCTCCACAGAAGGGTCTACACAGAGGGGGTCAACAGGAGTGTTGGGTCACAGACAAGCCCTACTGACTGACCTATTACCTAATATCCTTCGCTGAGCTGCTGCCTATAAATCCCCACCACAGTGCTTAGCGTATTGTAACCCCACAATAAATGGTGGTGGCCGACACTGGCCTTATAATCATTTACATGTCTTGGATCAGTGCGAGTAGCTGGGACCACAGCAGGCTGACACATGATATGCACAGAGGCAGGGTTTCATTCATAAATGGTTTCCTGCACTATCATTGAAAAACAGGCACTGGGCAAGCTCTGTACAATGGTCTCTAACCCCTGGATGAGCTTGGGTAGCCTCCTCCTGAAGATCAGAAGTACATGCTCATGGTGGAAGAAGGGTGGGCCACCTGCAGGCGAAATGGGTTCCTCTTTGGGCCGCAAGGTCATTATTGAAATAATGAAGGGAAAGAACTAAGTTATGTCTGTGGTCCATTTTAATTCTAAAAGTCTGTAATTCTGAACTCTAAATGAGACTTATTATCTCTTCTTGACTTAGCATGGCCTTTCCTTTATTCTTTGCTCAAAAATATGTCAAGTCTCTTGCTTGGGAAGCCACCCGGACACAGAGGCCTGCTGTGGTGGAAATCCTCGTTCAAGCCTGTTGGGCAAAGTATTTTGTTTCTCAGAGCAAAGGTGTTAATTAAGTCTTTAGCACTGCCTCTTATCTCTGCACACACTCCCTGTTCTGGTCAGCCTCTACTGCCTAGCAGAGTCTGCTTGAAAAGTACCTGCTCACACTTTCTGCACCACAACTCAAGAATGGAAGGGGTCTCAGAGTGACAGCTTGGGAAAAGACTGACAGCACAGGCCTCCCTTACTCAGCTTATCTCTTCCCAAAGGTGGAATCATTGTTTTAAGACATATCTCAACCAGAAACACTTTTTTTTTTTTTTAAGAGACACAGTGAAACTCTGTTGCACTGAGAGAGTGCTGTGGCCTCAGCCCAGTTCACAGCAACCTCAGTCTGCTGGGCTCCAGGGATTCTTGCCTCAGCTTCCATCTTCTATTGGCTGACTCTTCTACCAATGTCAGAACTTAGATTGGAGCTTAATAATTTAAATTCGAGGTGAACTTTACTGTCGTTCTTCGGCTATACTTATTTCATTCTCATGACAACCTAATCAGAACCAGTTGTTGACCCTTTACGGAGGCCAGCACCTTACCCTGCCCCACTTACTAGGTAGTCTATTATGGAATGACTTTTCATGGGTTGATTTTCTCCAGGCACCTAGATTTTGAGCCGTGGGGAGCCTGGATGATTCCTGTTGAGATGTAAATTAGAGATGCCTCTGAGTCTGTCTTATATACAGGGTGGCCATAAAGTTCATGTGCAATTTAAAATAGTTGTCTATTTTCATTCACTGCACCCAGTTTACTAGCCACTTTAAAATAGTCATCTATTTTAAATTGCACACGAACTTTATGGCTACCCTGTATAGCTTCTGGAGTTGACATTCTAATTTTGCTATTATATCTCATTTGCTTTTTTATTTTCTCCCTTCACTTTGGACATGACTACTCTATTCATAATGGATACTCATGAAACTCAAATGAACAGAACAAATATGTTTTTAAGCCAAATTTAACACCAATTCTTACCTATCGCTTGAAAACCTTTGCCAGAAACACTGGCAAAGAACAAACCAAAGGGGGCTCACTAGTTTGAGACCATCCTACTTTCACCCCCACGTGGTCTTTAGCTCTAATACGCTCACGGGGTCTCACTCAGAAGTCAGCTGACAGCTTACCTGCCCCCCAGAACAGAAGCTGCAAGCATTGGTGCTCCTCGGGAGGAAGAGCTGCTTCAGCTGCCCTGTCTAAAAGGTGGCTTGGCCCACATCGTCCCTCCTTGACACGGGGTGATGGACAGGAAGGACATCTCTCAGATTCAGGGTTAGAGGGACTGCAACTTTCTCTCCTCTTTTCCCCTCACACATACACACCCCCTCGTCCAGTAATACAGATCAGTAAATGTGATTAGTCAGATCATAAGCATCACAGAAAAGAAAGATAGAATACAGTATCTTTTCTCTCTCATGAATAACCCATCAATTCTGGTGGGTGTAGGGGGTGGGTGTGTTTGTGCTTTAAAGGAAAGAAGATAAAGGGGGGACAGAATAGGTTCAGAAGGGGGTATTTGTCCTGTTTTGTGCTTCCCCTGCCCACTGTGTCAGGTCTGTATTGTTTCCCAATGAGTGCAGGTAAAGCAATCACATACCTACAGCGACTTCGTTGGTCACCTCCACTCATTAATCAAGCCAGAAATAAGAGCCTCCAGCTCCAGGTTGGTATAATTTCAGCTTGGAAGAAAGACTTTTGTCTCATTAAGGTCTTCAACTTGGCTTGTTTTTTAGTTACCTAAAATTAGAATGGCTAATCTTCCATGCGATCATATTATTAATCTATTCATTATTTATTCAAAATAACCTAGTAAGTGCATACTATGTAAATGACCGCATATAAGATCTGTGAAAGGAACAGAAAGAGTAATGAGAATGCCAACCCTGCTTAAAATGACACTGCTTCAGAGAAGCTTCCCAGACCACCCACTTCACTAGCCACATGCAATCATACTTGCCTTGTTTTATTTTCTACCATAGTTTTATCACTCTCTGTATGTCTTTTGATTAGTGACATGTCTGAGTGGTTTTTAATTTTCCCCAGAGGAATGTAAGCTCCATGATAGCAGAAGCTTACGTCTTGCCCATCTCTTATACCAGTCTGGGTTTTCCAGAGAAACAGAACCAATAAGAGGTACACACATATCGTAGTATCTATGATTCATTTTAAGGAGTTGGCTCAAAGGATTGTAGGAGCTGTCAAGTCCAAAATCTACAGGGCAGCCAGCAGGCTAGACTCTCAGGGAACAGTTGACGTTGCAGTCTTGAGGCAGATTTTCTACTTTCTCAGGGAAAACTTGGTTTTGATTTTAAGGCCTTTAAACTGATTCGATGAGGCCCACCCATATTATTAAAGGTAATTTCTCGTTTTTAGGATAGTCCTGGCGCATGGTAGATTGCCATAATATTTATTGGCTACATATTAATTAACTCACTGCACAGACCTTGTAAGGTCTCAGTAAGGTACAGCCTTGCCTTCCTTACGCTTATGATATGGATGGGAAGACACACCTCTCACAAAGAGATAGTTATGTCACAGCACTGGGCAGTGTATCGTTCAGGGCTAAAACAGGTGATACAACATCAATTTCAAAGAAAACAAAGAGTAGTAGGAATTCAGAGAAGGGAAGATCCTTGTAAGAGGGAGAATGGGAAGAGACTTATTTGAGGGTCTGTTCTGGTAGTCTATGTCAGGTAGATTTTTCATAATGAACAGTAACTAACGCCCCAGGGAGACGGCTTTCTCCTGCCCTCTCTGGGTCCGTAACTGTCTCCAGCTCAATTGTCCGTGCAGGTGGGATGGATGGACTGCTTTCTGGGGAGAAGGTGCCGCTGCGGTTTGGTGCGTGCAGAATGATGGCCTTCTACCTCCTTTGAGTCACACCCCTCTTGGATCATGTGGGTCAGCTCTTAATTGGGTGGGGGAGGTGACTCATTTAAGCTATTTTGTACTCAGTGACTTTAGTGTTATATTTTACTGACTGTAATAAATGTCATTATATTAATTAGTCTGGTAATCCTTTTATCGTGAAGATAATAGTGGAACCTACCTTTTCCTCCTTTTGTGTATTTCCTCAGATCATCGCCTATGAAAGTTATCCTTCATAAAGAAGCTGAAAGACTAAGTGATTATGCCAATATAGGTCCTAGAAAATCTATATAAACATCTCACAGGGAATGAATAAGAAAGCAGGTGGAAAGTGAGGGGCTTTCATAGCTTGGGTTCTGCTGCGTGGGAGAGGCTATGCATATGGAACCAGAGGACCTGAGGTTTTAGAGAGGCCATGTGGTACAGGCAGGTGAGAGACCTAATGTTTTCTGGATGTGGATGTGGCCTTGAGCCAATCACATGGTCATTGCAGGGACAAATTCAAAACGGGATCAGAATGATCTTGAAAAATTTTATGTTTAATTTGTGAAAGAGAGAAAGGCAAAACTGGAAACCAGAATCAGTGGGCAGGGGAGTGTGTTTGTGTATGTATGTCTGAAGCCCATCAGATGCAGTCTTTTTTTGTTTGTTTGTTTGTTTTTTTTACATTTTTTGGCCAGGGCTGGGTTTGAACCCGCCACCTCTGGCATATGGAGCTGGTGCCCTACTCCTTTGAGCCGCAGGTGCCGCCCCAGATGCAGTCTTTATTTTCTCCCTGGAGAGGACTCTAGAAACCCCTAATGCTTCAGAGTAGAGTCTGCAGACCATAAAGTTTGCAATGGCATGGAATTATGTCTTTGCCTGCCTTGGAATTCTGTGCATAGTTTTGAATGAGGTAATTCATCCAGACAAGTTTTCTTAAATCTATGTTTTCTTTTAAATAATTACTTGGGAAACAGGAGGATAATCTTGCTGTAAAAAATTTAGTCAAGATGGAGACTTTACCTCTTTCATGTTTACATGGATGGAGCTGGAACATATTCTTCTTAGTAAAATATCTCAAGAATGGAAGAAAAAGTATCCAATGTACTCAGCCCTACTATGAAACTAATTTATGGCTTTCACATGAAAGCTATAACCCAGTTACAACCTAAGAATAGGGGGAAGTGGGAAAGGAAGGGGAGGGAGGGGGGAGGATGGGCGGAGGGAGGATAATTGGTGGGATTACACCTGCAGTGCATCTTACAAGGGTACATGTGAAACTTACTAGATGTAGAATATAAATGTCTTAACACAATAACTAAGAAAATGCCAGGAAGGCTATGTTAACCAGTGTGATGAAAATATGTCAAATGGTCTATAAAACCAGAGTATGGTGCCCCATGATTGCATTAATGTACACAGCTATGATTTAATAAAAATAAATAAATAAATTTAGTCAATACAGGAGTGTCAGGCAATGGTCCAACCTTTTTTCTTTTCTGCCACACATTGGAAGAATGAGAATTGTCTTGGGCCACACCTTAAATACACCAACGCTAATGGAAGCTAAGGAGAAAACAAAAAGGTCCGGGCATACTTTTTGTGATACCTGACACCACAGATAAACAAACCAGTCTTCAAATAATCTCTGATTGCACCTTCATTGAGCACTATACATTCACAAGGCGAGTTTCCCATTATCTGCTAAATTGAAAATCATTTAAGATCTTAAAACAGGGTAAACATTTGAACGATAGTATCTGTTTAGCAGAGTTATTGACTGTTATGATTTTGGTCTCTGATAAGAAATTTAGACCCTGTAACCTATAAAACAGCTTCTTTCTAAAGATTCAAGCATATTTTTACAGACTCATAGCATTGGATAGAGAACATTTATTTATTAATGGAAACTTATAGTTTTCATGATGAAGTGGGAAGAGAATTTTAATCATAAATGCAATAATTGTCATTCTTACCTTGATTTAAATTACCAGGCCTGGCAATGATAAAGTCCCAGTATTTTCTTTTTAACCTTTTTTAAAAGTCAACTTGCTTGCCAGTTTGATACATTTTCCTTTAAAAAACAAACAAAGCAAAACTGAATATTGAGTTTCTCCAACTTCCTATTCCAAATACTAGTATGTCAAGTAAGTTGTCAGATCAATCCTTCATAAAGAGCCACAGATCTCCTAAGTAAATGCCAGTAAAAAGGAATAGATTTAGTAAGATTAATAATCATTTTAATTTATAGCACTGTTTCCCAAAGACACTTGGGAAGCTTTGTGAACATTTGAACCAAAAATGCAGTTTAAACCACTAGGAAACAGATATGTAAACTTGCTAAAAAAAATAAAATATGAGCCTCCTATAGCGGCCCTTCATATTCAGAGATGACACATTCATATTATATAGTTATCAGTTCAACAAGTTTTTGCTGCATTTTATTTGTTCCCCCCGAAGCCTTATTTTTGATAGATGATGCCAAAGATATACAGGGAGCGTCCTTTCAATATCGTGTGAGTGATGAAAGGCAAAACAAAACAATTTATCAAATCACACTGCATACATCCCTATAAATTTTGAGAGTGATGAATCTGTAGACCCATAGAATGTGGCTTGTCACGGATTCATCACAGGTGAAGCCCCAAACATCTCAAACGCTGCCGTTGACAGGGAGGCTGGTCTTGTCTGGCAAAAAGAAAAGGAAAGGAATTACCCTCTGAAAGTATCTTACGCTATAAGAATTCTTTGGGAGATTGAACAGTTGTCTGCAGCATTTGAGTTCAGAGTTGCACTGAGAATTTGATGTGGCTCTTTCATCAGAGGATGATGTCGCCATGTTTTTATTAAATAAAGTTAAGTAGGTTCACAAAACAGTCAAAGACCCCTTGTATGTTTTATGCTAATATCTTGTATTTCCACAGAACTTTGCTCTTCAGTTGTAATGCTGTATTTTTAAATTTAACTGTTAAGTTATTTAGTTTATTTATCCTCCACAGCCTGCAAACTCTGTAAGGGGACTTTATCTGACTCACTTCCGTATCCGCGATGATAAGGACAGAGAGCGGGGCGCAAATATTTGTTAAATGCATGAGCTGAGTTACTCACTCTGACTCTTTCTCTAGGACAGACCGTTTAAAGGGCTATTTTGAGTAACCTTTGTGTTTTTGACGGGATGCAGAAAAGATACGTCTTTATTACTGGAAATTTGAAAAACTCATGAAAACACAAAGAAGAAAATGGAAATTGACCACAGTCCTAATACTTAGGAACAATCACAGTTCTTTTAACATTGTGGTGTGTATTCCCTTCAAGTCCTTTTTCTTTCCATGTGTGCATTCAGAAAGTAAATCATTTTAAACAGAACGTTAAAACGTAGTTGCAGAACAAGCACATTAACTTTCCAAATACTTAAAGACAAACTTCTCTGTGCCATTGAGAGCGACGTAGGTAGTCATACAAATTTTTCAAGAGATCATATGAAAAACTTAAGATGTTCTAAAGGCGAAATAGTTTGTCTAAGGTTAAATGATTTTCCTAAGCTTGGTCTGGCTAGGCTAGTTTATACAGCTTGTTAAATACTGAATGCCTTCCTCCTCCCCTTTCATTGCCTGTAAAACAGTTCCCTCCTCCTTGAAGACATTTCAGATTAACTCAGGAGAATGTGATTGCTAATCTCCAAAATGGGAGTACTTTATACTTCAGATAGCCTTAATCTTGCCCACCCGTAATCTTCTCATTTTATCCCCCCATCCCCCACTTCCTGATAATGAATTTAGGAAAGAGCAGAATCATAGCTGTTCCTGTGGGTACTGCACACAGAACCCAACCCAGCACCTGTACACAGGAAGCATTCAATAAATGTCTGCTGAATTAATTAACAAATATTAATGAGCCTTCCGCTGGCAGTAATGGACTAGCATCCTTTTCATATACAACACGTAGAAAATAATTATATAAGTTGCCAGGGTTCAATTCACTGGTCAGCTGTGGTCTGGGTGCTTTTTTTAAAAATGATGATGCTAATGTGACTGGCAGAGACAAATTTTAATTCCATGATAACCAAGCCAAATTGTAGTTGGCTTAGATTCCTTTGGACAAACTAATTATGCCATTGCTCTGTCAGTATTTTAACTCCTGTCTCGGTGTTTCTCATGCTTCAGTGCCCCTAGGACAGACATGAATTTATGGATAAAGGACAAGTCCCGCCGAGGTAGCTCTCTCATAAAGAATGAGGCTCAGCTCACAGCCCTGTTCGGACATTTGTCTGTGCACTCAAGTCTCTGCTCTTTTCTAGAGAAAGTCAATGGAAGCAGGAGGAATGGGCTTCTGCTGAGTGGAATAACAGTTCTGGGTGCAGCATCCAGCCTGCAAGCTGGGGAGCACACTCCAGCTTCACACTCAAGAGCTGTGCAGGTTCAATTCAGATCCCGTCTGCCCTGCTGTGTGAGACACACAGGGTCTTAACCTCTCCTAGGCTTGGTTTCTTTCTCTGTCTGTAAGAGAAGATAATGATAAAATCTGCTTCAGAGGGTGGCTGTAAAGGTTAAATTAGATAATCCGTTAACACATTTAGCACCGCATCTGACATAAATGGGTTCTATAAAAAACAGTTATTATTATTAAAATTGATCTAGAAGCAGGAGGTTGTGTGTGTGTGTGCCTCAATTTTATATATATATATGTACACACATACACACACACACACGTGTATATATAATATGGTATGGACAGGAAAACAGGGAATTCTTGTTGCCTGGATTATTCAAATTGCAAATAGACAGCTCTGGTCTCAAATACTGCCGTGGAACTGGCCCCAGCACAAATAACACGTGTGTGCTCACTCATGCACACTCACATCCCCCAGCTGACCTCGGGCACGGGCAGCGGGTGCCCTGAGGGACGGCAATGAGAAACATGATGAGCAGCTTTTTTCTGTTTTCCTTTCCTGGCCTGAGTTGCTTCTGGACCTGCCCAGCTGGCATCAGTATTTCCAACCCTGCTGGATGGGGAAGAGTGGGTCTGACCAGGGGCAGGACTGTGCCAGGAGTATTGAGCAGCTTAGGGAGAAAGGTTGGGCAATGAGGGGACGGGTAAAAGAGCTGCATGGCACTAGCCAGATTGGAGTGGACAGAAGTGAAATTCTTGGTCCTCAGAGAAAGGATGAAGAGAACAGCCATCTCTGCCCCTTTTGTCACCCATGGGACACGCTTGCCTGTTACTTAGAGTTTGACTACTGGTTGGCACAAGATAGGTGAGACAGAGAGAAAACTGCCTTTGAAGGGTCACTCTGTTTGGAATGATCTGGAAAGAGTTTCCTTTTTATTTATAATTTTCAGGAGATAGAAGGGTTCAACGGCTATTTAATGCACCTTTAAAAAAATAGTGTTTAGATCAAGGAGGCTCCGTCCACAAATGAAGAGGGAAAGTGAATCATGGCAATCCATATTTCAGGAGCTTTATAGTCTGATTCAGAAATGACTGCTGTTGATTCAGCCCCTTCGTGTTCCTGAGTGAAGCCTCCATTTATTTAGACATTCATCCATAAAGCCATTTCTTTTTGAGCATTTACATGTCAAGCCCTGCGCTAAGAACTGAGAAAACAGAGATAAATATAAGATGCGTCAATAAGCATTCAAGAATAATTAGTTGAACAAAATGAATCATAGATAATTCCTCACTGCCTATTACAATTGAACATTGGTAATAAAGTCAGGTAGCAGTTTCCTCAGAGCTGTTTACAGAGTATCACTGAAAATGAAGTAGTTATCTTCCAGCAGGGCTGGGGAAGATCAAACAAAGGTTCATACGAAGAGTTCGCTTAAGCTAAGTCTTTATTCTTGGCTAAATACTATTATGGACCCCATTTTCTATATCCATTCATCAATTGTTGGACAACGTACATTGATTCCGTATCGTGGCTACTGTTTATAGTGCTGCAGTAAACACGGAGGTACAGATGTCTCTTTGATAAAATGATTTCCTTTCCATTTAATAAATGCTCAGCAGTTAGTTGTTGGATCATATGGTGGTTCTATGTGTAGCTTTTTGAAAATGGCCATACTGTTCTCCATGAATGTACTAGTTTCTATCACCTCCAGCACATAAGAGTTCCTTTTCCTCTGCACCTGAACCAGATATATATATATATTTTTTTTTTTTTTGGCCGGGGCTGGGTTTGAACCCGCCACCTCCGGCATATGGGACTGGCGCCCTACTCCTTGAGCCACAGGTGCCGCCCCAGATATTTTTTTTTTTGTCTTTTTGATATTCATCATTCTAACTTGGGTGAGATGATACCTCAATGTGGTTTTGATTTGCATTTCCATGTGATTGGTGATGCTGGACATTTTTTTATATACATATTTGTGGCCATTTGTATGTCTTCTTTTGGGAAATGTCTGTTCAGCAGACCATTTGTACATTTTTTAATTGATTTTTTTTTTTTTTTTTTTTTGAGACAGAATCTCACTCTGTTGTCCTGGGTTGAGTGCTGTGGCATCATACCTCACAGCAACCTCAAACTCTTGAACTCAGGTGGTCCGTTTGCCCTAGTCTCCAGAGTAGCTGGGACTGCAGGTGCCCACCACAACACCTGGCTGGTTTTCTTATTTGTAGAGTCGAGGTCTCACTTTGCTTAGGGTGGTCTCAAACTGCTGACTTCAGGCAATCTCTTGCCTCAGACTCCCAGAGTGCTAGGATTACAGATTTTGTTGTTGTTGTTATTGAGATGTTTGAGTTCCTTATATATTCTGAATATTAGTCCCCTGTCAGATAAATAGTTTGCAGACATTTTCTTCAATTCTTCTATTTCTACTTTGTAAATCGTTTCTTTTTTTGAAGTTTTTGGCCGGGGCTGGGTTTGAACCTGCCACCTCCGGCATATGTGGCCAGCGCCCTACTCCTTTGAGCCACTGGCACTGCCCCTGTGTAGAAACATTTTGTTTGATATAATCCCATTTGCCTATTTTTGCTTTTGTTTCTTGTGCTGTTGAGTTCTTATTTATAAAATCTTCTCCACGACTATTGTGCAGAATTGTTTCCTTTAAATTTTCTTCTGGGAGTTTTATAGTTTTGGGTCTTACATTTAGATCTTTGGTGCATTTTGAGTTGATTATTGTATAGGCTGAGAGGTAGGGGGATGGTTTCATTCTTGCCATATTGATACCCAGTTTCCCCCATACCATTTATTGAAGTAACTCTACTCTCCCCAATGAGTGTTCTTGGCTCATTTGTGGAAAATTAATTGGCTATAGATATAAATTTGTGGGTTTTCTACTCTTTCCCATTGGTCTATGTGTTCATTTTTATGTCAGTACCATGCTGTTTGGGTTACTATAACTCTGTAGTATATTTTAGAGTCTGGTAGTGTGGTGCCTCCTGCTTTGTTCTTTTTGCTCAGGATGGCTTTGGCTAGTCAGAGTCTTTTGTGATTCCATACAGATTTTGAGATTGTTCTTCCATTTCTGTGAAGAAATTATTGGCATTTTGATGGGGATTGCATTGAAACTGCAGGTTGCTTTGCATAGTACAATACTTGTGAATTTTTATTTTGATTATCTTTATAGGGGTTAGTCGGGGCAAAGCCACCAGCCAGCCAGGAGGCCTTTGTTGGTCTGGTTGTAGAGGAAGGTAGGGTCATGCTTTGTGAGATGGGCTGCAGGGCACAGATATTTAAGAATCAAAATTGACAGAGCTGAGATTCACTGAATGTGGAAGATAATTTTGCTGTTGATGTTCTTTCCTTCACTGCATGTGTTTTCCTCTATAGAATACAGTCTACAGTGGAATTTATGTGTCTAAAGTTTGCATTTCATATTTAAGGGATACACTCCCTGAGCCATGAGGTCCACATTCCCTGAATGTCCTTATAGATGAACTATTGCAGTTGAGTGTCGGAGCTTAAAGGAAGAGGTTAGTGAGAGTTCAACAAAATTGGAACCAGTGCTAGAGACCACAGTTGGATTTAATAAATGAACAGAAGTCCTACAGGAGCTGTGACTTCCAATCTGTAACATATCCACACCCTTTTACCCTCCACACAAATTTAAATATATTAAAAAGATTATTAACAACATTAAACAGTTCAACAGAAATCAGTCTAAGCAATGCAAACCATCTGGATATAGCTAGGTTAGACTGCTCTGGCTCTATTATAATAGAAAAACAGGTCCAATCATCTCTGGTTCCCTAAAAGAAAAAGAAGCAAAATAAAAACTGGTTTACTTGCAAACAAATGGCAATAAATCATACCAGAGTTCTTGAGCTATCAGAAACTAACTTTCAAGGAGAATAAATGGGCCTTATATGGAAGATTTGGCTACCTTCTTCCAAATATTTACAAAGTGCTGTTTAATTTTTATTGGAATTTTCATCCAGAGGAAACCTGTGACATTTAATCTAATCCCTCATGTTAATGAAGGGCCATTCTCATAGCACTCAACTCATAAGAATGTGTGCAAATTACAGCGACCTTCTTGTACTTAGCAATTTCCATGGAGATTTTATCCTCCAGGCTGAGGCGGTGACTCAACACCTATAATCTTAGCACTCTGGGTGGCCGGGATGGGTGAAGACCAGCCTGAGGAAGAGTGAGACCCGGGCTCTACTAAAAAGAAAAGCTAGCCAGATGTGGCTGGAAGATGCCTGTAGTCCTAGATATTTGGGAGGCTGGGGCAAGAGAATCACTTGAGTCCAAGAGTTTGAGGTTGCTGTGTGGGGGAGGGAGGGGGCACCACAGTACTCTACCCAGAGTGCAGAGTGATAGAGTAAGATTATCTCAAGAAAAAAAGAAGACTTTATCCTTTTTGTGTCTATAAAATCCTGCGTGTTGCAGTTTAAGTTCACCATGTTATTCTCATTTAAGTTGAAAAGCTACAAGTTATTATACATATTTTTTCACATTTGTAGACCTCTATTAAGTTTCTCTCTTTTCTGAAAATTCCAGAGTGTTTTTTCAACCTCTCCATGATTAGCTTTGTGAGATTTTCTTAGTATACTTTTCAGGTCAATCTCTCCCCTCATAGCAGAACCAAGAACTAAAATGATAGTCTAGATTCCACAATATTGTTGTGTAAAGTACCTAAGTACCCACTCCCAGTTCCTGAGTCCCCATAACATGGTACCTCTCAGAGGGCCATTGTGGACAATTCCCAGAGGCCTTGCCTCCTGCTGATCATGCCCTGGAATGTTCTCCTGCCCTTAAGTGTGGTCTGGGTTTATCAGTTTGCTCCTCATGAATAGAATACAACAGAAATAATAGGATATCACTTCTGATTAGGTTAAAAAGGGCTGTGGTTTCCATCGTGGGCATTCACTCATGACGGAGAAACTGGCTCTTCTGTCATGAGGCAGCCCTGTGGAGAGGCCCCTTTAGCAAGGTATTGAGGCCTGGAACAGCCCCACTCCACAGAGCCTTCCAATGAAACTGTGGTCTCAGCCAACACTCAGGGATAATTTCACTGGTCATGCAAAACTGACTCCATACAAAATGAGAGACCCTGAGCTAGGATCACCCTCCTGCACTGCAGAAATGACAAGATAATAAATGTGTGTTGTTCTAAGCCTCTTAGTTTCGGGTAATTCTTTATACAACAATAATAACCAATACAAAAGTTTAAAACTATACACATCTTGAACCATAATGTCTGCATGAAAATCCTGCCTGCAACATGTTTTAGTTAAGAGTCTATGGGCAAGTTATTTAACTTTTGTAAACTCCGTTTTCTAATCTATGAAAAAGCAACAATACCTTCCTCACAAAGATGGCTATTTGGAGATTAAGAAACAATGTATGCAAAGTGCTTGATGGACTATCCAGTTTATTCAATGAATGTTAGTTATTTTATTGTTGTTATTGTTTCTAGTGTTTATCATTTTTAAATATTAACTTTTGCCCAGGGAATCTGTACTTTAGCCTTTTCCCATTAACGCTTTCTTAGTGGAGCTAATACACTCCAAGACTTTAATTACCACCTAAATACTGATACCCACAAACCCTTCGTATTTCTTACAAAGTCAAAATGGATATTTATTGTTGCTGGTTGGATTTACTCTGCCAGGCTGTCCTGCACACAAGTATTTCAGCTCAGAAACTCAGTTTGATTTCCCACTTTTCCTTCCAAATCAGACTAGCTGGTGCTCCTATGTTCACCTATTCAACAGAAGTCACTAAGAATTTTGTGAATAGTCATGATTGTGCAAATTGTTTTTTTTTGTTGTTGTTGTTTGTTTGTTTTGTTTTTTGGAAACTGAGTCTCACTATGTTGCCCTTGTTGACATCACAGTACTCTAACGCAACCGCAAACTCTTGGGTTTAAGAGATTCTCTTGCCTCAGCCTCCCAAGTAGCTGGGACTACAGGCAGCTGCCATAATGCCCAACTATTTTTTGTTGTTGCTGCAGTTGTCATTGTTGTTTTAGCTGGCCCGGGCTGGGTTCAAACCTGCTAGCTTTGGTGTATGTGGCTGCTGATGTAACCACTGTGCTGCAGGCACCAAGCCAATTGTGCAAATCGTTTTAAACTTTACACCACGTGAGGATACAACTAAAGGAGACCAGCTATGAACTAAGTGAGTCCTTACCAAACATCTTGATCAGCCAATGTCCTGATCTTGGATTGCCAACCTCCAAAACTATAAGAAATAAAATTCTGTGTTTATAAGCCATCTAGTTTATGGTATTTTGTTATAGCAGCCCAAACAAACTAAGATCATTTTCCAGTTTCATCTTACACAGTAATTTTTATCTTACCATACTACTGTGCAAAATAAGGACTGCCTATATATTAGTAGACAAGTTTTTAAGATGTACATTAGGATATTAATGTATATTTTAGGTTGGTTAGATTATAGGTGACACTTTGTTTATGTCTGCTTTATAATGTCTCTACAATAAATATAGATTTTTAAAACCTAACCCTGTTATTTAAGCATCTCTTCCTTGAACGTAACATTTTTGAGCCTTAGTAAATGTGACAAGTATTGGAAATTTAGGAATAAAAGGACATGATTTTTTCCAATAAGGAGGTCGTGGATTAGTACTAATGTCTGCCATATAACATGGAACTTTTCCCCTGTGTGCCACGTATTATGGAAATACGAAAGAATGTCAAGAGAACCTCAAAGAAGAAATTTCCATGTCTTCTTAGGGAAGTTGGAGAGGGCCCCAAGCTTTTTATATTTCAGTTCTTACTTATTAAAGTTTTTCCTTCAGGGGAAAAAATAGATCTTCATTGGCCAGAGCATTTTATACTGGAAATTACTAAAACCTAGAGTCCTCTTTCTAGAAGACAGTTCTAGGCCTCACAAATGACAAGCGTGAAGCTTCCAAGGTCATGGGAAAATACACTGAATGTTTGGCCATAAATTATTCAGACTTGTTTTATTTGCTTCCGTCATTGATGCTTGACCTAAGGGACCTAACACTGTTCTATATTTGTTTTTGATTTTCACACTACTTTTTTTTTTTTTTTTATAAAAGCCAATTCTTTGTAATCAACATTTTTGTGAGCAATCTCCCAGTCGGCACTGAGAAACTATAGCAGTTTTCCGTGCCCTGGGCCCAGAGTGTGACTGGCAGAGACAGCTCCTAGGCCAGCAATCAGCTTTATCACTGCTTAGGCTTTGTCTGTAGGTTTGAGAGTTTTCAAATTAAAGTTTAATGTGTTTTTGGTGGTGTAGAATCTGGCGATTTCCCCAATTCCATTGCAGTTGTAATATCACTTTGTTGTGAAACTGACAGCACCAAGTAGGGAGGCTTCTTAACATCAATAAATAGAATTCAGAAAGGAAAACTCTGAGCTCCATATGAAAGGACTGGGTTTTTTGTTTGTTGGTTAGTTTGTTTCAGTCTCTTTATTGAATTCTGCTTTTTAAAATGGTTTTTATCTTTGATTGTGTGACCTTATTTTGAATACTGCCTTCCACCTAGCACATTGGGATACCGGGATGGATGAAACCTTCCCTGGTGTTGTGGCAGCTGGGCCAGCCTGCTGCCTGTCTCTGAGTCTGATGTTTGCTCTGCCGTAGTTTTACCAGGAGGCAGCACAGCACAGGCTTTTCCCAAAGGGCAGTGAGCTTTCCATGGTCAGGCAGCAGTTTGGGGTATGGCATTGACATTGAATCAGTGAACTGCCTTGTGAGAAAGTTAGTTCTTTTGCAGTTTGCTTTAAACTTCAGTAAGTCACAGACCACGTGTCCACCCCGGGCCTTCCATTAACTAAGAAAACAGGCCGAGGGCTTAGGGCTTTCAGCAGACTAGAATATCTAGCTAAAATTTAGTAACGATGCTTTGTTCTTTCTGTCTCTTTGTGTGTGTGTGGGGGGGGAGGTTAGTGATTTATTTATCTAAAAGAAATGAGCCAATTTTAAAAAGATACTCAGAAAGTACTTCCAGGTATCATAAATATAGCCAAAAATGTCTGCCAGTGGTTTATGGATAACTGAAGTTTGTAGTCAGGCACGGTGGCTTACTTCTGTAATGCTAGCACTCTGGGAGGCTGAGTTGGGGGATCCCTTGAGCTTGGGAGTTGGAGACCAGCCTGAGCAAGAAGAAGACCTCATCTCTACTTAAAAAAAAAAAAAAAAAAGGAAGGAAGGAAAGGATGATGGAAGGAAGGAAGGAAAGCCAGGTGTCATGGCAGGCTTCTGTGGTCCCAGCTATGAGGGAGTCTTAGGCAGGAGGATCCTTTGAACCCAGGAGTGTGAGGTTGTTGTGAGCTAGGCTGATGCCACAGCACTCTAGCCTGAGAAACAAAGCGAGACTCTGTCTCCAGAAACAAAAAACAAAACAAACAAAAAAAAAAATAATTTGAAAATATCCTAGGCTAGAAGTCAAGAGGCCCAGGTTTATGTTTGGAGTACTTATAATTTTAGGATATTTATATGTCATTCAATTTCTATATCTCAAAAGTTGCATCTGTTAATTTTCAGGTTAAATTTTATGTGATTCTCAACGATAGCTGTCACTGACAGAGCTTTTGCTATGAGTTTGAATGTTCCTAATAATTTTGGATGCACCATTGAATCCTTACAACCACCCAACAAAGTAAATAGTATTAATAGCCCTACTTTGCAGAAAGTGTGTTGTTTTAATTTACTTAGGCTACCATAATAGAATCCTATAGACCAGGTGGCTTAAAAATAGCAAATTTATTTTTTCTACAGTTGTGGAAGATGGGTAGTCCAAGATCAAGGTGCTAGCTGACTCAGTATCTGGTGAGGATCTACTTCCTGGTTCATACATGGTGTAGTTCATAGACAGATCTACTTCCTGGTTCTTTTCACTGTGTCCACACATGGAAGGCAGAAGAGGTGAGGGAGCCCGGTCTCATAAATTTTGTGTAAGAGGAAAATAATCCCACTCATGAGGGCTCTTCCCTCATAACCTAATAACCTCCCAAAGTTCCCCACCTACCAATACACTGGGGAATAAGTTTCAACATAGGAATTTTGTGAAGGTAAAAACATTCACTTTATAGCAGGGGCCAAGATACCCAAAGATATCCCAATGAGATAATGCGTCAAGTAGATCAATGATTTTCAATGGATGTGCTGTGAGACGATCTTAGGTGTGCAGCAAAATAAATGTTATTTTATTTTATTTTTTTTCATGTCCACATCAGAAATGTTAGACATAAGTACACATACACACTCTTTGGTGGGGGAGAAGCGTAAGATTGAAAGCCATCAACTTTCCGTGGTGCAATCCTTCCATGTGTCCTCACATAAGCAATGTCTTAAAAAAATTTTCAGGATCATTAATTAAGCAGGGCTCAGGGGCTCACCCCTCGCTTGAGCTCAAGAGTTCGAGACCAAGCTGAGCAAGAGCAAGACCCTGTCTTTGCAAGACCCAGGTGTTGTGGTGGGCACCTGTAGTCCCAGCTACTCGGGAGGCTGAGGCAAGAGAATCACTTGAGCCCAAGAGTTTGAGGTTGCTGTGAGCTGTGGGATGCCATGGCACTCTACCCAGGGTGACAAAGTGAAACTCTTGTCTCAAAAGAAAAAAAAAAAAACCATTAATTAAATTAGTTTCAAAAGAAGTTCAAAGCACAGTAAGTATATTATTTTTTTTACTGTTTTTTTTTTTTGATACACATAATTTAAGTGTGCCGTGGATAAAAAGAGTGGAAAACACTGGAGTAGATGGTAAAAGCAGGAGTCCAACCCAGAAAATCTCTCTCCAGAACCTATGTCCTTAACTGCCAAGATTACCAAGCTAGGTTGGTGAGAAGCATTTGTGACATTTATTTTAAATTCCAGAATCTCAGTATGTTGATCCACTTCTCATTATCTTCCAACTGTCCCATTTTGTTTTGTTGAAAGAGTCTGGACCTGTGTATCAGGCAGTGAAGCAGGGCAACCTTGTTTGCAGGGCTCGGCTGAGATTTGGGGAAGAATTAATTTGCCTGAGCCCATGAGTAAACACTGCTGGTTCTAGTTGCTAAGAACTTTGGTGCCACAAATCCTTTAGTCTCTTGTCACTTTGCTGCCAATAATGGAGCTCTCAGAGTTGGTAGTGAAGACTTTAAAACTTCCTGAGACTTAGTCAGATGTCCTCATCTTTCTTTGCTTTGGGTTTGGATGGCTAATTTTTTATATTATGGTTTCATCAATCAGAGGTGATTTTTAAAAATACAGATATTAAACTCCACTGAGATTCCATGTAAGATATTAAATTCCATTTAAGATATTAAACTCCACTGAAATTCCACTGAAGAGGATTCTAGGGATACCTCTAGGAATCGGACAGTGGAGAAAAGATATCAATGGGATGTAGGATTTGAAAACCCTTTAGCTACTATTCTCTGGCTGGTATCAAGTGGCTCATTTTGTTTCCAGAGAATTAATGTTGTTTCCAAAAATTAGCTCTCATATGGCTCATTCAGGTAACCAGTGTTGAATATGGAAATTAGATTTTTGTTCATACAAGTTTATTACATTATAGTTTATGAATCACAATGGCTACGTGCCAGACTTCCTTTCAAGCTAAGCAGCCTCTTTGCTATGTTATTCCAGCTGAGTCTTTTATTTGAAGTGTTTCTTCATCTTGGCTCATTTAGCCAGAAACAGAAGTTGCCCTATGGGAGATAACATCTTATGTTTATTTACTTTATAGGATTATCACCACCAGGCTCATGGCAAATGTAAAACATCTCAGAAAAGAGAAAAATATGAGTTCAGAAAGTCAGGACTCCCTTCACCACGATATTTGCCTACCTTTCCTTGGACAGTGGGGTTCAGGGGAACAAATCCTTCCTGATTCCTTTTGCTGTTTTGATTCCATATGATTTTGTGAAAACTATTTTACTTCTCTGTTTCCTTATTTGCAAAGCACACAAAGAGCAAAAATCTTCCAGTTTCAGAGCCTTGTTCAATTTGTGGAATTTTGTAGAAGTCATATAGATTGTTCAGCAAAATCATTAAAGGAGAGTGCTTTGTTTAGAAAATATAAAAGTACAAATGTATTTTTATATAAAAGGATGACATACAAATTGCCAACAATATCTAAGCTTAAATATAATAATTAGGTTTTGTAGAGTGATCCTTGGTTTTTGTTTACCTATTAAAAAGAATGCAAGTGTAATTTTTGGAATGTATTTTATTTAGAGACTTGTCTGATAATTGAAATATGAAATTAATCATAACAAATGTCTCTTTTTTTCGCACCAGGTATACTGACATATGATTTGCATACCATGAAATTTCCATTTTAAGTAGACAATTGGATGAATTTTAATTAATTGATACAATTGTGCAACCAGCACCACAATCCAGTTTCAAACACTTTCATCACCTTCCTAAATTTCCTCCTGCTTGTTTGCACAGAATTACGGCTTCTACCCTCAACCCCACGGGAACACTGGGTCAATTTTTATGTTTTTTAAAAATCGTGTGCGAATGGAATCGTGTGTCTGTTTTTTTCCTCTCACATTAATCCTGTGAGGTTTATCAGTATTATTGCATGTACGTGTATCAGTGCTTTGCTCTTCTTTTTTATTACTGAATATTATTGTACAGATATACCAGATTTTGTCTCTCCATTCACTAGTTGATAGACATTTGAATCAATCTAAGATTTTGGCTACCATGCTTAACGCTCCTATGAGCATTCACATATAAGTCTTTGTGTAGACATGTTTTGTTTCTCTTGGTTGGAGATACCCAGGAGGGAAATTGCTGGCTTCTATGTTTTGTGGATGTTGAATATTATAAGAAACAGCTGAACTCTTTTCCAAAGCGATTATACCATTCATGTTCCTACCAGCCGAGTATGAATTCCAGTTCCTTTTCATCCTTACCAACACTTGATATAGTTATCCTTTTTTTATTTTAGCCGTTCTAGTGAGTGTGAGTATACAATAGCGTCTGATCACAGTTTTTAATTTCCACGTCCTCAAAGACTAATGATTTTGAACATCATTTTTTTAAGAAATGGAGTCTTGTTCTGTCACCAGGCTGGAGTGCGGTGGCCGATCATAGCTTGTCTCAAGTGATCTTCCTGTCTCTTCCTGTTAATTGCTGGGAGTACAGGCATGAGCCATCACTCCCATATCCATTGGCATATCTTCTTGGGTGAAATGTTTGTTCATACCTTTTGCCCATTTTATTGTCTCCTTATTACAGAGTTGTAAGGCTTTTCTATATATTTACCCTCAAATTTTTTTTTTAATATTTTTTTTTTTTTTTTTTTGTAGAGACAGAATCACTTTATGGCCCTCGGTAGAGTGCCGTGGCCTCACCCAGCTCACAGCAACCTCCAGCTCTTGGGCTTAAGCGATTCTCTTGCCTCAGCCTCCTAAGTAGCTGGGACTACAGGCGCCTGCCACAACGCCCGCCTTACCCTCAAATTTTAAGAGACTTTTTCCTGCCATCAGCATCTGTATATTTTAATAGGTAGATAAACTACTTGATTCTTTCATAGCAACAATTTTGAAATAAAAACCTGTGAAACCAACAGGATGGAATTTTTAATTCAGAGAAAGAAACAGAATGACTTTTAAATGTTCATTAACAATCGTTAGCTTAGGTTTTTTTGAGGACTTAACCTTACCAAAATGGTAGCCTTTTTCTTAAACAAATCTTAACAGAGGCTTCTGTTTTTAGTTTGTATCCTACTTATAGAAGAGGAAAAAATACCTTGTGTAGATGTATAAAGAGTCTGTCAAAATCCAGCTATTTATGAGGAAAGAAGTATCTGGAAAACCAGAAAGAGACACGAGAGCCCTTGCTTTTTTATTGATATATTCTGCTTCCTGTTGTATTGTGAAGTGAGATTTCTGCCATCTGATGGGTGGTTAACGAATTACTGACACTGCCATCACTTTTACTAGGCCCCAACTTAAAACACACATACTTGTGCCTACAAGTACACACGTATCGAACAGTTGTGCATTTCTTTACCCTGGGTTTTCTCTGCCAGTTCCCCTAATCCTCCCACCCCTGAAACAAGCTAATAAGGAGTGTTGGAATAGCCAGGCATTGTGGTGGGCACCTGTAGTCTCAGCTACTTGGGAGGCTGAGGCAAGAGAATCGCCTAAGCCCAGGAGTTGGAGACTGCTGTGAGCTGTGACGCTATGGCACTCTACCGTGGGTGATAACGTGAGACTCTGTCTCTAAAAATGAAAATAAAAAATAAGTAGTGTTGGAGTAATTTGGAGAACAACACAGTAAAATATTAAAATCCCCTCCTCCACCCTGGAATTGTAGCTGACAACTTGCGCATCATCCTTCTCTCTTGCCTGACATCTAAAGCCAACACTCTGTAACATCCTCTATTTATTCTTATCTTCATAAATAGAGATAAACTCAAAAGTTTTTATTTACAAATGTTGCTCTAAATGACTTTTGTCAACAATTTCCAAAAAACTATAATTAAGAAAAATTGAAAACCTGTTACTCTGTGGGAACTATATACTATGTTATTGTATATAATGTTTTATTTCAAAGTCCCCAAAGCAAAATTAAAATATTTAATGAATAGATCCATTTAGCTAGCAAGAGAGGTGACTCATCAAAATGTCTATGTTCTCTTCCAACCACCATAAAAAGTTCACCAGCTCCGCCAACACACACACAGTCTTATTTCAAACTTGAAAGGATCATGTGATACTGAAGAAAGTTTCCATCCTGAAAGAGAGAAAATGTAAAAAAGAAATAGAAAAAAAAAAAGGAGACTTGGAGAAAATAGGCAATTCAAGGACCACACATACACCCCTACCCCCCAAAAAAAACTGTTTAATAGTCTTAGAAAACGAAAAAGAAGTCACTCATAAAACAAGAGTGGAATCCAGCTTTCATAAGGTATAATTAGACAGTATAAAAGAACTTTTGGAAATTATAAATCCAAGAGTATAAATAAAATAATTTGTTAAAAGGATAAAGTCAAAAAAAAAATCTCAGTTAATGGAGCAAGAGAAAAATCATGGAAAACAGGAGAGGAACTATATAAAAATTATGGGACTGTATGTCTGGCTATATAGAGAGTTTACTGTGGACTGAAAGGTTGATAAGAATTAGTGAGTAGTACATAGAAAACAAATGCATCAACAAAGCAGTTGAACACTACCTAAATAATGATAATGGCAAAAACACTGAAAGTTGATTTCACAAGACATGTGGGAGGGTACCGATAAGATGGAATAGCCTAGACACTGCAAGAATTCTGGTGTTTAAAGTACGTAAGAGGTCATCTGTAATAGAATTTTAGACTTTGCAAACTTTAGTGAGTTCCATGTATAAATATGATGCTGTGCCTTCTTTGTCCCATGTTCCAATATTAGTGATGATGGATTTCTTGAAGTAGTCATACACTTTGCTTGTGCAGTGACGTAAAATCACCAGGCAAAGTTAGGAATCTATCTTTGGAAAAGAACAGTATTTTCCTTTCTGTAAAGCCCTCCAAATCATGACATGATCAAAACACTCCCTTTCTCTGTATGGTGTGCTGTGTTACAGTTGTAAAGATATTCTTAGCATATACCATGTTCATAGTTTATCCAATATTAAATCTGGTTATGAATTATTGTATTATAAAGCAAGTGTGGCATATAGTCCTCTGGCTTTTTACTGACTTCCTACCTCAGCAAACCAGAGTACCCTTGAATTGTTTTTCCTACGATTCTGATAAGCTGTGTTTGATTATTTTAATGTTGATCTGCACAGTTTGGGACTTATTTCTCCATTGGTTGGGGTTGATGAATGTCATGTAATAACTTGACCATGCATTTATACAACGTTGGCATTGATCTCTATATTGCCATTACCAAGGCTTTCATGGCTAGTCCTCTGTTACAATTTAGTTTCCACAAAACCACAGGCTCTGATTTTTTATTGAACATTTCAAAATCAAATGATTTAATCAAATGTAAGAAATGATGAGTTAATGGAATTGATATCACTTCCATGGAGTCCAATCAAATCCCATCTGTAAAATAAATTAGTAACTGATCATCTCAGAAACTACAAATTCAGTTGCATGCTTTTCTATTTTAATTAAGGAGTTGAAATAACTTCAATTATGAATCGACTTCTCTCTTTTAGAATTGTCTAGGCTGTTTAAACATTTTTGACTTGCTTTCTCCTAAGATCCAGTGTGCTTCTGAGCCACTTTTGTTCCTCTCTGGGTGCGTTTAATCAGAAAATACAAAGCCTGAAAAGCTGTCATTTCTTTCCAAGTAGGTGAGTGATTCTAGTGCCTCAACCATGACCAGCAAATCATATAGAGCAGCCCTAAACTAAATTATAAATCAGCCAAATAAAGTGTTCAAGCAAATGAAAAACTATTTTAAACAAAATGTTTTTTTTTTTTTTTTTGTAGAGACAGAGTCTCACTTTATGGCCCTCTGTAGAGTGCCGTGGCCTCACACAGCTCACAGCAACCTCCAACTCCTGGGCTTAAGCGATTCTCTTGCCTCAGCCTCCCGAGCAGCTGGGACTACAGGCGCCCGCCACAATGCCCAGCTATTTTTTGGTTGCAGTTTGGCCGGGAATGGGTTTGAACCCGCCACCCTCGGTATATGGGGCCGGCGCCCTACTGACTGAGCCACAGATACTGAGTCTTCCTCTTGCTTAGTTAGGCTAGTCTCAAACTCCCAAGCTCAAGCGATTCACCCACCTCAGCCTCCCAGAGTGCTAGGATTACAGGCATGAGCCACTGCTACAGGCCTTCAAAAATGAAAAAAAAATCTTAAAAATCAGCACTCAATTGAAAGCTTTTAGGAAAAAGAGTCAGGAAAGCGGTGATTAGATTTGTGTTTAGATGCTATCGGGCAGTTTTGTGGAGATAGTAATGGCAACTAACATTTAATTGCCTTCAGTTTTTTTATATTCATCAACTTATATCTCATGTATGTAATATACAGTTGTGTATGCATTTTATAGGTGAGGAACCAGAGTGGGGAGGTGACAGAGCCAGGGATCTGAGCCATTCAGGGACATGCACCCACATTTGGGGTGGTGAGACTAACCAGGAGACTACTGAAGTAATGCCTTTGGGAAAATATAAGGGCTTGAACTCTGCCCGACCAGTCCAAGGTTAACCTCATACACAAGTGTACTTCAGTGATGTGATCAGTCATTGTTTGCAGGGCCTGCTTGAGACTCAATTAAACTTAGTTTTAAAAATACACCTTGACATTATTTCCATAGGGCTAACCTAGACAACCTCCCCAGGTGAAACAACAATAAAAACAACAAAGCTCAATCACAGACTTTTCTGAGTGAAATCCTACATTGATATGATCTGGCTTCTTATCCCAATCACTCACTTGATCAAGGCATTAGTATAAATCCGCCAATGAAATTGCGTTTACTAGGCACATTGCACAGACAAAGCTTTATTTGGATCACAAAATTACATAAATGAACTGCCAGCTAAAAATTCAGCTGGTATATGGCTTGAAGAATTATGCTGTGGTGTGAAGATAAATGCCATCATTTTCATTTTGGTTTTGCTCTGATTTCACACCAGAAATTCCATGCAGAAATTTGTGACCATTTAGCATCGCTTGGTTTTACATTGCCATTACATTAATGCTTTGATTAAAAGCACTTGAACAGTGAATATCTTTGCTATGGGGAAATTAAATCAAATTTTAGGTCAATTGCTAACCTGATAGAGCTAAAACATTCAAGATATTATACCTTCTATACCATTATAGACCTTTCTATAGTGGTAGAGAAATTACCAAAGACCAGAACATTGAATCACTGACAGCATGGAAAGTAACATTTTTATCCACTTATTTGCTATGAAGAGAGATTGTGTGAACACCACATGCCAATTACATTCCACCAGTGGATTTACAAGACCTTAGAATTGGGGAGAAAAATGAGGGTTAAGCACAGGGTACATACAATCTTTTCTAGACAGAGTTGGGTTAATGTTCATCCTGAAAAGAGATTATTGTAAGTCTCATTCTTGCAGTAAACAGATCATTTATGCTCAACAGATGACTTAAGAGTCCTATAGAATATATGATTTATCATATACAAGGGGGAAAATTAACCTCATCTCCAACTGTACACTTGAGATGCTCTGGGAGTAGAGACCGTGCTCTGGGTCACAGGTTTCATCCTCTGAATAGAACCTTGAAGAGACAATTGGGGTATCAGTGGTCACACCCCAGCAGCTGCCCCACAGCTGTGCAGAGCACTCCTATCTCCCAGGAACCGATTCTGCCTGCCTCATTCCTGTGTTACCTGGACCTTGGTGAAAGTCATGGGCATCCCCAGGCAGTATCTCGGGTTCCCACTTTGGGCAATTACAGCTTCTAACCCGCACTGTCTGCTCTTTATTTGGGGGTGACAGGTGGGGTGGGTTCTGCTTGTCCTGATGTGAATTTCAGGCTGATTCTCCACTCATCCACCTTAGCTGAACTCATTTTTAGAATCAGCCTTTGATCCGCTCATAGGGTGTACTTTTTTGCCATCAAGTACTTTGGAGAAGTCAATGTCTTCTGTATATGGATTTTATTTTTAACACCAAAAACAACACTGCACCAACAAGGACACACCAGTTCCATGTAGCTTTCTCAAAATGCTATAACCTTCATCTAGCCATGAAAAAACATCAGGCAACCCCAAACGAGGGGCATTTCTGTAAACTGAATGACCGCTACTCTTCAAAAGCAGTATGTAGGTGTCATGTGCAAATCAGAAGATATCAGTGACCAAATTCCTATAATCTCACCACCTAGAAAGAATGACCAGCAGCATCTTAAGGGAGAGTTTACTGGACATTTCTCTTTGAATTTGTATTCCCGTTTTTAGGAAAACAATTGTAGGCGGTTGCACTAGTGCATACTTAGGGTTTTGTTCACTTAAAGGTGTATTATGAACAAATTTCTCTGAAAAGTAAATATTGAGGGGCTCTGTAAATATTGAGGGAGTCTATAAGATTAGAGCCTGTGGCTGTGGACTCAGGGTGGACAGTGTTCACAGCCCTCCCGTCATGTGGCTGCTTCTGCTCATCCCTCCTCACACTGTGGTCTCTGTAGACGCCATCGGCTCCGCCCACCGGGCTCTTCATAGTCAGAGAGCGTCCCCATGCATGGATTTCAAGTTCCTTGTCCTCACGAGTTATATATATCCACGTAACTTTTAGAATTTTATCTAATGTGCCTTTCTGTTGGACTTGAGGATGAGAAATATTTAGAGCAGGTTTTGACTTTCCAGGGTAAAGTAGAAGGGAATATGGGACATTTCGCTCAGTACCACTCCCCCAACTCCTTTAAGTTCAGCTCATTAAAAGGTGGGGGGTCCCCTGCCCAGTGTCTTATACTTAAGCCTCTTATCCGTTTTTAATTGACTTTTGTATGTGCTGTAAGATAAAGGGGTTTTAGATTTTCTCAACATTTTTTTCTCTTTTCATAGGATCAGGTGATTTTTTTTTCTTTAATCTGATGCTGTAATGAATTACATTCATTGAGTTTCTATGCTGAACCAGCCTTGCATAGCTAAAATAAATTTCACTTTCTGATGGTCGTGTCAATTTTTTGTACATTGCTGGATTCAGTTGGCTACTAGTTTGTTGTAGATTCGTGCATCTATGACTATGAGAGATACTGGTCTATAATCTTCCTTTCTTGTGATAGAAAAATGTCTTTGTTTTTGGAATTAGTGTAAACTAATAGAATGAGTTAGGCCGTGCTCCCTCTACTTTATGTTCTGAATGAGATTGTAGAGAAGAGGTAACACTTTTTCCTTAAATCTTTGGTAGAATTTGCCAGTAAGACCATGTGGACCTGATGCTTTACCCATTAGTCCTATCACTACCCTCTTCACAAAGTCCCAGCTTAATATGTTGCAGCCTTGCTGTTTCTCTTTCCTTCCACTTTCTTTCTTTCTCTTTCCCCTTCATGCCCAAACCTCCGCATTCCAGTTTACTTCTTATGTGGAAGAATCTCATTATCTCTTAAACTAGGTCATACTCAAAGGACTTCTTTCCAATAAGCTAACACCCAGTGCAACTATGCGTTTGAACAATAATTATTTCCCTGAAAAAGTCAACTTTTTAGATAGCATCTTTTTGCCTACCTATTGCACTTATTGAGTTCATGTACATCTGAACATTTAATGATATTATTTAGCCAATAAGTTGAAGGACAGAGAGGTCCTTCAAGCCTTGGCAATGCCATAAAAAGTACAGATAAGCAGAGAGAGTTGACAAATGCAAGAGTTTAGACAGAGTCCTGGTGTGCAAAACCATTCATGTGCAACTGCCTACAGTGTGTAAATAGCAGGGAAAACTAACCTGCTCTGTGTACCAGCTACTGTCAAATATTCTATCTCCATCCAGATAATAAACCTGTAATGGTGATGACTATTACTCTCATTTACAGGTGAAGAAACAGAGCTTCTACAGAGATAGTGTACCAGATTTAAAATTTCCCAATATGAGTTAAATTTGCAGAAGTGTAAATTTATTTCTCCATAACTGAACTCAAATTTCTCATGAGCCTCTATTTCTGGTGATCGCTGAAAACACTGAAGATTTTCAGTGAAAGTATTTCAGTCATTTCTAGTTTAAAACTTAGTCTCTTTTGTATAAATATAGGAGTTTCTCTTCTTCCTTTCTGTTGGTCTGGGGAGTCCTGTTGTCACCTCGCTTTGGCTTCCCTGGGGTGCCTTCCTAGTTGCATTTTGGGGTATGGGCCTCCACTTTGGCATCCATTACTGATGTGTCCCTGGGTGGTTATAGCTCCCACCTCGTTTCCAGGGCAAGCAATGCATTGTGGTCTGTGCTTCTTTGGCCACATCCGGGCTCTCACCGAGGCTGCTGGAATGTCTCCACTCAGCCCTGCCACCTGTCCACTCCTCCTCCTCCGAATCTCCCATCCGTAGCCCTGCATTGAGACTCCCTTTTCCCCATATCCTGACAAGCACACCAATTGTCAATTATCAAAAGCTGTTGGAACATTTGAGGTTTCCTCTTGCCAATGTCAGAACCCAGGAAGAGTGGGGGAGGAATAAGGAATATCTCAAGAATTCAGTTCTAAGAGGCCAATTACATTTTCCAATGAAGTTGCTTTCAAAGTGAGTTAAGGAAGGTAAAATATAAGCTTCAAAAGTGCCTTGCCGCAAACAAAATTTCTTCAAAAGGCCTGTATTATAATTAGATACCATGATATACATCAGTTGTATAGTTTTGGCAATTTTAACCACACACAGAGAAAAAAAATCCTCCTTAATTAGGGAAAATAAAAAATTATTAAGGCACTGTTACAGATACTAGTCACCTAGTACAGTCATGTTGCATCTTAAAAACTTTTAATAAATACATATTTCGTTTCTGAGTTGGTGAACATGTACTAGGTGCTCTCCCCTTGGGAGGTTATGCCAGTGACCTAGAATAATTACAGGAAAAATAGAAAAGAAGAAATTGCTCTGACAAGTATGGATTGCCGTGGAAAGTACTGAGTTCTGGGCTTTAAATGTCCAGGAGAACAATGTGCAACAGATCAGCAGCTAAGTTTTTGACATTTATTTAGCTATAGGTGTAGCAAAAAGAAGAACTTCAAATATTATGAGAAATCAAGTACTCTGTATTGTTCCACTTTTTGAAATTTTACTGAATTTTACTGTGCTTTTTCTTAACGAAAAGGGAACAGCTCAATCATCTTTCATATTTTACAGTCATTCTATGTATTTAGATTCTTCTTCAATATTTGCTTCCAGATAAATTTGGACTGTACTTGACCTTTTGCACAAACTTTAAGATATGCCCTACAACTTGTATGGAAGGAATTGCGAGTGCTGACGCAATGGTATATACATAGAACTTGAGTTTAGTTATTGAGGACACTTAAAAGCTCTACTTTGTATAATTTCTTTGACATGTTCTTAAAGTCCCTTAAATAGTAGTGAGAAGATTTGAGGAGTGCATATTGTTCAAGTGAAATTATGAGGCAGGTTTGTTTTGTTTTGCTGTTAGCTACTCACATTGCTGTAGGACCAACTTCTTTCAAGCTTTGGAACTTGACCATCTCCAACAAGCATTAAGCAGCCTATACTCAGTAGGGGGCAGCAGGCATTTCATTTTCAAAGTCATGGAGTGTAAGAGGGAGCAACAGCTGTCTTTGCCTCTACCAGGTGCCAGCAGGCCTTTCTGGATCATCATGGTAATGTCTTTCCTCCCTAAATAATGTTTACAAATATACTGATGAAGACGGATTTATGTTATCTGTCTTCAATGGGTCATAAGTTGAACCAGCACTATATTTTTTCCTGAAAATATGCACAGTTGTGACATGGTGTTTAATAGTCTTAAGCTTCCTGCTGCCAAAATAAACACAGCTGTAAGCAATGATGACCCTCTCTTCTTTGGAACAATGAAATGGCTTCCTAATGGACTTGCCTAACTCTGAACGATAATACTCCCCTGGATTTCTGAGTCCCCTGTCTATCCTTTCCCTCTGCAAAAATCCTATGAAGAATACAGCTTCTGACCGAATGACGGAGCATAGAAGATGAAATTAGTTGCATTAAATTAGAATATGACAACAAGCCTTTCTAAATCTTTGTCACAATGTAACATTCAAGCAACATTAAACCAAACAGACTACAAGTGGACAAAGGAAGAGGATTAATAGTTTGAGATGAAATTTTGTGAACTAGATCACTTCAAAATTTGAAAAGGTCATTGATAGATAGCATTTGACCTATGGCAGTTTCTAACTTGGGGATCTTACTCTACAATCATTTGTACACTCTATTTAAGCATTGAATATAAAGTTAACTATTACACATGCAATGTTTTCTTCATTTTCTTATATTTCTCAGAAATGCAAGTCTCCATTGCTAAAGGCTGCATTTAAAAAAAGAGAGAGAAAAAGTATGAAGAATAAGCTTCCCATTTTTGTTCAGTGTTTCCTGTTTTCTTATTCCTAAGTATTTAAACAATAGCATGCATTTTGAAAATTAGTATTAATATAAATTGTCTTCTAAAAACAGAAGGCAGAATCTTTCCTTTATTTCTATCCCAACTCTGATTTATTTTGTTTAAATCTTTCCCTCCTCCCCCAGAAAGACCTGTTGTTTATTTTCGAAGTTTAATTCTACCATGTTGGTTGTGGGAAAATAAAATCTTCTAATAGAGTTAATCTAGTTGCATAGAAGTTCATGCTGGATATGATCATAATCTTGATTTTTTTATTAGATCTTAGCTAGTAATATCTTGTGATTAATCAAAATGGCTTGCCGTGTGTGTAGTATAAGTCATCGTCACAAATGGGCTAGAGAATCAGACTTCTTTTGAATATTTGTTTTAATCCTTTGTAGGATAAAATGGCTTTGTTTTTTTCTTATTTTTTATTTTTATTTTTTTTCTTAACTTTAAATCAGATTGACCTCACCAAAATAATGACTGGAAAGACATTTTGAAGTATGTATTTGTTGGGATTATAGATCAAGAAAGAAGAAACTGCTTCTTTAATTGATGCTATTTTAGAAGATGCTTCACATTTTAAAAACATGTCAAATTATTCTTAAAATTTAACAACTAATTCTATTCATTTGTAATTTGAATAAAAAACAGTAAAAGAATATATTTAAATACATTTCATGGAAATAATGTTGAGGATTTTATTATTCTCTACAGCATGAAAGATTCTTCAAGATTATTAACTAACTGTCTCTCTTCTGATTATGCAATTCCAGTCTAATTGACATCTGATAACAAAGAGCTTTACTTTGGCAACTAAACTAACTATCTGACATCTAACACCCAGGGCACAGCAAGAGCTCTCAGATTCACACAAGCGATGTTTACCGAGTTTGTCTGTCAGCTCAAGCAATGAGCTGCTTTGATATTTTTTTCCCTAGGTTCACAGGTTGACTGTCTAATATTCCTAGAGGGGTCAGAGGGCAGCTCCGAGGCTCCAGGGTTTACACCCTAGTGACAGTTTGTCCTTAAGTAGTTTCACGACCTTTAGGTAAATTTGTTAACCCCTCAGGTATTGAGATTCCCTTATCTGTAAAAATGAGGGATTGCATTAAAGCCTCCAAGGTGCCATCTCATTCTAAACTCTGAATCAATCAATCAACTCAGTGAAAAATTGCACAATAAACACCCTACTAGAACTCGCACATTGTAAAGAACACACTTTTATCTACTCTGTGAAGTAGCACTCTAAAGCACTACTTGAGTGCTTTTAAAAAACTTCAAATCCCATAAGGCATCATCCCTGACACCTGTAACGTAGAAAAATAGAATTGAAAATTTCTTAACATTAAATAAAAACAAAAAACTCATATTCTTTATTTACAGAAAGACCTAAATGACTATACATGAGTTGGGATTTAAAATGAAAAGGGGTTTAGTTTAGTCTGAGTGCATCTGCACATATAAAAACATTGTAAATAACAAACAAAATAATCGGTAAACCGGGAATAATGATGGTGGGCACCAAAAGTCCCTGTGCTCAGAGAGCTGAGGCAGGAGGATCACTTGCACCCAGGAGTTTAAGGCTGGAGTGAGTTGTGATCGTGCCACTGCACTCCAGCCTGGGTGACAGGGCAAGACCATGACTCTAAAAATAAATTTTAATATAAAAATCAGTAATTGAAATGGACTGTTTACAGGATCTGCACCAAGAAGCTTAACCAGGATTTAGATTTGGCCTGTCCCCACATCACCAAGCACATAGCAGGTCACAATTATTATTGAGTAAATTTATAAATGACTTGTGAAAGGCCAAAAGATTCAGGCAGCTGATCGTTAGTTGTTGTTTTTTTGTTGTTTGTTTGTTTGTTTTATCAGCGTATTTTACCAAACTGACGATGTCAAGGAATGAAGTATATCAAGCAGTTGATTTAGTTTCTTGGAGATCCCCTCAGACACAGACTCTTCAGGTCTACTTATGAAGATGGGAAATTGAACATGAAATGAAACAGATTGTGGCTTAATTGTCAAGCAGCCATTCAGGCCTTGCAAGACACAACTTCTTCAAAAAGTTGCTCACTAAAAGTTGTGAATTGGACTGTTGACCCCAAAACCATACCTACTCGGAAAGCTCAGTAAATACACATCTATGACCATATGAGAGTCATTGAATAAGAGAATTGAAAGAGGCTGTATAATTCCCACAATCCACCTCTAGACTGGATAAATACCCCATATGTGTTAAAACAACAACGATTTGACTTTTCTTTATCTTTTTTTTTTTCTTATAGGAGACCTGGTGAGCCTCCATTGATAAAAGGTTGGCTTCCTTACCTTGGAGTGGCCCTACAGTTACAGAAAAACCCCTTAAAGTACTTAAAAACCCTTCAAAAGCAACATGGTGACATTTTCACTCTTTTCCTTGGGGGTAAGAAGTTCTCTAAGTATTGTACATATATGATACTTTCTCACTTTTTAAATGTTTTATATGTATTTCTCTCTAGGCAAAATGTGGAAATACTTGCATACTTAGTTTTATTTGTGGAGCTAATGTAAAAGGAAACATGATATTGAGTACAGTAATCCTTAGATTAAAAACCAAGTTACAGGGGCGGCGCCTAAGTCTCAAAGGAGTAGGGCCTCATATGTTGGAGGTGGCAGGTTCAAACCCAGCCCTGGCCAAAAACTGCAAAACAAACAAACAAACAAAAACCAAGTTACAGGACTCTCTTTAAGGCTCTTAGGGAACTTCACTTTCCTGCCACCTCTTGTCATTTCAGTTTTGTTTGTCTTGATTTTAAGAATAGTAAAATGTATACATTAAAAAGCTAGTATGTATTTTTTAAATATTTCATAGGGCAGTTTTAGATTTACAGAAAACTAAGCAGATAGTTCAGAGAGTTCCCATATATGCCCTCTTTCCCTCATCACAATTTCCCCATTTTTAACATCTTCTATCATTGCAGTACATTTGTTAACAACTGATGTTC
Organism: Nycticebus coucang; assembly: GCF_027406575.1. Lineage (NCBI taxonomy): Eukaryota > Metazoa > Chordata > Mammalia > Primates > Lorisidae > Nycticebus > Nycticebus coucang. The sequence goes on along the minus strand of NC_069792.1, from coordinate 15,259,449 downwards.
CAGTATTCATCCATTATTTGAAGTCCGTGATTTGCAACAGAGGCTACACTTCGTGTTGTACATTCCATGGATTCTTGACAAATATATAATGACATGTATCCATCATTACAGCCTCATACAGAGTAGTTTCAGAGCCCTGAATATCCACCTATTCCTTCTTGTTCTCTTGCCCAAGACCCTAGCAACCAATGGCCTGGAAGGCATTTTTTTTTATTTTAAAATGTTCACTATGCTTCAAATTTTAATAAAATATTTGCAAAAACTAGCAAACAAACAAAAACTCAGCAAGATTACTATAGACCTCAATGTCCTAAGGCTGGGAAAAGAAGCTGGAATGTTCTGATCACATCCTTTTTTGAGGCTCAACATATAGAACTATGTTGGTTATCTATTGCTGAATAACAAATTCCCTCAAAATGTAATGGATGAAAGCAATTGGTCTTGTCTGAGTCACTTATGTGACTTGAGTCATCCGGCTGCTGGACTGGAGTGAGATGGTCCAAATGGTCCAAGTTCTCCTCACACGCCTGGTTAGGCCTCCTCACCCACATGGTCTTTCTTCTATAAGAAAACTTCCTGACATGGCATGCTATTTTAAGAGAGTAAAGGGAAAGCTGCAAGGTTTCTAGAGGCCCAGGCTCAGGTATCGCAAAACTTCACTTTTACTCTGGGCAAAGAGTAAAAGTGCCTCTGCCTCTTTGTCAGGGGGAGACAGGGTGGCAGAGCCACATTGCACAGGAGCTTTGGTAGAAGAGACAGAAGGAATTTATGAGCCCTCTTTCCACGTAATCTCCCACATCAGCTTGTCCTCTGAGCTAGCTCTCCCCTTCCTTTGCTCTTGTGGGTCTTGTCTATGTCCTGAAGGCTGACCTCTGCAGATGAAGTTACCCACATCTCTTTGCTCTCTGACTGCAGTATGATTGCAGTGGGAGGGAAGGAGGAGGCTGCCTCCAGCTCCCCAGCTCTCACCAGGCTCTCATCAAACATTTCACTCTCCATTCCTCCTTCATGGGGTAATTGAAGGTATCAAGACCCCATGATACCCATCCCATATGCCCCGAGGTGGCGGGTTTAAACCTAGCCCCGGCCAAAATCCAAACAAACAAACAAACAAAAAGAATAGTCTTCCTTAAGTCCCCACTTATCTACCAAATGTACCTACATTTCATAATTATCCTTACCACATTTTCTTCAATTTCAAACAATGTTCAAGACAACTCATTTAATTCACTGACCTGTTCCCATGGTCCTTTCTTCCTGCCTTCTGTGGGATGGTCCATTGTGACTTATTCCTTTCACACATGCAACTTCAATTTTTCTTGCTTAGGTCCTTATCCTTGCTTATAACCATGCTTGAGCTTCTTCTGTGTTGTCTTCTAATTACTCTTCAGTTTTTCCCCTCTCTTTTGCATCCAGACTTTTTGAGAGAGCTGCTAACATTTGCTTTCTCTGGTTGATTAATTCCTTGAGCCTTCCTAACCACAACCAGCCTTCTGCCTTTCTGAGGTCCTTCCCAGGTCCACCTGACTCACTATTTGACACACTGACCTCTCATTCCTTCCTAAAACATTCTGCTCCTTCCCTTTCCTGACATTGCCCCTGCTGGATCTTTTGCTAACTCCCAGGAGTCCTTACCTAGAGCATGTCTGTGTATCCCTCTTCCTTAGTTCAACCCTATACATTCCTCTAACCAGCCTTGAACTTTTGCTTTCTACTCCAAGAGAGCCAGTCATTTTTTCTGCCTGTGATTGCATTGCTAGGGTCAGTGGTGCAGACTTTTGTACATACAGTAACTTAATTTCATTGCTACCATACTAATGATGGAATATTTGGGGGAAAAATGATCCAGCTTGATGAAATCATCAGGATGGTTGAGTTCTCCCATTAATAGGCAGTATCAGCTTCATCACAATGTGCTCCTTTGCCTGGCAGCTGGCAAGTCTCTCTCAGCAATACTTGTTTGCACTCTGATTTCAGGAAAATGGAAATAGAAAAAAAAAAAATCATGCATCTTAGGAATAGAGAACTTCTATATAACATAACCCTCACGAGGCTTCCCGAGATGGGATGCTCACTTACCTCGGCAGCCAAGTGTCTGCTGCCCAGTCTCTTGCCTTGTGTGTAGCGCACCTTTAATGCACCACATTAATCTCCTCCTCACACACCATGCCCTTCGGATACTTTTCTTTCTGCAAGAATTCTGTTCTTTACCTGATTGGCAATGGACTCATCTTTTGAGGCCGTAGTCACATGTTACTTCATCTCAGAAACATTTGCCAACCATGTCCTATGTTTGGTGCCTCTTCCCCAGGGCCCAGTTATTCTCAGTATTGCTTCTGTCAGAGAATTTAATATATTGTGAATTTATTGCTAATCCATTTGTCTGTCTCCCATTATTATCCTGTTAGCTCCTCTCTTACTAACATTTAGTGTAGAGCTCAGCATTGATCCCAAAGACTTTAGAGCTGAAAAAATCCATGTACAAAAATGCTGCCCAAATAAAGACCAGAGCTGGTGCTTCTCTTTTCTAAATCAGCCTAGGGCTTCGTGATACCAAAACTATATTCATCACTTAAAAAAAAAAGTCATTCTTACTTTAAACAATGAATGGTTGTGTTTGTAATGAGTAGATAAAACAAATGCTTGAAACATTCAGTTTTTCTTTTGGAATACATTGTACAAAAATAACATAAAAATGATTAGCCAGAAACGTGTGGCAGATTTGAATGATTTTATTCACTTTTCAAATAACAACCAATGTCTGTTGATGCTTGATGTCTTAATCTTAGATACTGAGAAAGTTGCTGAATTTATAACATCTAATAATTTGACCCTGGGCATGTTTTTGAACTCAGTGGTAGGCAGCCACAGTTGCCTATGCCTGGTCTTCCCTTTCACTTCTCACTACAATTTAGATAAGTTCCTGTCAGGAAATCCTGTTACTGTGCAGGGTTCTGATGATCATTTAGAAAATGTGAAATGGAGAACAAAGTCTTCCACTCTTGTCTCAGAATGTGGTTTCAGTGAGTGTATGTTCTTGCATGACAAGCAAATGATTGTCATCCTCAAAAGTCTCAAGGGACATGGATGTCATCTTAAGAAATTAAAAGGTACATCATTTCATGAGAAACCTCGTAAATTCGTGACCTGCCACAGAAAATAGTTCTCTAAGTGGTTTTGTGTGGTGGTGTACAGGAATCATTTTCCCTAGATGTCACCCCAGCAAAGCACCACTGTACATCATTGTCAAGGGCTAGTGAGATTCTCCCTAATAAGAGGGTGAGTCCAGAAATGCAGCCATCTTCACAAAGGACAAAGTTGATTCATAATCTACTCTCCCAACTAGTATTTCAGCTTGAGATTAAAAAAAAAAATTGGTGGAAAACCAGCTAAATATAGAGATTTAAAGCTTCTAAGTATGGAGTGGGAGGAAATTTGTTTCATATTTGTTGATTGGACATTTCTATTCTAAGCAGCTAAATAGTTGTCCTGGATTCCCATAACTGTCTTTATATAGCACCAGATATCTGAAATGAAAACATCAAAATTCAATTTATAATGACCCAGATGTTAAATTTCTTGTGTATAGGCCAGGCACAGTGGGTTGCGCCTGTAATCCTAGCACTCTGGGAGGCCAACGTAGATGGATTGCCTAAGCTCAGGAGTTCCATTCCAACCTGTCTCTAAAACTAGCCAGGCATGGTGGTGGGCACCTGTAGTCCCAGCTATTCAGGAAGCTGAGGCCAGAGGATTGCTGGAGCCCCATAGTTTGAGGTTGCTGTGAGCTATGACATCACAGCATTCTCCCCAGAGTGTCAGAGTGAGACTCTGTCTTAAAAAAAAATAAAAAATAAATTTCTTGTGTATAATCAATCAGGGTGAATGACCACATTTTTAAAGTATATTTATCAATATACATATATTTCAAATCATGTAGCTTTAGCTTCCTAAAGAAGTAACTTCAAAGGAAGTGAAGAGGTTGTTGAGTTGGTAAAGAATCATATATAGTTATATATAGGAATGCTCCAGTTAATATTGTAAGGCCCAGTCAGCACCAAAAAAAGGAAAAGAATAAAATGATTGGCAAGGAAGACATTAAAAATGTTGACCCCATTTCAAACTTCACTGCTCAAAAAGATGATTTTTATATTATATATTTTTTGCAGCCGTGGGCCCCTGTTTTGACATTTACATTTTAGACTCTGATATTCTTTAAACCAAGATACCACATCAACTTCTGACAGCATTCTCTTTTCTTTGGAAAATATGGCAAAGGATGTTGTTAGTACCTTGTGATCTGTGTGAACTAGGTAACATGCTCACTGACATCGAACACTCTATTTACATAAAATCACAATGTAGGGAAAGTTAATTTTGCTCCCCAAGAATACATGGCCTTCAGAATACATTTTCAGAAGATTTCCTTTGTTAAGAAATTTAAATTCATTTTATGAATGTATATGAGTTTTCCTAACTGTCTGATTAAAGATCACAAAAAACTCTGGTTTTGCATCTCACATTAGCAGATGGTGGACAGATGGTTTAAATTAATATTAATTTTGGAAAACTTCACTTAAATTGTTTATACTGAAGATTAAAAGTTGGAAAGCCAGCTAACATCTCCAGGGTTATTAGTACTTCCAAACCCACTTGTAAAGTAAAATCCAGGAAATCAAAACATCCACTTCTAAAGAATCCACATCTCAATGATAGAAATAAAGTAGGCAAAACACAACGCCTTGATATTGAAGAACATTAAAATATGAATGAGAAAGAGAAAATACAGATCCTAGAGTGAAAAGAGCCTTGAAAAGAGTAAAATGTTTATCTACAAATTGCTTTAAACTAATCAGTAATGATTTTTTAAAAATAATTCTATACAAACAACAGCTTATTTTAAAAAAATTATTAGTAATTAATTGCTAGCAGGGACAATTTTTCCACATTCAATTTTCATCTCTTTTATTTGAAATTCGTCTCATAGTTTCTGCCTATAACCCCACTCTAGAAGGGGCAGAGGTAGGAGAGGGAGAAGGGTTGAGGCGGAGGGAGAATATGTGTTCGTAATGAATTGTAGACAAAACAAGAACTCCAGCCTTTACCTCGGTAGGCCCAATAACAGGTATCTTATGCTGTCATGTCTGAATATATTTTTGTCCTACATTTAGATGAATGTAAAAACCTGGTGGGAATAAATTCAAAATATTCTCTAACGCTTGTATGTTTTACAAACTAAATCTTTTATACATGTCTGAATTTTAGGGAATAATCTAAAATAACCCTGTTAGCAAAATTCTTCCATTTAGTGAAAGGAGGAAAGTATGAATCACCACCTATGAAAATGCACAGCATTGCTTAAAATTATATCCTTTTTTCCCCAATTATTTGTCAGGCAGATGCTAGCAATTTTATTTAATCAAGCCGCTATGGTAAGGCAGGTGTCATAAAATATGCCCAAATCCAGTTGAGTCTTTTTTGTTCTCCCCAGAGCAAAAAAAAAAAAAAAAAAAAAATCATTTACTCTGTAGAATCCAGCTGACCAGAATGAGTAGCCACTTCTAGCACTACCCTCCTTCTTAGATTAGCTCACATTATTAAATAAATTAAGAGGAAATGGAGTGAATAAAATTCAAGTCATAGGAATCATTTTGAGAACAAAAATTATAGTACATGTATATTCATGTATATTACAAACTTAAATTTTATTTTAAAATTGTCAAACAAAGCTGAGCGCAGTGGCTCACCCCTAGCACTCTGGGAGGCCAAGGCCTGTGACTCATGTGAACTCAGGAGTTGGAGACCAGCCTGAGCAAAAGCGAGACCCCATCTCTACTAAAAAATTAGAAAAACGGAGGCAAGAGGATCTCTTGAGCCCAGGAGTTTGAGGTTGCTGTGAGTTATGATGATGCCATGGCACTCTACCCAAGATGACAGAGTAAAACTCTATCTCAAAAAAAAAAAAAAAATGTCGAATAGAAACACATTTATTTTGTTTCTAGGGTTGGATTGAACATTATTTCAAAACTTTACCCTGAATATCTTGTACCAAACTGAATTTAGTTTCTGTGGTGCCATTTGAGTTACCATAAATAACAAGTGAGAAGCATTTCTCTAAGAAAGTTACTCCCATACACACACAGGAATAAATGAAGAGATGGCAATAAATAATTAGATATTAAACTTTTCAGAACATCCGTGTGTTCTGAACAGGACTTATTGAATGCTATTATTTAATACTTCTTGATAATTGTTCTCATTAGATGGAATCTTCAAACAGCACCTCTAGTGAAAACAAACAAGCACTAAGTGAGAAAAAGAATTGTGCACAGGAGTAACTTCTTGTCCAGGCTCCGCCACTAAAAATGGCAGCATGATCTGGATCCTTCTTTTCTTTTTTCTTTATTTTTTTATTTTTTTTTATTTTTAGAGACAGAGTCTCACTTTATCGCCCTCAGTAGAGTGCTATGGTGTCACACAGCTCACAGCAACCTCCAGCTTCTGGGCCTAAGTGATTCTCTTGCCTCAGCTTCCTGAGCAGCTGGGACTACAGGCGCTCGTCACAAAGCCCAGCTATTTTATGTTGCAGTTTGGCCGGGGCTGGGTTTGAACCCACCACCCTCGGTATATGGGGCTGGTGCTCTACTCACTGAGCCACAGGCACCGCCCTGGATCCTTCTTTTCTAACTTTCTTCAGCTTTTGCAAATGATAAATGCAGGAGCTGATCTAGGAACCCTCCAAGGCCTCACCAGTTTTGAGAGGCAAACAATAGTAGGACCATGTTCCTCACAGTCTCTCTTTATAAGAATCATTTGACAGCCTTAGCAGAAACAGAGGCTGTAGGCCCCACCACCAAGCCTCAGAAATCAGAATCTTACAGAAATCTGTATTTTTAACAAGTATCCCACTTTTCTTTTGTTTTATTTATTTATTTATTTATTTATTTTTTTTTGAGACAGAGTCTCACTCTATCACCTTGGTCATCCTCTTGCTCAAGCTGGTCTCAACTCCTGAGCTTAAAGGATCCACCCACCTCAATCTCCCAGAGTGTTGGGATTATAGGTGTGAGACACCAAACTAGACACACCTCCGGTTTTTTGATCAGATAAGATTGGTCAGCACTGATAACAAAAAAGCTTCATGTCATCACCTTAAGGAACCCTTGCTGATAACTGCAGGCAGACAGAAGCAGACTCCACTTTCTGCTTCCCTTCGACTTCTGCTACTTCACCATCCATAGCGATACGATGACTTTTTACATTGCTGTATCTCAGCATAAGGGATCCAAGTGTCTAGATCTCAACAAAGATTGTAAATACATGCTTGAATGAATGGCATTGAGTTTGGAATCCTGTGACAGTCACAAGTCACTGTGACCTGGACCATGTTACTAAATCTTCCTCAACCACTATTTTCTCATCCATAAAAGTGAAAATGCTGGCATTTGTGATTTTTTTGCTCCTATTGAATTAGATGTTTATTTCTGAGTACCTGCTTCATATTGCATGGCCATTTTTCTGAGTTTAATTATTGTATTTGAGCAAAACTAAAATGTTAGGTGTAAGTACAAAAAGCTCTTCATGAAGTGTGAATAATCAGAAATGGAACATAACCTTACTGATTTGTTTTATTGTTTTTTTTTTCCCGTGGAAAAATATGTGAAGATTTAAGTCAAAGGATTATGAGAATATTTAAAGGTTATTTAAAATGTTTGATACTTTAGTTAAAATAAAAATGAGAAGAGTAATTATCTTTTTAAAGATCATTAAGAACCTCGATATTTAACTTTAAGCTCCTAGAACTTTTCCCATTATCTTCCATTTCCAAAGAAAACATGTAGAGGACCTTTAAATGAAATGGATTTTTAAAAACTTTACACCTAGTTCTTGGAGTTTTCCTAATTTTGATTAAAATATTTTTAAACTTAAATAAAATATCTTTATTTTTGTTTTTCTACCAAATGCACTCATATTGGTTTTTTCTTTTCTTTTTTTAGGGAGGTACCTAACATTTATCCTGGACCCTTTCCAGTACCAATTATTGATAAAAAATCACAACAAATTAAGCTTTCGAATGTTTTCTCATAAATTTTTAAAAGCATTTTGCATCAAGAAGTTTTTAGAAAATGATGAAATACATGTTGATATTCACACCTGCTATCAATTTTTACAAGGCAAATCTTTAGACATACTCTTGGAAGACTTAACGAAGAATGTAAAACGAGTGTTTGAACCCCTACTGTTAAAAACCACAAGCTGGGATACAGCACGAGTAGGTACTTTCTGCGCTTCAACATTATTTGAGATCACATTTACAACCATCTATGGACACCTTCTTACCGACAACAGGAAAGAATTTATTAGTGAGCTAAGAGATGATTTTTTTAAATTTAATGACAAGTTCCATTATTTATTATCCGACATACCCATGGACCTTCTAGGAAATATCAGATCTCTTCGGACGAAACTCATACAATGCTTAACATCAGAAAACTTAGCTAAGATGCAAGGACAGTCAGAAATTGCTCAAATGAGGCAAAATATCCTGGAGAAATACTACGTGCATGAGGACTCTGAAATAGGAGGTAAGAAACTTTGAATAAGTACTTGCCTAAAATAAAATAATTTACAATAGACCTTTGAAATAAAAAGACAAAATGGCGACCTTGAAAATTTTTATGCTCTTTCTAATTGGCTAATGATAAAATGTTTTACTCTCAAACAACCCTTTGTGATAATTGATTTTTTTTTTTTTTTTGCTGAGGTGGTAAAACAAGATACTTAATGGTGATAATGAGAAAGAGTATAACTGAGTTGCATTTATTCCTCTTATCTCGTCCCCCACCTCCCCGCCCCCCATACACATTACATTTTAAACTATTCTCATTAAGCAGAAAATTAGACTTCAGAAGCCTATTGGTTCTCATTAGCATGCACTGATCCTTGGCTGGGTCTGTGTCCTAACATCTTTTAATTAGCACACTGCAAATCTAATCAGTGTAATAAACGCTATTAATCTTCCTTTTCACTTATTTTTTCCTAGCACATCATTTAGCCTTTCTCTGGGCCTCTTTGACAAACACCATTCCAACTATGATCTGGGCAATGTATTATCTTCTGCGGCATCCAGAAGCTATGTCAGCATTGCGTAATGAAATTGACCATTTGCTACAGTCAACAGGTCAAAAGAAAGGGTCTGGATTTTCCATCCACCTCACCAGAGAACAATTGGACAGCCTGATCTGCCTAGGTAATTTATTTTTATCTGTTAGGAAGAAAAGAAGGTATCTCTCTGCAAACTCAGTTTATCACTCATAGCTGTTTACTGAAAGGTAGAGGACACAGCTGCCTAATTGACATAATAACACCCATTTACATCAATTATAAATTATGTAGTTTATAGCTGTAGATACTCTCATTGCATGTAAACATTAAGGCCTAGGTAATTAACTACGTAAGGTATGCAAAAGGCTAAACCAGAGCTTTGCAATTATTTGAAAAAAGTTTTATGCCTATTAAGTCATTTGATTCTGAGCATCTGTTGGTGTGCTAATGCTTTCCAAACACTGCTGCGCTATCTTGTCAAGAAAAGTATTCGGAATTGAAAAAAGAAATATTTCAGAAAGACACCTTGTGTTCAAAACGTATTTATTCCTCCTTAAATAGTGTCTATATTTTCAGGCACAGGTTAAAGTGTTTTATATAGCTTGGAGTGTGTGATTTGCAAAAATGTAGAAAAACCTGTTTTCCATTGGAAGTTTGTAATTCGAACACACTCAAGAAAAAGAAAGAAAGAAACCAAGGAAGAAATAGAAAGAAAGGAAAGAGGGAGGGAGAGAAGGAAGACAGGAGGGAAGAAAAATGAAAGAAAAAACAACTACAAACTAGTGTGAAATCTCAGTAGTGAGATAAGCATTCTTACTATTTCAAACGTGTTTGAATTTGGTAGTGACTAAGGTGTTTTCTATTTCTGTGCAGGTCTGTACCGCAGTAACTTGCGCTTTTGAGCCCAGCAGATCGTATTCCCCTTTATTAGTTTTGAGAAGGCTCCCCACTGCCACTATCTGAGTAAACTTATACTCTCAAAGTTAAATTCCATATTAATGAGTTATTCTCAACTTCTTCTGCCTTGATATTTCATCCTGTGATATTCTTTAAGATACAATATTCCAAGTCCTTTGTACAAATGCATGTTTATGTGTTTCTGTTGCTTTATCCCTTTGACAATGTAAGCAAGTATTTTAGCCTATGTTGGCCTTAATTTTTTATCTTTTAAATATGTTCCAGGTTCTTTGATGAGAACTTCTGGGAACAAAGGTCTTCTCTGTCTTAGGCAATGTTTACTACCTGTGAGCATCGAGAAATATGGCCTCAGTGTCCCTCAGTTCCCACTGGTCAGGCTAACGCCCATGGTGGGCAATGGCAAGAAGCAGGCCTTGTACTGGAAATCAATTAGGAAAAATATGTCGCCTTGTAGTTTGATGTCCTTTGCATACATTATCAAAGGAATTTTATATTTTCTTTGAGAAAGAAAAATCCCAATATTATTAAAAATAGAGTCTATTATTTTGCCTTGTAGAATTATTAGGGAACAAATAGAGAAAATTTGTGTACGATTCTGGGTAGTTGCCTTGACCTCAAAACACAGTATTGTCTGAGTTGAAGATTTGTAGTTTCTTTAAAGATCTAGGTTGCATTCCTCCATATTCAAGATGGTATTGTATTAATCAGATGACACAGACTGGGAAATAATACAAATAAACTTCAAGGAATATGTGTTTGTGTTCTGTACACAATTATTTCTCTCAAAAAATTTAGTTGAAAATCATCGGTTTTCTTTTTACTCTCAACTTCTTGGCTGTGGAAAGAAAGATCACCTTTAAATTTGAGTACTAAAGCAAAAGTGCTTAAATATATTTGACCTGAAGAAATGTCAAATACTAACTGGTCTTCGGGTCAAATACATTTGACAATAATTTGAGTCCATTGTCCAAATGGACAATAATTTGAGTCCATTTAAGCCCATAGCTCAGGGCAGCGCCTGTGGCTCAGTGAGCAGGGCACCGGCCCCATATACCAAAGGTAGCGGGTTCGAGCCCAGCCCCGGCCAAACTGCAATAAGCCCATAGCTCAAGCTAGAAACTTTCATCCTAGGATCCTTCACAAATTTACAGCTCTCCTATCATTAACAAATGAATAACAACAAAAGTCCCAAGTGAATTTTGATTCACTTGGATAAGGGCCTGGAGGTCAGAGGCCAAGAAGGTTCCTTAAGGTCCACTGTGACCTGGGTCACCAGCAGAGGCCAGTGTTGTTCATCATGAGTACTATGGAGCTGATTGTGATCTAGAAAACTGTGTTTATTTTTTTTCTTTCGCAAGATGAAAGGTTTTGTGCAGATCAGAGCAAATTTTTTATATGGACCAGTTACACACGATGGCCTCTGCAAAAGAGTCACAGTTCGATTTTGAGTATTTATGTCCAATGAGCATGAAGTGTACGGGCAACGTCAAAACTCACACAAAGAAGCATTGACAGTGTCCCACGTGGTATGAGTGTGTGTGCCTGTCCTCATCTTCTCAAGTGTTCTATGTGTTTTAAACACAATGTTTTATAAAAGATATTGGGTGGTGCCTGTGGCTCAAGGAGTAGGGTGCCCGCCCCATATGCTGGAGGTGGTGGGTTCAAACCCAGCCCCAGCCAAAAACTGCAAAAGCAAAAAAAAAGATATCTTGAATTTTTACTATTATAGGAAAAAAAATCACAATGCTAAAATGAATGCTGCATTTTTTTATCAGGAAAGAGAATTTTGATACTAGCACAGCCATGGAAAAGGAGATTCTTCTTTTTGCGGAGATCTTACATGTCAGCACACTTTGATTATAAGGATGAGAAGAAACATTAGACTGCTACATTTTGTTGCAGAACTTCAAAGCAATCATCTGTCATAAGAGGTTTTGATGGATTTGTGCTTTTTCTGAGTACTTTTGAGAATCTCTTTAAAACCATTCTATTTTTTCTTGTAGAAAAAAAACAACTTTTTAATATATATTTATGTATCTTATTAGAGATTCTGCTTATCATGATCTCACCAACATGGTTTATCTATTCATGTTTAGTAAAAATCTCTACTATTAAATTTAAATGAAAATTTTAAATAACTTTTTAGACACAATAAGTTTCAAGAATTGTAAATTGGGGGTTAAATCTCAATAGTAAAGGTAGACCATAGGAAGGAAGTTTAAGAAACTCTGAGAGAAAGAATTTTTCAGTTTTTCCAGAAAGAAAAAGAGAGGGTGGAAGTAGAATTTAGTGCTGCAGTTTTCATTTATGGGAAAAAGAAGCCGATAAAAGGATGGCACCTGTGGCTCAGTTGGTAGGGTGCCGGCCCCATATACCGAGGGTGGCAGGTTCAAACCCGGCCCCTGCCAAACTGCAGCCAAAAAATAGCTGGGTGTTGTGGCGGGCGCTTGTAGTCCCAGCTACTCGGGAGGCTGAGGCAAGAGAATCTCTTAAGCCCAGGAGTTGGAGGTTGCTGTGAGCTGTGTAAGGCCATGGCACTCTACCAAGAGCCATAAAGTGAGACTCTGTCTCTACAAAAAAAAAAAAAAGAAGCCAATAAAAGATGATTCAGAAAGATGAAGAAAAAAGTTAATGCAAGGGGAGAAAGCTCTGGACATTAGATTCATAGCAAATCTCAATGAACTCTTCCCATAATTTACCTGAATTATATATATTAATTATATAGCAGCGTTAAGACTAGATGCTCAATAAATGTCATGTATTGTTATCACCAAAATGATCCTTAAGTTCTACGACGTCCCTATGAAGTTTGTATTGTTTTCTTCATTTTCAATTATTTACAAACATCAGACTCAAGTCTAACTTACCCCACGGTAAAAAGAACAAACATGCTCTAGTAAGAACTAAGGCAAGGTGGCATGTAGCTCCTGAAATGGCTCAGGTGAATAGCAGACACCTAATTTTTTTCAGTTACATGCTGAAATTGAGAAAAGTTGCAAATATGAGGCCTGACAATTAAGTTCATGAACTTAACACTGTACACAGAACCGTCAAAACAGTGCAAAAATTCATCAAATTGTTCATCAGAATGGTTGGCTGACTGTGAGAAGCATAGCAGACCAAGTAAACGTTGATCAACAGGAAAATCATAACTGAAAATCTTGGCATGAGAAAGGTGTGGGGAAAAAGGTGCTCTTGCATCACAACAATGCACCAGCTCACACGGCACTGTCTGTGAGGGAGTTGTTAGCCAGTAAACAAACAACTGTATTGGAACAACCTTCCTACTTATTTGATCCTGCCCCCCAGTGACTTTTTTCTTTACCTGAAGATAAAGGAAATATTGAAAGGAAGATATTTTGATGGCATTCAGGACATGAAAGGTAATATGATGACAGCTTTGATGGCCATTTCAGGAAAAGAGCTCCAAAATTGCCTTGAAGGGTGGGGTAGACACTGGCTTAAGTGCTTAGCTTCCCAAGGGGAGTACTTTGAAGTGACCATAGTGCTATTCAGCGATGAGGTATGTAGCACTTTTTCTAGGATGAGTTTGGGAACTTCATTGTCAGTCCTCCTAGGTCCAATTGAGGGACATTAAGATAAAAGGAGGTATCCTAAAACTAGGTCTGGAAAAGACCTGCACTACTTTTTTGAAAGAGAATATTGTAAATGACAACAACTCTAGAAGTATGAGCTTGCAGTGATTCCCCATAAAAATTACATTAAAGATTTTGAAGCCATTGCTTGTGAATAGTTGGGGGGAACCTAGAAAAGAATGATCAGTTGGAAAAAATAAAGGTCCTTTATAGCAAATAATTATTATTAGACATACTTCATGTTAAATATTTTAATGCTTTCAATGTTTCAAAGCAATTTTATAGACATATTATTTCATGGAATCTTTATCAAAATACTCTGGAGGACTGTGGAGGACTGTGGAGAACTGTGGGGGATACTGTGGAGGAGACTGTGGAGGGGACTGTGGAGGAGACTGTGGAGGACTGTGGAGAAATGTGGGGGAGACTGTGGAGGACTGTGGAGAACTGTGGGGGAGACTGTGGAGGACTGTGGAGAACTGTGGGGGAGACTGCGGAGGAGACTGTGGAGGGGACTGTGGAGGACTATGGAGGACTGTGGGGGAGACTGTGGAGGAGACTGTGGAGGACTGTGGATGAGACTGTGGCGGACTATGGAGGACTGTGGAGGAGACTGTGGAGGACTGTGGAGAACTGTGGGGGAGACTGTGGAGGACTGTGGAGAACTGTGGGGGAGACTGCGGAGGAGACTGTGGAGGGGACTGTGGAGGACTATGGAGGACTGTGGGGGAGACTGTGGAGGAGACTGTGGCAGACTGTGGAGGAGACTGGAGGACTGTGGATGAGACTGTGGAGGGGACTGTGGAGGACTATGGAGGACTGTGGGGGAGACTGTGGAGGAGACTGTGGCAGACTGTGGATGAGACTGTGGCGGACTGTGGAGGACTGTGGAGGAGACTGTAGAGGACTGTGGAGGGGACTGTGGAGGGGACTGTGGAGGAGACTGGAGGGGACTGCGGAGGACTGTAGCAGCTGTCATTTTGCCATTATTTTCATGGATGAGAAAACACTAAGGGTGCTGAATAACTTGCCTAAGATCATAGAGATGATAAAGGAGAGGGTAGGATGTTCACTCAGGTTTTCTAACCAAACCCACATTTTCCCCATCAGACCTGTCTCATACCAGTGCCCTTGGAATTCTTTTCCATTGTCCCAGCTGAGAGGGGAAAAGAATTCTGTATGTCTCAATTCTACAAAGCCAGCCATGATATGCATGTGAGCAAGACCAGGAGATGTGGACCAGATGATTATACAGTTGGCTAAATTTTTAACTTCAGGATAAAATATGATGAGTAATTACATTAAGAATTATTGTTTGGCTAGGTGCCAGGCACTATGTTACGTGCTTTACATATATTATTTAAATCTTAGGTATTATTATTTCCATTTAATTATTGAGTAACAAGGTTCAGCAAGATTAGTTAACCAGCTCAGATCATACATCTAGATAGTGTCGGGGCCAGAAAATGATGCCAGGTCTGCCCAACTTCAATGCCGGCCTGTCACCACTACCACTTCAGATTAAAAAGGCTCTACAAATGGACCAGAGACCTTGAATACTATTTTTTTATAAGTTATATATCACTAATTCTCAAATGCAGTTGAGTTTGAGGGTTAGGGTAGGGCTAGAGGTTCACATTACAATCCTGTAATTTTTTTTAATAAAAATTAACTTTTTGTTTTCGAATAGTTTTAGATTTATGGAAAAGTTATAAAGATCATAGAGTTTTCCCCACACAATTTCCCTGATTAATATCTTGCATTAGTTTGGCTTGTTTGTCAAGATTGTAGGTGTTATTTTGAAAAAGGTCATTCAATCTTATAATTGTATATCTGAAAACTTAAAAGTTGACATAATTCAGACAATAGTGAAGTTAAACAACACCCCCTCTTTTGATTAAGGAGGTATAATTTCATGTTAGGAATTTCTTTCTTTCTTTTTTTTTTTTGGCAGTTTTTGGCCGGGGCTGGGTTTGAACCCACCACCTCCTGCATATGGGGCTGGCACCCTACTCCTTTGAGCCACAGGCACCCCCACCATGTTAGGAATTTTAACTGGAGGGGAGTGTAGGAGTTGTCCACAGAGAGGTATGCCAGAAACTCGGGAATGTAGGGAGTGAGATTTTTATATGTGATATGAGGAAACATAGGTTAAAAAGTAAAAACTACTGATTTCAATGTTCAAATTTTCAGCTGAGCACAAAGCTATGGGGGTTAGATGATGTGGTGAATGATGCAAACAGAATCTGTAAGGATTGATAGGAAACTTTAAGGAGGATGCAAATTATTGTATGTATATTTAAAAATCAGCTGGGTAAGAACTGGATGAGAAATGTGTGACTCAGGAGAAAGGATTGATGGCTCATTGGAACCATCTGGGAAGCTTTAAAAAAACTACTCATACCTGGCCCCACCCTTAGCAATTCAGATCGCATTGATCTGAAAAGCAGGCTGATGGCTGCAAAAGCTCCCCAGGTGATTTTAATGTGTGGCCAAGATTCAAAGCCACTAAATTGAACGGTTTTGGTTAATGCAGTGGCTCTGACTCCATTGGGCTAGGATAGAGCAGTTTTTGTTTTTTTTGTTGTTGTTATTTGTTTGTTTGTTTGTTTTAAACACCCCCAGGTGGTTCTAATGGCAGCTAGGGCTGCTGATAACCTCTGGGCTATCAGAAAGTTTAAAACAAGCCATTAGCGATGTTATTTGAAAAATCTGCTGCACAACTGTTCCCAGGAAACTGTAATAGAAGCATGGTTTGTAGGGCACAGGAAATGATGGTTGTTCTACTTTTCCAACTCAGATAGTGCACACTCAGCTCTGTGACATTTTAAGGAGCTCATTGACTAGTTGAATTCTTCCAGCGTGGCAAAAGCCTGAACACTGTGTCATCTCTGACACACAATCAGAAAATGGCATGAGAGTTGTCTTCATGTTTTTAAAAGGCTGTTATGTAGAAGAGGGATTAGTTGGTTTTTTTTGGCTTATGTGTTTTCTAAAGGGTGGAAATTAAAAGGAGGAAAATTCTCAATATAAAAGAGTTTTTCACTAAAATGTGCTTTCTAAATGCTATCATTGGCGTTATCCAGTCAGAAATTTTGTAATGTCAAGTCACTAAGATGATAGATTTTAAGTATTCTCCCATAAATAACTGATAAGTATGGGAGGTGATGCACACAATAATTAGGTTGATATAGACATTGCACAACGTATATTTCAAGACATCAGGTTATACACCATCAATATAAACAAGTTTAACTGTCAATTTAGGAAGTAAATAAATAAAAGAAATTGTGCAATATCTTAAATAGGATCTTGGAAATGTGCGCAATGAATTTATATATACCATTTATGTTTGCCCTCCAACTTTGAACCACCTAGATTACAGCGTCCATGAAGGCCAAATTCATTCTCTTTTCCCACTAATAGCAACGTCCCAGCACACCAGAGTAGAACCCTAATAAACATTTATCTAATATATGCATGTTTAATTTACATTTCTAATTTTAGCAATGAACCTGAGACTATGTCTGCAATGCACAGTGAAGGTAGGCATCGGTATGGATTCGGATTTATTTTTAACTTCATTTAAAACTATTCAATTCTTGAAGCAAAGATTAGTGATTTTGCCACATACTTTATGATTATCCCAATTTCTTATTTACCTTTTCACCTGTCTTGAAGACAATTATATAGACGTGCCCACACACTCCATGCAGCCCACTCCATTTCATCATCTGCTAGAGCACACCATCTCCCATATCTGTTTTTTCTCCGCGGTCTCTCTACGACCGCCCCAGTGTTCAGGCCCCGTGTCTGTGGCAGGGCCTGGCTGCTCATTTCACTCCATCCGTTGCTGCTAGCCACTGATCACCATGGCTAATCAGATGGCATGCCAGCCTGACCAATCATTAAGATGACCCAAATTAACAGCCTGGCCATGTCATAGTACATTCATTCCACAGACACAGACATGGTCTAAGTGCGAGGCAGAAACTCGGACGCGCTTATTTGTTTTTGCATTGTAACATGCACTATTGATTTCCATGAGCTGCTTTAGTGCTTTAATTCTGCAAATGAGAATCATCTGTCAATTATTATAGCCAGAATTGCGATCTGAGGGCAAAAGAGAAAATATATATGCTTTTTTTCTTTTTACTGACATTTCCTTTTCTTTGCCATCTTAGCACAAGACACTCTCCAGCTTTTTGCTAAGAAGAGATACTTAATCAGAATAGTTTTATACCCTGAAAAGAGAAACAAGTCTTCTCTAACCAGGTGAAGAAGATAGCCCAGGTGCTGAATGGTGAATTCATTGCAGGAATTTTGTCACCCAATTTCCTAGCGTATATCAGTCAGTAAAGCTCAGTTCTTAATAAATCACAGGCAGCCTTATCTTAATCACAGTTATAATTGTTGGCACCTTGCAGCGCCTGGTATAAATTTTAATCCCCCAAATATTTGCATCCTCAATAGCCATTTTTTGACAATACATTCTAATAATTAGAAGGTCCCATTACCTGCTAACTGTTAGTATAAATGAACAATCCATTATGCACAATAAGTTTTATAAAACATTTACAGATAGAGATCATCTTTAATTAAAATTAACTTCCACACGAAAGCCAAGTGCACTAATGATTCACAGTGACCTTTTATTACCTGCAGCCCCCTGTTTTGGCTGGATGATTGACAGCTTGCTGTTTGGCTACCATGTTGAATTTCAGCTGACAAGACTTTTCATTTTAACTCAATTTGCCCGCCTATCACAAGCTGGTGGCAGGCCAGACCCAAGTCACCCAGCTTTGCCTCGGCAGCTTGCTCTAGCTCTCATTAGTACGCATTTATTCAGTGGAAATTGGAAGACAAATGCTTGAAGGCATGTGAACTAAGTATAGCAAATTAGGTTTAAAGACTGAATATTTATAAGTATATGGAAAGTTTTTTTTTTTTTTTTTCAATTCTAGAGCAAATTGAGAACTGAGTGCTAGCTTTGGGATAAAAGACATGAAGATAGAAGGGGGAAGATTCTAAGAATAACAATACTATAAGCTTTTTCTTTCCATTTTAGAAATATGTAAAAATCTCTCTGACAACACCTTATCAAATAAAAACCTGGCTTCTCTGCCATGGAAGATGTACTGTACAATGCCTGTACAATGAAGTTTAGCACCTCGTGTGTGAGAAGGGGGAAAAAAATGAGGGTCATGTTCATTTGTTGCTTGGTTATCCCTTGGTATGTTTTAAATTGCCTTGTTTGTTCGGCACTAGCACAGAAACAGATGTTGCTCCACCGTGCAGGATAATTTACCGCACCTCCTGGTGCAGCGTGGAAGCCCTCCCAGGGCCCAGCTGGTCTGTCAGTGGCACTGGCTGGTGTCTGCTCGACTATGACAACTTCAAGTAGAGGCTGCAATTTTTTTGGTGTGCAGTTGTCATTCTCCTCAATGTATAGCTCTGCCTGCATTTGTGCTGGGGCTGGTGGGAAAGCTGCTGGCTTTTGTGTCTGTATATTGCACTGTGGAGTCACATAAGCTCCACTCTCCATTGTTGGTA
This sequence comes from Nycticebus coucang, assembly GCF_027406575.1. Classification (NCBI taxonomy): domain Eukaryota; kingdom Metazoa; phylum Chordata; class Mammalia; order Primates; family Lorisidae; genus Nycticebus; species Nycticebus coucang. Next base: position 15,240,280 of record NC_069792.1, on the reverse strand, counting down.
ATAACGCAACTCATTACTTCTGTCGTCGAATGATTATCGGCGTGATTGCTTGGAGCGAGAGCCAACCTCATCTTGCACACATAACTGGTACTGGAAGGTAAAACAGATTTGTCACTTACGATCTGACCGCTAAGCCACACTTTGTGCTCCATTATTGTGATTAACTTCTGCATAAGATATGCTTGCCCAATTGTCATCTGTGATACTGCGGTGGCCACAAGCTGCCATGCTTCCCGAGAGCCCATCAGCCAATCCGATGTGACCACGTTATGCGGATTATTAAATGCCTGCCCTGTCTCAGCAGCCGCCCCACAATTATTTTGCTTTTGTATTTCTTTTTCCACACCCCTACCAGACTTGTTGGGTGAACAGCACTGCTGCACATGTCAGCTACCATTTCACACCCCAAGCTAGGAGGACGCCACGCTAGTGTTGATCCAACAAAGCCAGCAGCAGTACCGGGAAGCCGACCCTTGCTTTGCACCATGGAAATGTTGGTCTTTGGTGTCTGGCCAGCTGAAATCTGTCGTGTCAGGTGCCTTGTGGCTATCTGCAGTAGAGTCCATGTTCCAAAACCAAAGTTCTTTTCTGGCCTCATCACCAACAAACCGATTTGACTCTGCCTGATTATAATAATGAAGGCAGTCCAAGGGAATATGTACAACCTTACTGTCCGTCACATTGAATCACCACACTGGCCACACAAAGCAGACCGCAGCCTCATTTCTTTAGACAAATGCATGCTTAAGGAAAAACCTCCTGGGAGAAGGCACCCAAAGCTACTTGGTATCCCTGTGCAAGCTGTGCATAGATTTCAATTTGACCGAAATAACATTTATTTTTATTTTTTGGCTGATTCAAGCCACCACTGATGGGCCTGCCTTTAATAATCTAATAATTGGGTACGCTGTGTTTCAGAGCTTTGCTGAACACTGAGAAACTGGGCTCTGTGTGTGTGTGTGTGGTGTGTGTGTGATTTCTAAATTGCAAGTCATAAACACAACCATTTGTTATGTGAAGGGAGGAAAAAACTCCATTTGGAGCCCTTTTTCACATTGCTGATTAAAAGAATCAAGCTTTATAATCCAGGACCCATTCACGCTGGTGGAAACATAGTCAGTTTTGATTATGAAGAGAGAAATGCAGACCTAGACAGGGGCTACACGCTGGTATGCATGCTATCAGAATGATTTATGCAAATTATGCATATTATTCCCAAAGGAATGCCTCCTCAAACTGCCAGGATAAATTGCCGGAAATTAGCCATAAAATCTGTCGTGCTAGGAGCAAAAGGTGAAGGCCATTGGGAAAGCAAGGACATTCGGCTTCTGGAATCTTCCAGGATATGATGGTGGGCTGTTATTCTCCCTAGATGCTGAAGAAAATATGGCTTTCCTCTGAATCCAAGAGAAGTATTTTCCTTTTGAAATTTTTCCAGCAAATGCTGACTCACATTTTATTTACAGCTAGCATAAAAGAAATTAAGTGTTAAGCTGTCTCAGAAAGCCGCTACTACAATTACCTCACTATTAACTGCCTAAGTGGTTATTAAATGGCTAAGCCTGGCTTCAAAGGCATCAGAGTTCTAAAGATTGGTAAAATTACCCACCAGTAGTGTACTTTAACTGGGACATGGTTTTTGTTTTTGTTTTTTATTTGAAACAGAGTCTCACTGTGTTGCCCTAGGTAGAGTGCTATGGCGTCGCAGCTCACAGAAATCTCCAGCTCTTGGGCTTAAGCGATTCTCTTGCCTTGGCCTCCCAAGTAGCTAGGACTGCAGGCACTCACCACCAGGCCCAGCTATTTTTTGGTTGTAGTTGTCATTGTTGTTCGGCAGGCCCAGGCTGGATTCGAACCTGCCAGCTCTGGGGTATGTGGCTGATGCCCTACCATCTGAGCTACAGACGCCAAGCCTGGGACATGGTTTTAATCTCAAATGTATAGATGCATTTCTCTTTTGCAGACCATTCTTTCCTATTGGATTCTGGTGGCTTTCTGCCTCAGCACAGCACGGCTGCCTCCTAGCTGTGAAGTGCTCCCCATGCTGTGCTGGGGTAAACCTCTGCCCCTCCTCACACTCCACGGCTCCCTCCCTCCGTCTCGGTGCTCTGTAGATGTGATGGCAATCAAGGTCATTAATAATGAGCTGTCACAGCAACCTGAGAGCACTTTTCAGGAGCAGTCATATCTTAATAAACTGTTGTTTGTTTGTTTCCTTCAGAAAGCACTATTCTTGAGGTTTTTCGACTGTGCTCCTTCTCAGGCGCCATTCGTTTTGTCCAGGAGGATTTTACACTGGATTCAGAGCTCAAGGACAGCTGTGTGCGAAAAGGAGACTTTGTAGCCTTCTTTCCTCCGATCTTACACAGTGACCCTGAAATCTTTGAAGCTCCCGAGGTAAACAACCCCCCAGCCATTCATTCCTACCTCTTGGACCCTGCACGCACATTCTTTTTCTTACTGGTGTCTGTCCTTTCCTCTCACCACTTTGTTCCAGATGGGACTGGAGACAGCTTGATGACTTTTGTTTTTCGTTCTAATGCGAAAGTTTTCCTCTTTACTGAAGTATTTCCCGAAGACCTATCTTTGAAAGTTTTCATGATCTACAAATAGAAATACAATGATGACACTAAATGCTAGTTGTTTCAAATGAAATGGACATTGAACCTTGGTCACCATTACCTTTCTACTGAAATTATGTTTTGTTTACAAAGAATATTGATAATCAGGGAGGGTAAGCTATTGCCAGGTGACTCAGGAAATAAATAATGACAACTATTTTGCTAAGTGTTTCCAAAGTGGAGTTGACTATTCCAAAGTCAAATACCATCATTGGTATAGGTAAGCCATCTACTTTTTCACCACCTCCTGAAGGTTCACCCCCTTCTTGATCAATTAGTATGGCATTATGAACTTGAGATTGTAAAGCTGCTGCTCACAGATGAAGCTCGGAGGGTAATTGTGTCATCTCCTTGTATTTTTTTCTGAAGCTGGAGTTAATGAATATCAAAGACTGGAAATTAATCCACCGTAGTTCATCCCCTAATACCACTTCTGAGATTCACCACCTGCATGCAAATTGAATACAGTCATATTGTGCCTGTGCTTCTCATAAAGCAGTGTTGCTGCAGCAGTTTTTCTATATAAAATGCTTTTTTTTTTTTTCCAAAAGCAAACTTCTGTGCTCTTTTTCAGCAGTTCATGGCTGGACCACTTTTAAATCCAGTTTCTAAGTTAGATGTTTTTCTGCTAGGCTGCAATTTTACTATTTTGTTAAATTTTGGAAATATATAAGAAGAGGGAAGCCTTAAAATACCATTAGAAAATTTACATTAATTTCATCAGCGAAGGCAAAGGATGTATGTGTACATATGGTTTCTATGGGTCTTATAAGAGGCGTTCTATGAACGATGATAGCAAATAGGTTGTAGAGTATTAGCAAGTGAAAGAACATTCCGTAGACAACAAATCTAATCTCCACATTTGTAAATATCAACAAAAATATTCCACACTTAAAATATTCCGTACTTATTGAATAAGTACGTATTCAATAAATAGGACAAAGGAATAGCTAGTATCTGAAAAATATTTTAAAATTTTAATATAGCTTTATTTATCTCTATACATTTTTATTTATTTAAATTATATTTCATATTTTCATTATAGGACTATTCTACTATTTCTTAAGTCTACTATTCCTGGTGTGATAGTAAAATCAACATTCAAACACTCGGGAAATGTTTACCAGCTTGCCACTCTTTTTATGGCATTGTTCTTATGGAACTTCCTGTTTCCCAACCCCTATCCCCAAGATTATAAAAAAGACATTGATTTAGACTTTTAGGAACTTAAAATCAAAATTAAAAATTAAGTGTCCTCATATTTTCTCTGTGGAAAACTAAATAGCAGTACCCACATTGTCCGTAATAAATTGACCAGTCTTTATCCTCTGCTTCTGAGAGTCTTTCTTTTGCATGGTCTAGTCTATTACTGATTCTTTCTTTCTTTCTTTTTTTTTTTTTTTCTGTTTTTGGCCAGGGCTGGGTTTGAACCCACCACCTTTGGCATATGGGGCCAGTGCCCTACTCCTTTTGAGCTATAGGTACCACCCATATTACTGATACTTTCCACTGCATCTTTGAGTTCCCTGATTGCTTCAATGTCTTCAGCCCTGCTAAATCCTTTCTATATTCTTCCTATCTTTCGTCTCTTATTTGATTCTGTTTTTGGATTTCCTTTTGGTTATTTTCCACTTTCTCAGCGATTTCCTGCATTGTTTTTACCATCCATATTTTAAATTCCCCTTCTGTCATTTCTAACATTTCTTCATAGGTGGAATCCTCTGCAGTAGCTACCTCATGATCCCTTGGGGGGTTGCTGTGGTCTGGTTTTTCATGTTGCCAGGATTTTTCTGCTGTTTCTTCCTCCTGAGTGTTTTCCTTTTGTCTGTTTCCTTGCCCTACTTTTTCCTTTCACTTCTTCTTGCTCTTTAAGTTACCGTGCCTCTGACCTAAGGTGTTGAAGTGTCCTTTTAGTAAAGGACTAAGACAAGAAGAGTGAGGAGCAAGAAGGGTTAAAAGATTTAAAAAAGAGAGAGAGAGAAAAGAGAAAGGAAAGGGGGTGAGTAAAAGGGAAGACTGACAAAAAGAAGAGAGGAACCGAAAGAGAGAGACAGGAATAATAGTGGTGTACAGTAGGGTACTTCGACCCACACTCACAAATCCCAACCTCTGCGGGGGCCGGGTTGTGTGGGTCCCTTGACGTCTGCAGCTCTTTGCCAGCTTGAGCAGACACAGGATCCATCTTAATAGTAACAAGAAGGGTTTGCCTCATATCAAATCAGTGGCAGAACAAAATTGTAATATTGTGAATACTGATTTAGTATCATTAGGGTAGCTTTAACTTGAGTTGATGAAGACTGTTATTTACTACATTTAACAGTAGCCAATTGTGTCTGACTAATGTTAAAATTAACTGGCTAATTTATTGCCACAGCATTGTTTTCTTGAAGTTAGTCATGGAATACTGATAATTCCTGGCATCAAAAAAGTAATATAGTTCAGAACTGCTTTTGTAGGATTTGAGAAGGCCTTATCATTGTTTCTATAAACATTTAATGAGCACCTACCTCAGTTAGGGATCTAGATTGAGTCCTCCGGTTCTTAACAACTTGAGATGGTAGTAAGTAGATAGGGTAGATGCTTGTGTAACAGATGTCCATCCAAAACCACCATTCATTGACAGTAGGGACACTTATAATTATAAGTATAAATGTTTTCCAACAAAATCTAATCTATTTATTAGCTGGGAGTGAATAGCTTTTAAAGTTTTTCTAAGGGCTTCTCCACATTTATCAGCCTGGATTCCTGCAACTAAGTCTCAAATAATCACTAGTAAGTAGTGATGATTTTTTCTTTTTTCTGCAAACATACAGTATCCAGATCTGGAATTCTATTATCAGTCAGAAAATTCTATTATCAGTCATTTGTCACTGAGAACATGGCCCAAGAGCTCTTGAGAGACTCCTATTTGTCACTCCCCGTCTTTGTATCCTACACAACTTGCCTGGGAAGACCAGATCTTATTTATAGAAAACAGACAATAGCTGTTAGGCAATAAAATCTGAGGAAGACTGACTACAAATGTAGGGATAGTTGTTCTTGGAGGACATAGAGACAAGAGCCTTAGCAAAACATAGATATTTCCCAACCCCACGGGGCATGGTTTCAGAATGTTAAAGCTTCAAGAGATTCTAGAATATTCCATTCCAAAGACAGGCTGTCATTTGCCACAAGAATCCTCCATAGCACCTCTTCTTGGCTGTTGTCACTGATTCTCATCTCACTCGTGGGAGAATTTGCCATTGCTCACTCTGTAGCCTGTAGGTACATTTGTTAAGGTGCATGCTACAGGATTTTGCAATTATTTGTTTCTTTGTCTGAGCCCCCATATGTTGTAAGCTCCTGAAGGGGAAAGACCAGGTCATCTCCATCTCTGTGTTCTCAGGGCCCTCCCAGAGGAGTTTGTCCATGTAAGTGTAATAAATAAAGGGGAAGCTTGGATGGATGAATGTACTGAAAGTGAAATATGCTTCAGTTAAAATTTTAAATCAGACATATATTGCACATTCAAATGTATATTAGTCCTAGACAGAGCAAATAAGCCAGTTCCTGGCTTATGTATAAATATAGCAATACTATTGATGTGGTAAGAACTATAGCAAAAAATAGTCCCCAGGAAGCTTCTAAATACAACCACTAGATAACTTCTGAACAAGCCCCCAGCTCTTGTAAGCATTTAGACCTGGTTTGGACAAGTCATTTTGATTTTCTTCTTAAAAATAACCTGGGAGAAAAAAAAAACCCAGATTTTTAGCTGACACTTTGAATTTTTAAATATTTGGAAGAGTAAATTTTAAAACACAGCATGAGATAAAGAAAAGGTGTTTTGAGACCTAATTGGGCCTATAAGAGCTATCAGCATATAACCACTGTGCTAAGCATTATTCTTTTTCTGGATGATGGTTGCTTAGCTTATTGTAACGTTCGCTACTCAGGTGGCTCTTGCTTATGTGGGAGAACAAATTATCAAGTGAGATTTAAAACAATGAGAGGGAGCAAAGGAAACACTTCTTAATTCTCCTTCCTCTCCATAGGTATAAATGTTTTCCAACAAAGTCTAATCTATGTATTAGCTGGGAGTGAATAGCTTTTAAAAATGTTCTTTTTTTTTTTTTGTGATTTTTGGTTGGGGCTGGGTTTAGAACCCTCCACCTCCGGCATATGGGACCAGGGCTTCCCCACATTTATCAGCCTGGATTCATGCAACTAACTCTCAAATAATCACCAGTAAGTAATGATGATTTATTTTTCTGCCAAAATGCAGTATCCAGATCTGGAGCTATAAAGAAGTCCAGATCTGTTGGTTGGTTTTCGTAGGTCCAGAGGCACTTAGCGATAAAGTGAGACTTGAGGACATTGTTGGGCTTGTAGGGAAGAAATGTAAACACTTAAGATAGCAACACGTTATTATACCCATGTTGCTTCCTAAAGTAAATAAACGCAGTGAAATAACAATGTGATTCCCAAACTTTGAAACGTTCCCCAAAAGCTCTGAAGCTGAAAGGTCCTGCTTAACCTCGTGCAATTCCACATTAGGTTATTTATTATTTATCAAATGATAAATAAGTTGAAAAGCCCTTGAAAAATCATAAATTACTATACAAATTGTGGTATCAATATTATTTTGATTTTTGCCACTGTTCTTAGAATGTACTAGTCACAATGGGTGAGGAAATACTCTCAATAGTTTTTCATCTGTTTCTCAAACTGAAATAGAGATTGTACCACTAGTGAAATTCAAGGAAACAATCATACATTGAGCAATTGCTATCGAAAATGCACTTTGATGGGCATAGTGGGTTAGTGTGTAACGCAGCAATAAAAAAGGCCCCTGCCCTTGCAAGCTTCCCATACAGGGACCTGGTTTATCACATGGCTATTTTCTCATAGGCAGATGCTTCATATGGAGAGAATTCCTCCCGCCTTATCAGTAAATTGGCACGTCATACCTACCATATTCAACTTAACGGTGTGCTGGTAAACCAGAGTTCCCTCTGAAAGGCCTTGATTTATAGTGTTTGCCAATTTTCATAGTGTAAATGCTCCCATCTTGTCCATTTTCATGGTAGCGGTAAGAAGACTGTAAACGCAGAGTTGGGAAGAGACGTGCACACTCTCACCAACTGGTACAAGCTATCTGCAGCACAATACTGATTGGAACCCAAGTTATGAAGATAAAAGGGACTTCTGTACTCAGTCTGTCATCTTGCCCCTAGGACAGCTGAAAACCAGGGACAACAGTGCAGCCTCTTAGCCATCTACTCAAAACATTGACAGTTTTTGCTTATTACTAAGTCATATCCTTTGTCTAATTTAGATTCTCATATCCCAAATTTTGAATTGATTACATCAATTCATATAGTATCAAGATACAATCCGATGGTGTGTCACCTGCTTCAGCAAGACTGTGTATTATGCCTTTGTAACTTCAATGCTTCACATACAGAAAATGCTCAAAAAAAAAATTCTGTTGAACTAACTTAAACATAGTATTGGAGAACACAAATTAGGGTGTTAAGCAGTCTTCCTTTGTCATGTACGCCAAAAATTCTTCCCCACCCCAAAGAATATGTTCTCTATCCAATCTCGATTTATAGGACTTCAGTTTTATACTATTTTCCACTGTTTGTAAATGTCGAATATTCAGTTGCTCATCATTCTCTACGTGTTTAGTTATTCATTCAGTATCCAGGTTTGCTTGCAAAGCTTGATGATTGTTTTTAAAGTATACTTTATTCTCATGCATGTATTTATTTAATTCAAAAAATATATATGGAACCTCTACTATGGCAATAGCATTGTACTAGAGGCTCTAAACAGACAGATGGTGTGTCAACTCCAATCCCTTGGGACTTCTTGGCTCTGCCATCTCCCAGGGCTTGGTTAGTACAGTCTTCAGCCTGGTGGCTGAATGGCTGCTCCAATTCTAGACACCATGATTGCACATAACTAGGTCCAGAGGAAGAATAGTAATGAGCCTTTTCATTTTGCGTACTTGCTTCACAAGATAAGAACTTCTCATAGTTGTCCCCATATACTTTTCCTCAGCAGCACTGACCAGATTGGTTCATACATCTTATCCCCAACCAGCAAGAGTCTAGAGCAGTGACTACCAGGATTGGGGCCTAGACAGATCCTACGCAGAAGAATGGCACTGGTGAATCAACTAATCAGAGAACAGGGGGGAGTCTTAGTGTATGACACCTTCTGTTGAAATTTCTCTGTTTCCTTTGCCCCGTTTTAATTGTGAAGTGCCCAGTATATTACAGTCACTGGAAAGAATGTAAACCAGCATGGTGAGCCCTGAGTCTAAGTTGCTCCAAATGAATGGATATATCTTGAGCCTCTCTTCTGTATCACTGTGACCCCAAAATCTCAGCAGCGAGATTATTATGCTCCTTCTATTTTTGACTAAAACCGAACTGTACCCCTAGCAATTGCCAAAGGCCCTTCCTAACGTTGGTTCCTGTTCAGGTTCTCCATGCCTTGACAATGGAACAAACTGAAAATAAATTTTAACGCAAAAATGTATCTATGCCCATAGGCTGTTTGAGCTTGATGGTGATCACGAAGCTAAAGACAGTGGCCATTTCCCTTTTAGTTTTATAAAATAAACAACCAAATTGGAATTTCTAAGGTATTTAATATGAAGAAATGGGGATAGAAGGTGATGGAAACTAGAAGAGTGGCCTTCCTGACTGAGGGGAAGCTTGAGGGACTTAGATGTGAACTAAATGAAGATCACCCTGGGGAGCATTCTGGCATCATATGTTAACCGACCATTGTCGAATCAGAGGTAACACATTAATTTTCACAAAGAATCTGAAAACCATCTCCATTTCAGGCTAATGTGTGGTATCAAGGCACTAAAACGTCATAACCTAAGCTAAGGTTTCCTTTTGCATTTTCTGGCTTAACCATGGGAGCTGCTATGAAACATTTCCAACATAGCAAATTTTCATAGCAAAGTCCACTTAAATAGATTGGGGGAGAGAGCAGGTCTCCTCGGAATGGTCAGTGAAAGGAGAAAGCAGCAGAGATAGGCTTTGGAAAGCATGCCCAAGGCCCAGAAATGGAAGGCAGTGCCCAGAAGAGCTCCGTATAGTAATTCCATCTTCAGTAACAGTGTATGTCAACGAAAGGTGTTTTAGTTCAGCCCTGGTTGTAGTCTGGTTATATCCCAGAACTGTAGTAACACACGTACATTTATATTCTAAAGGACTCACAGCATCCATTGTCAGGGATTAAGAAGTTATAAAAATGCACATTAATTTTACCATTATCATTGCATCAGCTTGCAAGTTGGTGGGGAATAGAAACTACTCAAAAGTTTTTATAGGCTTAAATATCTACCAAAATAAGTGTCCTAGGTGAAGAAGGATAAACCTAGTACTTTTAAAGGAAATAATTCACTGACAGTAACAAAACTGACTTTGAGTAAGAGAATTAGATCATCTGTGATTGATTCAGAATCTATCCACATTTTTTGGGTTTTTACCTCAACCTTAAATGCTTTAGCTCTGCTCCACTTTGCATTAGACTTCACGTAGGTCATGAGACAATTGTGTGCTGAGCAGTTCTAATGCTAATGAGCAGCAACTACAGGAAATGCTTGGTCGTTTACGTGCAAGCGAGGAGCGTTAATTTAATCAATGGTTTGATTGGCCATGAGCTAAAATAAAGCCACTCAATCCCCTCGAAGAAACTTATGTGAGAGGTGAGAGTTGAATCATAACCCATTGTCAGAAAAGCAAAATTAAGATGGTGAGCCAAACACCCTTGGCAAAACACTTCTGTAATTTTCTGTAACAAGTAATATAACTTATTTGTGAAAACCTCGGAAACACCTGCCACCCGAGAGAGAGTTCATTCAAATAGAACTTTCATAGGAAAAACACCGTAACTTCAAACAACAAGCAAGATTGATTTCATGCCTTAGCCCCACAAAATCTCTAGTGCTTTATCTGAATCTTATTACGTCTATGTGATTTGTCTATTTCTTCCAAATGTCTATTTCATCCAAATATAATCACTGGATCCAAAACTCATTGTTCTCATTCATCAGTAGCTGTTGGGAAGGAATAGGAAAAAAGCAAATTAGTGACCCACAGGTAATTCCTGTGGCTGGTAGGATTCATTAGTCCACTTGACAATGACAGTCCCACAGGAGCTCTTCCCTTCCACCCCACATTGCTATATCAAGTGCCCATATGTCAGGCCCATGTTATGGAGCAAAAAGAGAGAGAAAGAGAGACTGCCTCTCTAACTTAGGAAGCTCAGCATCATAGAGAAACATGAGTGAGGAAAAAAGTTCAGATTTCACTGTGATATGGGAAAAGTAACTCCCTGGTAGCAGCATCTGAGTTCTTTGAAAGCTCACACAAGTGTCAAGTTTTGCTGTCTGGTGTTTGTCTGATTAAAAAAAGGCTTTTAAGATAGACAGTGAGAGCTGGCAAATTTGTGGACCTGAACTCAAACTATTCTATTTCATTAATTTAACACTTTCTTCTTCTATTCTCTACAGGAATTTAGATATGATCGTTTTATAGAAAATGGCAAGAAGAAAACTACTTTTTATAAAAGAGGGAAAAAGCTGAAGTGTTACCTGATGCCATTTGGATCTGGAATCAACAAATGTCCAGGCCGATTTTTGGCAATTCTTGAAATAAAGCTATTGTTGGTTGTACTTTTAACTTACTTTGATTTAGAATTAATTGATGATAAGCCTATGAAACCAAACTACAACCGCGTGTTATTAGGAATTCAGCATCCAGATTCTGATGCTTTGTTTAGGTACAGGGTGAAATCTTAGCGAAGCCAAAACAACAAAAAAAAAGAAATCTATCAAAATTAACCCAGATGTCCTAACATCATCTTCGTTTTTAATTTCTGTAAATGTAATTGCTTTGTTTATTTGTTTAAAATGTGCCAATTTCTATTTGATCTGAGGTCAGTTCAGTTTGTATTTGGTCACAAAGCTTATAAAATAAAACAGGATGGTGGCATGAAAATGGATATCAAAATAAACTTATGATAAACTCAAATAGTTATTTTTTAGTTTCTATTTACTGTAATTTTCACCTGTTATAATAAATGTACCTTCCCCAAATGGATTTGGCACTGTGATTTTTTCAGAAGTCACTGAAGATTCTTCTATAATATGTAAAATTGCAATTTGTCTACTACTGGAAAATTGTGCTAGAAATGGACACAGTCTAACAAATTCCAAATTCTCAGAGAAGGAACTTAAATTTCCATGAGCTACATTGGATGAAAATATTCCTTTCAAGTATAATATCAATAATATCTATGTTGCCAGGGTACGTTTACATTAAATGCGTTTTGCAGTAGATTAAATGCTTCAACTTCACTTCAATATTTAATCATCTATAAATACTCTTTATTACTTTGTATATTATGGCTCAATAGAATACAATTTCTTGTCATACACATGTAAGACCTCTCATGTTCAAGTTAGGCACTGGTAAGGTTTAATGTCTGAGAAAACACAAAACCTATTATACATTCAACAACTGCCCTGGACAATAAAATTAGGTTTATTTTAGTAAGTGAATGTTGAAATCATTACAGCGCTGGATTGTAGCATTTGGCCTTAATGTAAACTATAAGGGTTATACCAACGTCGCAATTAACCCTTCCCTAAATGCTTCTATTTATATAAACTGAGAAACTAGGTAGCAGGATCTGTTCTTGACATCTGACCTTTTGGACATGCAGTTTATGTGTAATGTATCAGAGAACCCTTGTGTCTGTCAGTGACTCAAAGATACCAAATGATTAGCATGTGATAACAAATGATGATACAAGATGCCAATAGGCAAAGCGGGGAATAAAGCCCAGTTAATTCATGTTGCCTTAATTGAAATTTCTACTGTTTCAGAAACTTGCTACTGGGTTTAAAAAAGAAACTGATGTTTTAAAATAGCATTATAAAATAATGAATAAGTAAATAAGATATTTTAGCATTTATTTGCTCCTTCCTGAAGGATATGCTCTGAATGTTCTGTTACCTGCTTGGTTTTCTGATTGAGCTCTTGAAAAATACATTGACATTACTTTATACAACACAGTATTCTAGAATGTGTCCACCCACCATGTTTTCATGATTGCTTCACCAGCGATGGATACTGTCAGGGGGACAGTTAATATGGAAGAGAGACCGAAGCAGAGCTGAAAATTCTTTCCTCACCTGTCCTCCTACTATTGTGCCCTCAGCCCTGGGCTGCTACAGACCCTGTCCCCAATCCCTGCCCTCCCTCCCACACATGTCATCCATGAAAACCTTCACTCTCTAAGATGTTCTGAATTTGCTGTGTTCCATGCTCAGGTCCATTCAACCCTCTCTATTCTGTGAGGTCTCCAAGGTTGATTTTGAGTCAGGGTACAAGCTTCCAACTTGGCAGACCTCAGATTTTCCATTCCACTGAGTTCGTGAAATTCAAACGATTACATTTTTCAGTTTGAAAATTCCCTGTTGTTTTCCAGTCTGTGGGTCATTTTTGATACTATCTTGTTCATTCATCATACACTCAATATTTTTTTCATTTATTTATTCATATTAAGCAAACATTTTACATTCTGTACTGGATATTTCCAAATCATTAGTGTTTTGTAGACATGATTCTGGACTTTATGTGTTTATTTTTCCTTTCTCTCGTATTCGGGATGGCTTGTTTACTGAGCCCATGTTCCCTGGAACTTTATATCTAAAAATCTTTAAGGACTTGAATTTGAAGTTTATTCTTCCAAGGAGAATTTATGTTTGCTTTTGCCCTACTGCTGATGTGACTTCCCAACTCAGATCACTTTAAATTTTCCACTTGATAATCTGGGAGTGAGGAGGTCAGACTATATAGATATTGTGGTTTCTAGCCCTAAATCAGGTAGAATGCAATTCTTCATTATTGACAGGACACACTTTGGGGGGTGGGGGTGTCTTTCGTTTGTCTTTACCTAGAGCCAAGGCTGAGACAGGCTGGTAGAGCCACAGCCTTGCTCTGTAGAGCACAGTTTCTTTCTAGCTCACCTTCTAAGTATGTTGGCTCTGCAGGCTCTTGGCCTTAAGCAGAGGTCTTGGATTTCCAGCATGCATGCACACATGCATGCCCAGTTTAGGCTGCCACAAAGCATGGCCATTCATCTTTGTACTGGAGCAGTTAGTCCACCATATTGTCTGAACTAGAAACCGTCATCTTCCTTAAATTCAACTTAGGAGTACATTTTTGTGATGCTACAGCAGAGAAAACACAGGAAATTACTCCATTCTAATTTCTGTTAAATTTATACTTAGAAGTATGTACTGAAATTTAGAATAGAAAGTTAGACTAAATAAAATCATTAAGAAAAGGAATAGATAGTAAAACCAAAACAAAACATGTGACTCTTATGACAGACTTCAATCCAGTAAGTAAATTGTGCTTATGAATAGACAAAATATCACAGAGAAATCAGTTAAAAGGCATGGATTCTATCCATAACGTTGCCTCTCAGCCCTTGGGCGTCCTTATTTGCAAAATAAAACTATGGCCTTTTAGACATCAAGGTTCATTGTAAAGATTAAACACAGAAACATTTGTGAATTTATTTTGAAAAGTGTAATGCAATATAGTAATGTAAAATTTAACAGAGATACTTAGTGCCTTTTAAAAATTGCTGTTTGTGTATTTGTTAAGGGGACTAGTTTCTATAGTCATTAGTTAATTCATTATTCAATTTCAGCCAAATATTTATCAACCATTTCCTCTACTGCAGATGTGATGCCAAAGACTGAATTACCCTTTCCCTTTAAGAACATGTTAGAGAAAATAACATGTACACAACTAATTTATTATAATGCAGTTATAAGTAATAAACTCATCTCTTCAAAGTTATTTTATAATTTAGATTTATTAGTAGCTCTAGTTAAACCCCTACAAGTCATGTCCTGCAGGGAGAAATCACTGTGTATTTAATTACATGTTTTAAAGCCATATACAACCTATCGTGATAATATGATAAAATAAGCAAACGAAATGCAGTCATTGAGGCTCCACAATTTTTTTAAAACTCAAGTGTATGTTGTAAAAATTGATCTTTTAATTTTAGAGCTAAATTTTCTTTTTAGAGCTTCACCTAAATTTCAAATTCACCTAAAGCAAATAGGTAACGAATATACAAGGTATTTTTTTATATCAGCAAACAACAGTAAGGAAGCATTTGGTTAGCAGAAATTAAAGCCCCACAGGAGAAAAAGCTGTTCATCGCTAGATCAAGCAGGCTAGTCAACAACCTAGAAGAAAACTTTTATCTGATTTGTTTTGGGTTTCCTGGCATATTTCCTTGTGTCATTTCCATTTTATCAATGTTTAGGGTCACATATCTAAGGCAAAGGAGCATCCATATTCAAAATTTACATGGTAACTTATGCTTCTTTTATCATAAAAAAATAATTTGGGTATCATTTTCTGTAAGCATCTTCTAACTTAAAGGTGGAATCTTAAAAGTGTTCAAAGACTGGCTCAGCGCCTGTAGCTCAGTAGCTAGGGTGCCAGCCACATACACCAAAGCTAGAGAGTTCGAACCCAGCCTGGGCCTGCCAAACAATAACTATGACCAAAAAATAGCCCAGTGTTGTGGCAGGTGCCTGTAGTCCCACCTACTTGGGAGGCCTACACAAGAGAATCACTTAAGCCCAAGAGTTTGAGGTTGCTGTGAGCTGTGACACCACAGCACTCTGCCTAAGGCAACATAGTGAGACTCTGTCTCAAAAAAAAAAAAAAAAAAGTGTCCAAAGACCGAAGCACAAGACGTATCTAAGTTTTGATCTCAGTGGAAAAGAATGACAATAATTATATAAAAAAGAATTATATGCCCTCAGAATGTGCACTTTTTTAACCTGTTATATTCGACAATGTTGAGACTATTTTTTACTTGCACTGCATGACTGGGTATTCATATTCACATACTTAATTAAGAAAAAGTTAGCAAGCCCAGATTACATTCTCTGTTGCATTGTTTTAAATTATAATGAGCGATCACATAAAACTTTAGCGTTTATCTAAAGCAATTATTACTCTATTTCATCATGTTTATCTAAATCAGTGATCACTAATGTTTGAACTTTTTCCACTTAAATGTTTATTTTATTTATACTACTTTCTGGAGTAAGATAAATTTAATGCATGAAATACTCCACTGCACAATTCTAAGTAGGCGATAATTTGTCAATACTTCTGTCTGATGTTATTTGTTTAACATTACCCTTTGACTTTAAATGACATATATATGGATTTATGAGGATGCAAATTGTCCTAAAAGATGTTAAACAAGAAATACAAGTACTTTGCAAATCCAATAATTTATTTTACTTTAACAAAAATTCAGTAAATTAACTTTTCAAGCCAAAATGAATGATTATGTCTATTTCCCTAATAGGAATGTTTTTGGGTAACAGAAGATTTGATTGCAAATAAAAATTTTCCAAAAATAATTGGAAAATAATTTTGCCTTCTAAATATTCCCTTGCCTCCATCTCTTCTCCTCCCCCATATTCTTATTTTCTAAAAGTACATTGATTGTTATATTTAGAACATTTTAAACACATTTCAACCTTGTTATTTGTGTGTGAAATAACAGATCCAAGAAATATCACTAAGTTTTGTAATGTTTATTTTAAGCAGGGCCAACCAAGCTAGGTTACAATTGTTAATCACTATTATTCTCTGGAAAGATGTATAAGAACAGTGAGAAATGGACTGTGGGCTTTGCCTTCTGCAGAGCTCTTCAGTTTATCATAGATCAGGAATAAAACTGAGTGATATTTGGAGCGTATTCTATTTATTCATAAAATTAAGATACAAACTATAAATAAAGCATATAAGACAGAATTATGTGGATGAAAATGAATTATGGCTCCTTCCATAACTGTACATGCAGTGTTTCCCTGGGACACTTGTCTTGGGAAATCACGTTGGGCTCTGTTAGAAGTTAGTAGAAGCTCAGCTCCACTAACCAGAGCTAACCTTTCTTAGAAGATGCTTCTGCTCATTTGAACTAGACAGTTAAGTATTGTTTAACTGCCAGGTAGGGTAAAGTATGTCATTAAATGGTCAATTTGTAAAATAATTATCCTTGCTTTCAATTTTCCATAAAATACTTTTTCATATCTCTATGAAATACTTATAAAAATTTGTAGAACTTTCTAGAACAAACCATGATCCTATGAATAGTGGTGTGTATTTTCTTTTAAGGATATAACTGTATAAAAAACACTCAGTGGTTATGCTGGGTTTTTTACAGAGTGCTTGATATTGTTTACTCTTAATTATTTGAAGTATAATTTATGTTCTCAATTCCCAAATGTGTTAACTTTTATAAGGAGAGACATGATATATTACAGACTATACAGAAACTAAATGTTTAGAGCTAGACTCATGAAGAACTTTATTTCCCTCACTGTGATTTGTGCTCATAGGAGAAACTAGAGGAATGGAAATAACAGGTAAAGAAAGGTATTACCATCTAATGATTCATTGTTGAGTCAAATTTTGTCATTTACAAATATGATGCATGTATTAGTTTGAGATTTTCATTTGCGTGTAAAAGAACATTTGCTCCACATAGTTTTATTTCTAAGAAGTAGTCATGATAGTTAACACAAAATGTATGTCATTATTATCTGATAGGTAACTCAAACTTTATAATAAATGCTTTTGTCTTTTCTTTTTAAACGACTACTTAAATGAAATTACTTTGATTCCATAATTCTAAAAAGTAATGAGCGTATTTAAAGTTTTGGAAATGCTTTTATTTTATACTTTAAATAGAATATTATTAAAAGTATTTGAAATCACTTTTGAGTTTTTCAAAGCTACAACGATATATGTAGTAGGACTTTCTCCTCGTTTTTCACTTTTAAAAACTTATTATTTTGAACTAATTTTAGACATTGAGAAGAGTAATAAAAAT
Organism: Nycticebus coucang; assembly: GCF_027406575.1. Classification (NCBI taxonomy): domain Eukaryota; kingdom Metazoa; phylum Chordata; class Mammalia; order Primates; family Lorisidae; genus Nycticebus; species Nycticebus coucang. The sequence goes on along the minus strand of NC_069792.1, from coordinate 15,222,692 downwards.
AGCTTATGGTTTTTCAAGAAAAAAGTACCCAGACTAAACAGTGCTTGCAAAGTAAAAAAACTAAGAAGTGGTCCTAGGACTTAACCAACTGATGGTCTGGGTTAATCTTTGACCTTTGGGGACTGTTATCCACAACCACTCTGTCAGGAACATCCTACAAATAACAACTGAATAGCAGAGATCATCTGAGTTTTTGTGCTATCCAGATCCTCCATAGTCCAAACAATAGTGTTGTTTTCATTAAAAAAAAAAAAAAATTCTAAATTTCTAAAAGAACTTACTTTGCTGAATAATTACAGATTTTGCTTAATTTCACTGTCTTGAGAAACCTACACTTTTAAAGATACATGCCTGATGTTTCTTTAAAACAAACAAAATCATTAAGCCATTCAGACTCAGGTATTAACTGACTCTGCTTCCTTATACATTAGGCATTGAATAGATGTCCTTTCCTCTTCCATGGCTTTTTGTGTTTCTGTGAAGGCCTGGTTAGGAGAAAATCATTTCCTTTCTTCAAAGTCTTAGATGGGGGGCCGAGGCTTCTCTTGGCATCTGAATTTTGACCATCCTAATGAATTTGAACACTGCAGATGTAGCTGCACTTATTTGAATAGACAATGCAGGAGTTAATGTTTTAACTAGGTAGGTATATGATCTGAGTCTCTTCCATACTAAGATATTATTTATTTTCTCTGTTGAAAAAGTAGATAAGGGTATTTAACTAAGAAATCCTTGCACTAAGTTCTTTAGTAATTGCCAGAGCAGGATAAATGTATAAAAATGAGGTTAGGCCATCAAACATTTTTATGTTTAAATCTAACTCTAAACACATCTATTAGCATAGAAGATTTGAGTTGCAAACATCCTCCTAATGATAAAATGAAATCTTTAAGATTGAGAAACATTTGTAAATAATGGATCCTTTAAATATCCCTGAACTTTACTCTAAAACTTATAAGAGGCAATAATAATTACTTTATATAACCACTGATACCTCTTTATCATTTGAAGAAAATGTTAATTTATGGCTGGTTAGCAGTTTATGGCTGTCATTAGTTTTTCAGTTTGGTCCACATTAGAAATCTATTTTTCTTTTTTATTTTAATCTGAGACAATTATATAAAGATATGGTTATGTTTTATCTAAAATGTATCATTCTACTATAGCATTTCAAATTATTCACAGATCATAGTTCTTATATGTGCATATATGAATTTAAAAATACAGCAATAAAATGCTTGAAACAGACCATAAATTTGCTTCGTATTTTATTGCATCTCTGAATCAGGTTGAGAAGACAAGGGCAACTATGATCTTTGGGAAAGAATTAACTCTTTCCCAAGCTGGGAAGGAAAATGGTATCACATTGTGCACAATTAAAGCCAACTCCCCATCAAAGCAGACTAGTGACTTGTAAAGTAGCTCGTCCACCACATAAGGGTGTCGCGGACTTTGTGGGTACCCTGTACGTACAGGGTGGAGGTGGGGTGGGGATTGATAACTGCAACATCCTCTTCCCTTGCAGTCTAACCTTCCCAGCCCAGTGTTTTTTAGAGTTCTCTTATCTGCGTTTCTGTATTAGCCAAATTAGAGAAAACTGGAATAGGTAAAGGAGAAAAAAAAAGTCTCTCTCTCTCTCTCTCTCTCTCTCTCTCTCTCACACACACACACACACACACACACACACACACACACCCCTGATAAATTTGCAATAGGCTTCTGGATCGTGTTAAGAGGAGTAGTTTAGGAAAAGTGTCAGAACTTTACCTAAATCGACCCTCAGGAAAAGTGAGCAAAGAGTTTCCCGTGTGTGAGGATGCGAACAGCTCTTTGGTATTTAAAACTGGAGCCCTTTCTGGGATCACCCCCCACCCCGGGAGGGGGGTGCAACTGCGGATGCTCCTTACAAACCTAGAAACTTCTGCCTGTGGGGATGCAGAGGACAACCCCATCCTGGTGCCACCCGCGAAAGAGGGCTTGAGGCAGGTCCCTTGCAGTGCTCTTTTTGTTCCAAGCAACGTAGAGTTTGGAGGGACATTGAGCCTGTAGGATGGTCCCGGGACCCCCGTCCAGGGGAGAAGGAGCGCTTTTCAGCGGTGGGTCCCGGGTCCCTTTGGGAGCACAGCGCCAGCAAACAGCGCGGTAAGCGCTTTCGATGTTGTGAACGTGATTCGTTTTGTCTGCAACCCTGGACTGGTGGACCAGCTAGAAGTCCCTCCCCGCCTCTTGCCAGGTCCCGAGCGACAACACTCGTCCAGGCTGGGCTGACCAGGCTGCTGGTTATCCCACCTGCAGAACCCTGGGGCAAGTGAACGCACCCATTGATCAGAACAAGCAGACAACTGGCCTGCTGAAAACACTCCTTACGAGTTGTTTCCCCACTTAAACTGAAGTTACCAGCTCCTGTTTTTTCCTCCTGTTACCTTCTTTCTATCTATGGTGCCTGAAGTTCGATTTTAGAGGCCGAGTTCAAATCAACCTGCAGCTTATTGGCTTGGCGAATACAGTAACACTTAAGTTATAAATGCCAACGCAGAGCGCGCAGGAGACGGGCTCATTTACTTTACCAGAACAACAACAACAAAAAGTTAATGGATGTAAAGGTGGTTGGCACGTGGCTAACTTAGTCTAACCTGAAGTTTAAGCTTTTAAAAACCGTATTTATGTTTCTTAAGTTAATTTTGTCTAGGGGCACCGTCGTTGCCCCTCCTTCCCCGTTACTTTTCCGTGGGAAAGAATCACATTTTCAGTACAGGTTTGCTGACGCCTGACCAGGACTCATGACCTCCCGCGGTCCAAGGGCCCACCTTCGGGTCTCCACCCGCTGGCTCGCTCCTCCTGGCAGAGCTGCCACGGTGTGCCGTGAGCCAAGAAGTGAACTCTCATCATTATTTTTCAAAGTCTAGGAAGTGTATTATCCTTTTTTCCAGTGGTAATTAGTTACCATAGCATCTAATACGTAAATGTGCCCAGAGCACACCATTAACAGTTAAACGGAGGATTCAATTTAACACATGATTATATCTTTCATAAGTCATTACATTGGAAAAATCAGTGCCACTCGTGCTGGAGCCATTGCGGGTCTGAGGCGGGTAGAAAGGTTCGGTTCCGGCGTCCCAGTGGGAGGATGATTGGAGAAGGGAATTCCGCGAGCCTCCGCCCTCCCTAGTGGGCTGTTAGCTGCAAGGATAGGTGGTGGGTGCTCCAGGAGGGATAAGAATTGAAGCACAGCAGAGGGTCTTGGAGGGGTTGCCCAGCTGCGGAGAGTGGAGAGCGCGCGCGCACACGCACACAGACGCGCACACTCACGCGCACACATTCACACACCCCACGGACGAAGGAGAAGCAGGGGTGACTAGAGAGCTCTTCAGAGATGATCATTTGCAGGTCCTGTAGCAGTAGGCATAACCCTGACGCTTCCGTGGGCACAGCGTTAAGCTGGGCGATGGAACTTAAGTGGGAATTAAAAGGCAAGTGGGACTCTGAGTCTTCCCTGAGCCTCATCCGCCCACCCTTAGCTTACAGGCGCACAAGGAAGGGACTGGACACACAGGATGAGCCTTCCAGAAACGTCCCAAGCCGTGCTGTACTGGAAGGCAGGCTTAGGTTCGCTAAGATCTCCTGCCACGTGCCCCCGTTTTAGGGGCCAGGCTGGCTGCTCTGGCGCTCTGATTCCCTGATGCTCTGTCATCCAGTCCGGTTGTGGGCGCTCTATGCCAGATAGACTTCTGGGGCCCTGTGGTGTGTGGGCCAACTCTCCAGACTAGGCTGAAATTCAGAACTCAAACCTCAGAAGAAAATGGCCCCAGGGGTTTATCAGTTTGGGAAGAGTTGTACCTACATGCGGAGAGAAGGTCTCCTCCTGCCTGGGGGCTGCCCAGGTCTCTTCTCTTGAAGCTGCTGCTGAAAAAAAACTTCACAGATGTTGCACTTAGGGCAGGGAGGACCACCTAAGGAAATTACATAAACTGTCTCTCCTTGTTTTTTTCAGATGTCCCACATTATTCCTAGAACCATATATGAGCCAGCTCCTAGGTTTGGAAAGAAAGTTGATGTGTCTGAAAAGATCAAAATGAAAATAAATATCATTAACCCTAATACTTTTAACAATTATATCTATTCACCTGACATTTCCATTTCTTCTCAACATCCTCCCATCCCCATCCCCGTCCATTTCAAGTTTCTTCCAGGACTAAGGCTGGAAGCTGAGTGATCAAAGAGTGAGAAGGGAGTATTTCTTCCCCCCGCCCCCTTAAGTTCAGGATCTGTTATTCTGTGCAATTTTTAATAACAGTTGAACAGTACAGAGGTTGCAGAGGAAGTATTTCAAGAAGGCCTTCTTAATAATGAGAAATATTAAGCAGTAAATCTTGCAGGAAACGTGTTCCCTACAATGTTAATATGCAAAAGGAAAAAAAGTCCTACTGGTGGTGGCTGTGGTTAATTCCTCATCAGAATGATGGGCAGCAGGGCCAGAACAATACAAACTAATAGCTGTGTTGCTGATCACTTTACTCCTTGATTAAAGACACCCAATTATGGCGTAGAACAGTGTCGTAATTATGTTTCTTAATCACATCCAGGAGGTTTAATTGCCTTAACGATGTGTTTCATTAAATGAATTTAGGTATTATAGTCGACAGTTTTCATACACAGTTGTTTTCAAATTAACATAATATTAGACATCGTCATGGAAATTGTTTTAATAATCATAATTAGATGCACCCAGGCTTTGTCTGGTAAATGCTGAGAGACGGGTCTCTTCCTGCCTGGGGGCTGCCCTGGTCTCTTCCCTCCCTTTACCCTGGACTCCCAGCCTGGGAGGGCTCCAGCTTCAAGGCCCTTTGCTGTTATGTTTTCTGAAAAGTTACAAGTTCTGATTAATCTTTTTTGATGGCAAGTGGAGCAGAAAATATCCTCCCTCACCCCCCACCAAGTTTGATGGCATTTAGGGATATCTTTATGAGCTGAGGCTATATAGACAAAAGTGCGTGTAGCACACTGGGTACACAGAGGAGACACCTTACTTCTTTACCCCTACAACCACCACCACATCTCTACCACTCCGCCACAGTAAAAACCACACATCAAATATTTGAAGGCAACATTAAAGTCAAAATACAAACCAAGACAGTCATTCTTTAATATAATCAATACCCAAACCAATCTAAGCATAATCCCTTAAAGTCCCATTATCGAGCAATACCAGTAAGTTCTGAAAACCTCTATGGACATTGTTTTCACTTACATAGTTTAACCTAGTTGATTTTTTTGTTACCAAAAATGTAGAAAGTCACAATAAAATCTGTGCTCAGAGAAATTCAAACTCAACTCTTTTTCCTTGGCCTTAAAACATTTGGAAATAGACATTTTGATAAAGACTCTTTAAGAAATTTTACCCTCTTTGACAGGCCTGGCATGGTTAATAACACCTCACAAGTGGGAAAAGAAATACAGAGAAAGCAAGGCCTTCCAAGTTCACCATCAGCCAGGATCTCTGGCCCTTTACTGGGTCTCACCACTGGCCCCATCGTCTCTCTTCTTGTGAGCTGGCCCAGCCAACCTCCTTTTAGCAATGAAATAAGTAAACTAGGGCCACTTCTACCTGCACATTCCTGACAAAACTTTAGTTCCACCTTCTCTGAAACTCTTTTCTTTTTGGTTACCTTCCAAGCAAAGAGTAACACAGAAGAGGGGTGATTGCTCCTTCCACAAAGCACAGCATAATAAAATGTTTGATCAAAATATTTTAATAAAGATTCTTTCTGACATAGATACACATACAAATGGTCATACATAGCTGTCATAGTCTGATTGACCTATTTAATATATATATGTATGTATGTATATATATATATATCTCATTCTTTACACATCCAAAACCCGCCAACAGATCCATTACAGCTCCCAACTCACCATCCAACCTGACAAACTGAATCTGTATAATCTGCAAGGAATGGAAAATAGCAGGACTCCATTTTTTAAAAAAGGTTTTCTTGATTTTCATAGGACAGAAAAGCAGGCAACCAGCCATGCAAACTAAAACTGAAAGCTCACTTTGGGTAAATAGCTTTTTGCTCTTCCTTAGTTTTATTTTATTACTTAAAAAAAAAATTTTTTTAGAAAAATAACAAAGGATTTCACATCATAGGCAAATCAAAACAGTCTTATGTAACTTAAATAATTCTCCACAGTTAAAATAACTTATATATGTACATATATATTAAAAGCAATTAAATTAGACCTTTTAAAAATGCACAGCACAGCCTGGAAAAATATTTGTTTAGCATGTTCTTACTTATAAGATCTATTGCTGTGATGTTTTTCCCTTTTGGAATGCAAAGGAGTCCCCTTTCAAAAAAGAGATCAATTCATTCATCAATTAAGAATACACCTTTCCTGTAATTTTTGGACTGAAGCAATTTATTAAAGCTCAATTTAAATACAGGGATGATGCAACTGAAAATATCCAGGTGACCTTTCATAAACCTAAGCAGCTCAGATACATCAATATTTCTCTTCATACTTGTTGGCAAATAAACCTTTAAACACTTGGCACACAGTATAAGTTAAATCTATAAAACAGAATTTTAGAGGCATTAAAAAAAATCTGCACATAAGACCCATGACCTTAACACATGATAAATACTGTTGATGTGGAAGGGTCATTGAAGAATAACAAATAAATAGCATGAATTGTTAACACATCATTGCAGAGTCGAAAGTAACAAGGTGCACATAAATATTTTTAAATGCAATTCTTTCAGCCACAGTCAGTTTTTTATATCACTCTCGCCAAAACTTTGAGCATTTTCACAGGATTAAAGTTCAGAGACAATAAAAAATACAAGTCTTTCATAGCAACATGTCTCTCTCTGTGGTTTTTGTCCCCCACTTAAGTCTACATTTCAAGTTTTTCTCCTGGCTCAGAATCAAAATTTATTTTCAAGTGCCCTTTCTGATTTGTCTGAATGAAAATCCCATTTCACATGCCACCCAACCCCAGACTCATCTCCCCCTCAGCGTTAGCCAAATTCCAATTATTAGTAGGATTAGTATTTTGCTGTTCAATATGCTCCACGCCTAATAACCAAGCTACTTCTCAACTTAATTTTCACCTTAAAGGAAGACTCCGCTTCCTTGTGGTCTAGGCTGCCACCAAAGTTGCCACTTTTATGAGAAAAAAAGACATCCTTATACTCAATGCTGTCTCCACCGCCCTCCTCCCTCCCTCCCCACCCCGGAGACCGAGATTCTGGGGATGTCAAAGCTAAAAGTCGGGTTGGTCTATGACACTTCTCAGTTCTTGCCTCTGCTTTGTTTGCTCTGCAAGTGTTTCACAACTACGAGAGGGCCAAAGTAAGGGAGGTGGGGAGCGGCCTTTCGCTTTCCTCTAGCTGTGGGGTCGGTCTTGTGTTTTCAGGGGGGTGTTTAAGGCTTCTCCGTGCACTGTTTGCAGAGGCTGGAGGAGACGCTGTTGAACAGGGCGCACTTCTCCGGGCAGGAGGCGGCCGGGGGCAGCCCAGCGCTGAACGGGTAGCCGGCCGCCTGCTCGTAGGCGCCTAGCGCCGGGTGCAGGGCGGCGGCGGCCGCTGCCGCCGCCGCGGAGCTGGGCAGGGAGGCGGCCGAGATGGCCTGGCCTTGGTTGAGGTAGGCGACGAGGCGCCGCATTTCCTCCAGGGCCTGCGCCTGCATGAGGATGTAGTTCTTGGCGAGCAGCAGCGTGGCGATCTTGGAGAGCTTCCGCACCGAGGGGCTGTGCGCGTAGGGGATCACCGCGCGCAGCTCGTCCAGCGCGTCGTTCAGATCGTGCATCCGCCGGCGCTCTCGGGCGTTGATGTTGAGCCGCAGCGCCTTTTGCTCTTTGGATTTCTTGCTGCTGCTGCCGCCGCCGCCGCCACCGCCGCCGCCGCCGCTACTGCTGCCCCCGCCGCCGCCGGGGCCCCCCGGGGGTACGCCGGCGCCGCCGTGGAGGTGGGCGTTGGAGCAGCCCTCGGCTGCCTTCGCGCCACCGCCTCCCGCGCCCGGGGAGGCCCGGGGGTCGCCCACTCCGGGCCGCAGCACCAGCTCGCAGCGACCGTCGCTGTCGTCGTCGGGGCTCTGCTCGCCGCCGCTGCTCTCGGCCACCGAGCCCCGGCCCGCGTTTTCGCCGTATTTGAGGCACAGGGCGGCCCCAGCCGGCAGGCTGCTCAGACTGGGGTCACCCCCAACGCCGGCTGAGCCCACGAGCATCCCGGGGACACTCACCCCGCCGCCGCCGCCGCCGCCACTTCCAGTGCCGCCGCCGCCTCCCCCAGGCGGCGGCAGCAGCAGCCCTGCCCCTTCGGGGTCAGCCGGCTCAAAGCAGCCCAGGGGCGACGAGGAGGAAGACGCCGGGCGTTCTCGTGGCGGCGGCGCCAGGGACAGGTCCATGCCCGGGGGCGTGGAGCGGAAAGCCGCCTCCAAGCGCTTGGCGGTGGAGGCGCTCAGGCTCTTGTGCAGGAAGAGGTCGTCTTCGCCCGCGGCCGCCGCGCCGAGGTGCAACCCGCGCTCCATGGTCCGGCGCCGGCGCGCAGCCCGGGCCCGCCGCGCCCGCCGCCGCCGCCGCCTCGGCTCGGGAGTCAGGCGGCCCCGCAGACGCGCGCGAGCCCGGCTTTGGAGCTGGGGTGCGCGTCGGTCCCGGTGCTGCCGGCAGCCTTCTTCCCTTCTTTCTTTTTCTTTTTCGCCTTCCCCCGCGCTCGCCGCCTCCTCTTCTTCTTCTTCTTCGTCTCCAGCCGATGGTGCTGGCTGCTGGAGCTCACCATGGGCCGCGGCCCCGCATGGTGGGAGAGTGGGCGCGCAGGGAGTGGAGCTGCCGCCGCCGCCGCTGCCGCTCTGAGCCCAGCCCCGCGCCTCCTCTCCGCACCGTTTATCTTGCTTGGATTCACCTTCAAGAGATTTCCGGACCCATCAACCAGCCGCCGCCACAGACGGGGGAGTCTTTTACATCATTATCTCTGAGTAGGTTATTATGAAGAAGGCTCGCCTGTTGGGACAGCGCTTTCTACCCAATCAGGTTAACGTTTTAATTAATAGGATTAAAACGGTAACAAACAATCGCAGGCGCTATCTGGCCGCGAGTCTGAATAGTTTCATTTCCCAGGTCTGAAGACAGGCAGCAGCTAGAGCTTTATAAAAGGCGCCTGCTCCATTATTCTGCCTGCCATCTGTATACACAGCTTAGCGCATATGTTTGCAAGGCGCTGGGTCCTGTTAGTAACCCAACAACTGCCTTTAGCTTGACATGTGTGGCGACTTTCACTCATCAATGAGCACACTAAAAGCCCTACTTAGAGCCTAGGATGTTCTTTGCTCCTTCAGCAAATTGTAGATTGGTGGTTAAGCCTGGGAGTCCCGTGGAAAGCAGACGCCCCCACCAACCGCACCCCACCCCCACCGCCCTTCCCTCGCCACTGCTGTCTCAGTTTGTGCTAAATTACCCTTCCGGGCGAGAATTATACACCCCTCTTCACAGGATGACTCCAGTCTAGATTTAGAGATGGGGACTTTCCAGAGGAAGGTGGTGTCCCAGCATGGCGTGCCCAAAATTCACTCTAGATTTTCAGCAAGAGAGCAAAGCAATCGTCCCCCTTGAACACTCTGCCTTATTTCCTCACACTCCCCACTGCCCATTGCCTACTCATATGGAAAAAAAGAAAAAAGAGAGAAAGAAAAGCCATCTGATTACAGAGCCCATTTGATTAAAAAGAAGAAGAAGGTGGGATAGGGGAGTGCTATTGCAGTGGCCCCCCAATAACTATTACCATCATGGTAACTGTGAAGCAAAGGATTTCTTGAACAGGATGAAACTGGTTTCTCTACTTAAGATTAAACTCCATGTAAGAGTCAACTTCACCAGGAGTCTAAGCCTCTGGAACAACCAAAGTGGGGGTATTTGTGCATATGTATTTAACCAGAAGCTATGTAGGGACATCTGGATCTGCCCTGGTTGTAGAACTGTGAAAACCAGTGCTTCTCTGCGGATGGGAAATAGTACAGGCGGTCCTCTGGCTCCCGAGTTAGATCTCTGGGTACACTTGGTATTTAGCAGCTGGTTTTCATCCTTATGACATAAGTAAAAACAATATTTGCAACACCTCCAATAATTTTTTCAAATGTGGCAGAACTGCTGAAGACTATGCAATTTTGGGTTTCTCTGGTTTCATTAAAAACCTTTTAATTGTGGCTTTCAGAGTTGGCCCCAGGTGTTGGGCTCTTTTCATTACATTTTGCTCTAATGTGATGAAATTCTAATTCTCTCCTTACCATATGGTTAAATTTCCCCACTGAGAATTAGTTGAAAAAGGAGAAATAATCTATTAATCTCTGTAATAGATTCACAAATGAGGTTCTCCACAGAACCTGTTTTTGAATGGTAATATCAGAACAGTTGGGCTCCTTATTTTGTAAAGGAAGGGTGAAGGCGACACAGAAATATCTGCATTTTCACCTGGAAAGTATGAAAAAGAGGCCCAGCGGTATCTCTCCAAAATAATTGAGATCCAATCTTCAGGGGATGTAAACACTACATGCAGTCCCTGGCTACCTGTGTGCCTCCAGACACTGGAACCCAAAGATTGAGCAGGAACAGGCGGGCTGCGGTGGGCTCTCTAGCTTGAGACCCAAGTCGGGGGTTCTGAAGGCTGGGGCCAGCCCACTGGTCTCCCTAGGGACCCCAACGCTTGTTTTACACGCAGGGCGGCCCCTTGCTTACCGCTCCTCTTTCGCCCTCCCTCCCTGGGCGCTCACAGCTGTTAACCTCTCCCTTTAGGAAGCTAGAGACTTGCCAGGGTTATTGTTTTCTAACTAGCAGCTTTGTTTTCATAAACAAAGGTTCTCTTTAAACAGGTGGATCGAGTAAGCCTGACACCCTCTATCAAAGTCCTCAGGCCACTTACTAGCAGAGCAGGCCCGAATGGTTGTGGCTCTAGACAGGGTAGGGACCTATCTTTGGAAGTCTTAGTTTCCCAGCCAACATTTTTTTTTTCTTTTTTGTGGGCTAGCACTTTCCTCCCGGCGCCTGGATTACTGCCCACCGGGAAGTGGGCACGCCTGGGAGTGCAGCTGAACTGTGGGCGCCGAGCAGGACTGGGACCCGAAGGGCCAGGCGGGCAGATCAGAGGCGACATCGAGGAAGGCAAAGGTCTCTCCAGCTAGTCCTGGGACCCTCGCAGGACCTTGGTCTTTCTCCGCCTTCATCAGATAACAAGCACCCGAGGGCACCTGACGGACCCTCCCTGACCCTACCTCCCCGACCCAGTGCCTCCTCTCTCCTCTTCCCCGCCACCCAAACTTGCCCAACAAACTTTTGCACAACTTTACCTAGTAAGAACCAAAAGTCTCTTCGTTTTGTGAGTCAAGAAAATCCCCCCAGTCTCCTCGGAGGTGGTGGCTGCTTAACAGTTACTAGAAACTTTGGGAAACGGCCGGAGAATTTATGGAAGCTCTAAATATGGGCCTTGTAACAACCGTCGGGGAATGGTCTTTGAGGTTTATGCACTCGTAAACTTTTGCTGATTGCTTCTGGGAAGTTGTCAGGCACTTAACACTGCATTTATCTTACAGGGCAATGAAAACACATCTGCCCGGTGTCTCGTTACTTGGTTTAATCGTCGCCAGCTCTAAGTCACGGCCACTGCTCCCAGTCCTCATTTGTGTGGCCTCCCGCCGCCTGGTTTCGAGCCCCGGGGAAGGGTGGCGTCGGTCGCTCACATAGTGCCCCCTGGCCGCAGGAGCTCAGGAAATCTTGTGGGCTCCAACTTTGTTTCACAAAGGGGCTGGGAAAGGGCCCGGGCTCGTGGTGTAACTGCACGTTAGAAAAGTGGCGAAGGGCGAGCCAACAAGAGCGCTGTTTGCACAGGGGGAAAGGGTGGGAATTCAGGCCATGGCGAAATCTCACGACTCACAGATGCCCTCTTAGAATGAAGCTCCTTCTGGAGGGAAATCCTCTGACTCTGCAGTTTAAGAGAGGGTCACTGTGAATTATCAAAGCAGTTGGGAGACTGAAGAGGCAGGCGACCGTCTCCTCTGCCCGAGCAGGGTGTCGGGCAGCCGGTGCCACCCGGCAGGCCCAGACCGCAGGGAGCGCTGTCCGCCAACACCCGGCCGGGCGCCCCTGGTTCTGGGCTGATTGATTCAGCCAGACCAACGCATCAGAAATGAGAACATTCTCAGCAGAGTGTTGGATAGCAAATTTATAAATGCCAGAGCATGTTGCGTAAACTGAAAGCAGTTTTGTTACTGCAGAAGGGAACACACCTACGGCTTTGAAAGAATTCTAAAATATTCAGCAAGCAGAGCCGCATTGAAATTAGAGCATTGAACTCCAGACCAAACTAAGTTCTAGGTCATATTTAGATTTCTTAGTGGTTATCTTAATATTTACTTAACATTTGAAGTAGGAGCCCACATAAAATCAGACAGGAACACAATCTACTCTAACTTTAAAGAGCAAAGTTAAGAGTTCCTATTTGCTATTTTTTTTTTTTAATTTTTTTTTTTTTTATTGTTGGGGATTCATTGAGGGTACAATAAGCCAGGTTACACTGATTGCAATTGTTAGGTAAAGTCCCTCTTGCAATCATGTCTTGCCCCCATAAAGTGTGACTATTTTTTTTTTTACAGTCCTGATAAATGGTGTTTTACTTACCCAGATTAAAAAGTCAGAAGTCCAATTTGAGGTAGCTGTGTGTTACTATGTGTCTTTTCTGAGAGGGAGACTGGTCTATGTATGTGTTTTAATTTATTTAAGAACATTCTAAAAAGTAAAAACAAAGTTTGGCAAAAATACCAACTTTTGCTTGGGAGCAGCTCTGGAAAAGCAAATTCTCAGAGAGCCCTGGGAACCCTGTCCTGGCTGCGTTTCTCCTTCGAGGATGGACAATCGCTCTCAACCGCAGAGACCCCAGCTGGACCCTCCCCCGGAATCTTCTGGAGGGTGGGGAGTGCGGTCTCAGCGCCCTCTCCTGCCCCTTTGGCCGAGTCCAGCGCTCAGAACCGGGGCGCACTCCTAGGCTCCAGGGCCGAGCGCTCTTGGCTGGTCTCCAGGCCCTGTCGGAAGCACTTCGACCTTGATGTTATATTCGCCTTGCCCATCCCTCGCTGCCTGGTGGCACTTGGGTCAGCTTGAAACCTGAGCGGCCAAGGCGGTGTGGTGTGGGGTTCACCGTGCGCCCTGCGCCTCCGCGGGGTTTGGGTGCCTGGGATGTGCTCAGTGGTAGAGAGATTCCATCAAACCCATCAAGCTCCCCAGGTCAAGCCTTTCCGCGCGGTGTCGTCACCTGCAGTTTCTCCCTCCTTCCGCCGTGTCCTACAAAGCTCACTGCAGAGAGATTGTGCCCAGGGCCCTGCAGGGCGAGCCAGGAGGAGGGCAGTGAAAGCGCAATAGACTGGAGCCGCGCGCAGAAGCTCCGGGCAGTGCGCCAAGCGCCCCAGCATCACTATTGCTTTGGAGGTGCTCCGCAATACCAAAAACTTTGACGGGGGAGGAGGAGTTGAAACTTGTTCATAAAAGTTATTTCGAGAAAATTTCCTTTTCTCGAAGGAAAGATAGATCCTCATTCCCGTTTAGCGACAGGTTAGCCTGAACTTGAACCGAAATTGAAGAGAAAGCCTCAGACGCCAAGAAACAGCTTTTTCAGCTCAACTTGCACAAACCGGTCCCGGATCCCGCCCAGCTGGCTCGGGGGCTCTTTCCGACCTTGGTGACTTTTAAGGAGAGGGGCGGCCAGCAAGGGAATAACTTGGCCCCTATCGCTGCTGAAACCCTAGAAAACAATGTAGGGCATGCATATAAAGATGGAGAAAAACAAGAGAAAAGATTTTATGAAGAATTTATAACCGCCTCGGTTACCTGGGACGTTAGTCCTACTTAGATTTCTCCCTAGGAGTTGATATAACATATTTATTTGTGTTACCCGCGTCTCCTCATTAGAAGCTTATCTTCATAGAATGTTAAAAAACATTCAACTTTAAAAATTTAAAATTGTTAGAACAAAAAAGTGAACACTTTTAGGGCTTGCCTTGTGTGCACGAATTACAACTCAACTCAACTAAACTCTAAATTCAGGTCAGCTTTGGGGTTTTAGCTCCGCGATTTAAAACCCACAGCGCCATCTCCTGGCAGAGAAGCGAATATGGCGAAGGATGACCCGGCTTAAAGGCTGTGAAATGCTCAAATGTGTGAGACACTTTATTTCATGCCTCAAAAATTATTTCACTGATAAGCTGATTATTATTTCAAAATATTATATGTACATTTATTACCGTTAGGAGTTATCAGACACAATCCCGGAAGCTAGTTATTTGTAAATAGAAATTTGTATATCTACACACACATAGATTTTATATATTTCAGATACAGTAATGCTGAGAATTTATGATAAAATAAGATTCTTTAAGTTATCACGAGTATAAAATTTTGTGGAAAAATTAAACCACAGATTAATCAGGATCTGAACTACTCATTTTATGCAAAAGATACTGCAACCTTAATGCTCTCAAGAATTAATGAACTCCTAAAAAACAAAGCACTCAATTAGTATCCAGATACCTTAATTGCCAAAATATTTCTCTTCTAAGTATTTGTATTTTCAGTGAAAGCAATTCTCTTTGTTACTTTTTGTGGATGCTGTTTACCATATAGGATAGAAAAAATAACGGGAAATGTTGCACTGAAGCATAAATTCTTCTAGTTCCTAACTGTATTTTACTAACCAACCTAAATAACTAGTTCTAGTCCCATTTTTCTCAATAACCCTTCATTTTCATCATCTAACAATCTTCTCATCAAGCTGCCTTACAGAATGTCTTATTCAGGCTTTCTGACCCTGAAGTATCATCTGAAGGTAAATTATATTCCAAAAGTTTAATGCACACAATAGAATCATGAATATGAATACATTTGTGAATTAAAATTTTTCCTAAGTGTAAATATTTTTGTGAGATTTTCTCTTATAAGTAAGATTGCAACACAGCAAAACTTAGAGATGATATCCCTATTAAAAACATTTCTCATCTACGATTGTGTACATAGACCAGATGCTTTGAAATACAAATAAAAGTAGATATGCTTTTTGTAGTGTGCAAAATATTATGAATATCCTTCAAAAATATTGTAGATCAAACAGACAAATGTAAACTTCATTTCAGTTGAAAGATTAGTTTTATTTGATTAATTAAAGTGAAGATCTATTAAGCCAAATATTTGGACTCATTTCCTCTGTCAATGTAAGAGTTCATACTTGAAAGAAATTTGATTATATATAGGAGGAACTGGATAAACAGATGGTTAGCTAGAGAGCTTTTCACAGTTAAATTTTGAAATTTACCATGGATGAGTTTGATATCTTTTCAAACATTTTTGTTGAGGTCATCTGATCTATTCTAGCAAAGCAGTATTTTTGCATATAATCATTTTAACTTATGTTTAAGAAATATTTAGGCTGGGCGTGGTGGCTCACTCCTGTAAGCTGAGCATTCTGGGAGTCCAAGGGGGGGGGTGAATTGCCTGAGGTCAGGAGTTCCAGACCAGTCTGAGCAAGAGCAAGATCCCATCTCTAAAAATAGCTGGGTATTGTTGCAGGCGCCTATAGTCTCAACTCCTCAGGAGGCTGAAACAAGAGAATTACTTGAACCCAGGAGTTTGAGGTTGCTGTGAACTATGACTCACAGCACTCTATCAAGGGTGACAACGTGAAATGCTGTCTCAAAAAAAGAATGAAAAAGAAACATTTAACGTGGCTTTTCTGTAATGTAGTCGGCTGAGAACTCTCCTAATGAGTTGTCCACCTGGAAAAAACATATATACAATGCATATGTTTACTTGGGACATATACACACGTGTGTACACTGTATTTACACAGTGGTGAGCGATCTTGTAAAAAGGAAATCAGTGCTCCCGGACATCATAACAAGAGTATCTTAACATACAGATGACATTCCTTTGAGGAAACTTTTCATCCTTCTACCGTCCTTTGGCAAACCAGGTTGTCTGTCCACTGTAGCACAACGCCCATGTGGAGAATGGACATTACTAAGTGGGTGGCCTGGAGACATTAAAACTAATCTCAAAAGAGATTTAAGAGCTTGATGCGCCCGAGGTACTTCCAATTGTCTTCATGGATGAGACGCTGAGATTTTTCCAGAAGACTGTTCTGCAATCAAGATACTTAAATATTCTTTCTCCCTTGGGTAGTTTCCCCCTATTTTTAAGAACAACACTCATGGGACTGTGGTATTTTTGTCATAAAGATACAGTCCATTTTTCTTTTATAAATAAATTTTAGAGTTATGATTTCTTTTTTTGAGACAGAATTTCACTGTGTTTCACAGGGTAGAGTGCTATGGTGTAAGCATAGCTCACAGCAACCTCAAACTCTTGGGCTCCAGCTTCAGCCTCCCCAGTAGCTGGCATTACAGGCCCCTGCCACAGTGCTCAGCTAGTTTTTCTGCTTTAGTGCAGACATCCTTCCAAACCTGACTGCACTTCTCTGTGAATTGCTTTAAAGGTACAAGTAGGTATAGTAGAAATAACAGATCTTTTACTAAGTAGTTTTTTGGCAATTTCCTTGATCCTATTTAGCTTTAGGAGGAAAAGGGATCTATTAATCATAGGCTTCCTGACTACCTCAGGGAATTAATCAAATGAGACTAAGGGGAAGCATTTTGTAAACACAAGAATGATATGTTAATACATACTAATGTATCAATGTTAATACTTCATTATGCTTCTTTGTTTATTTCACCCTAGTCAGTTCATTGTCATGGTTAGTTTGTAATTTATTTACTTTTCCTATCATGACTCTCAGCTACTGATAGATTGTAAAGCACCTTTCACCATTTGCACTTGTTTGAGGGCCATGGGAGTGGAAACCATAGCTATTTTCACATTTTTAGTCCTCACACCCCAAGTGCTCAGCCCCCCTTCTCCTGCTGTGACTATCTCAACTGCCCTTCAGGTGGAATGATTGTTCTTCTTTTCCTCTTAAACTGAATGAATCTCCCTCTAGTTTGCTACTAAGTGGTCACCATGGTATGAATCGACTGAATTAGCTGGTATGTGGATAGAGAAATGAGCATGGAATTGACTTTCTTGTTTGGATACCTCCTGTGTTTCCATCCTACACCACCATCTTCTCTTCTGCTTCCAGATGTGTGCAGGGCGCTTTGCAGTTGAAGGACATTTGTTAAGTTCATGATTATGTCATTTTTCTTTTTTCCTTCTAGATCAATGACTAGAAAAGCTTTGTGAATTCAGATCTTCCACTGATCTCAGGGATTCTTCTTCCCTGTGTTGGATGCATCAGCGTTGTGAGCCTTTCTGCCATTTCTGGTCCATCACAGTTTTCAATTCAATTGATAGTGTTCATCTTGGAGAAGCCAATACAAATTAATTTTCCATAAAAGATTTACGGAGACAACATATGTCAAAGGTTTAAATTTATTATACATCTTGCTTTCCCTCACCCAACATTTAGTTTATTTATTTATTTTTTATTGAGAAAGGTATTCAAGTTTGTCTGAATTATTTTTTCTTTAAAAACTCACATATTTACTATACCAGGTTTCATTATGCTGTAAGTAACTGAAGATACTTTCTACCTAAATTTTGTTTTATAATTTTACTAGAATCAAAGTTAAATAAGTTTTATGTAGGTTCAGAAATACATTTAAAGTCATGAAACCATAACGTTATTGTTCTTGTAGAGACAGCCTTTATAGACTTAGAGTGGAAAGGCTTTCCAAGGTAGAACAAAATCCAAGGAAAAGGCTGATACAGTTAGGGACACACACAAAAATTAAAATTCTTCTTTCTCAAAGAGAAAGACCACAGAAACCAAGTTGAAAAACAAATGGCAGACAAATAATCACATCCAACATACAAAGAGCTTCTGTAAAACAAAAATCTGTCTAATAGAAAAGGAGAAAAAGAATTTGATCAGGCAGTTAGGAGAAATATCAATGTCCAAAAAATGATATAAAAGGATATTTAGGGTCATTAATTGAAGAAAATACAAATTAAAACAATTTTTAAAATAGGCCAAGTTAAAAGAAATAGAACATGTAGAACTTTAATGAAAATGGTTTTAGTAAAAATTGGTACAAAAATTCAAGGAAGGTAGTTTGGAGACTGACATCTAAGAAATCACCCTGCAGAAATAATGACATAGTACTTACAGCTCATGGGTAAGCATTTTGTTAAATGGCAGATAATATGAAACAACATCATGTTTTTCAGAAAGCAAATACTTAAATAATTTATGATACCCTATTTCTATAAAAAGCTGTTATAAAAAGGAAAGGTGGTCGATCTATATATACACCGACCTGAAAACACATTTCTGATACATAATGAAGTTGAAAAGCAAAATGTAGACTTTAGCCTAATCTTATTTGGTAAATATCTATATATTTCAAGTTGCGTGTCCCTTTTCAACATTCAAGATGTTGAAGCCAGGATGCTGTAGGCCTTTCAATGCAAAATTTTGATTTTCCCAGAATCGTCTGGTAGAAGCCGTGATCAGCTGTGCCACAGGAGCCACAAATCTGAATATCATCTTTGTGAATGAGGTCAAACAGGATGGCTAAATAGACTTCCTGTCACGGGTCTGGGTGCCTCGATGATGGCCACAGTCAAGGAAGGCCAAGCAGGGATCAGAAAGTTACACAGGAGAAAAGGCAACATGTGCCTATTTTGAATTTAACCTTGAGATCATAGTAAACAATAAAGAGCAGAAAAAAGGTGAAAGGCTTTGCCATCCCAGGACCTGTTGTAGAATAGACAATAAGCAAATAAGCCCATTACAAATTATTTGCCACCTTCCTTCATTTTTTATTTGTGGGTGAATACATGCAGGAAACAATCTGGAAGTTTACTGAACAGTTAACCCTGGTTCCCTCTTGAGACTGGGATTGGAGAGTCAAGGGTGGGATTTTCCATAAATTAAATGCTTCCACAAAAAGTGGAGAGATTATGGGTGACAGAGATTTACCATCTGTTTCGTGTGTAGTTTAGTCCTTTTACAATTAAAAAAGTTTAAGAATAAAAGATTAACTAAGAGTCAGTGTGAATATTTCCCCCTAGGTCCCTTGCATCGTTATTCATTCTCCTTTCTTGAAAATATTGACAATAATTTTAAATAATTGCCCTCCACAATTTCACTCCCCCTCCCCTCCAAATTTCCTTGTCCATAACCATATTCTTTCATGTTATTTGGGTCAATAATGTGTTTTAAAGTAATGACGATATTTATGAGCAATATATATTTTTTCCTTATCCACAGTATTTGCCTTTCTTTACTCATCATTAAATTTTTAAAGAAAATGTATGACATTTAAGTAGCAAGGTGAGCCTATTGCGAAATTAGTGACTTGACTGAATTTCAATGGAGTAACTCAGTTTACCTTGCAAATTAATCCGTTTTGTGTTTATTTTTGTCACAGAACTGTTTTTATTTTAATGGCAGAGGAAATACAGATTTTTGTGGTGCAAAAATTCTCACTTTCAGCTTTAACAAAACAATTTTGGCATGTGATTTTACCCTTTCGATCTTTTTTACATGTTTCTGTTATAATCTGTCCATTCTCTCTCCTGGTTCAAAAGTGAAAGAACAATGGTTTTGCCTTTGAGGTTTCTGAAATTCACACTATAATCTTTCAGGGATTGCTATTTTCCAGGCACACTCCGATGTCTGATTGTCGGCTTTATGTCTCAGGCAGCATTCCCTGCAATTCAGGTACAGTAAAGTATCCAGCTCTAGCTAGCCTCTGTGGACTATATAACTTTTATAGTCATTATAAAAAATAATTTATTGAAAAAACTTAGACCTTTTCCAACTCAGGTGACTTTTGATTTAAATGTCTGTGATCCTGGTTATGATAATCAGTAACGGTAGACTTTTTTTTCTGAATTAAGTTTGCTGTTTTTATCACAAAGTTTAGAAAATATGAAAGTAACATCATCTCGAAGATATCTGGTTAGAAAGCATCAAGAGTCTATAGTCCACATTTTAACATTACTTACTTCAGATTCACATTTAATACAGGTCTGGCACCATTTTCTATTCTTTGTGTCATATTTTTCCTCATCTATATATTTTTAGTCTATTTGGACTGCTACATAGTAAAGTCTAAAATACAGTAAGCTTCGTTCTGCTACGATTATTTATTAGAAACACATTGTTACGTGAAATTATGAGAAGCAACTTAAGCTATTAACGGGAACATTAGACATTCAGAATAACAATTAAGTATTAAAAGATTTTTAGGAGGTTATTTAAAGGTGATAGCATGGGCAACAAATCTCTGTGAATGCTTAACTGCTTCACCTCTAAAGACATAAACTCTCGATATATTGTGATCTGAATTTGAAGGAGCCGCACTGACAGTGTTATTTCCTATGCACACGAGTGTAGCTGACAAGATCAATGTGTCCCCTGCAACCCTTAGACACTCCAGTCAGGAATTGCGTCTTTTGCCAGCAAGGTGGCTTTCACTACCCATGGGTTGCTTTGTTACCTAGACTTTAGATGTTAAAATGAAATCACTCCTTGCTCAAATGCAAATGCAAACAGCACCAAGCTATTTTTGTATTTGCCAACTGAGCTATTCCGACTCGGACTGTGGTCAAAGCAATTAAGTCATCTTTCATCTGTGGGTAGTTTGATGTGCCAAGACCCAGAAATATCATTTGTGTTGATCATGCTACCATGAAAAAAAAATGCAATCTGCATACTACTTAAGCTCAGAGCAGCTCTTTATTGTTTTTGTTCTTTTGTTTTTGAGTTTTCTTTTATGTTATCAAACTTCCTATATTTTCTAGTTACCGATGCTAATGCTACATGGTCTTATGTTTTCATTAAAAAATACTATCATAAAGAAATGCACTTGAAACCATTCCAGTCTAGAGGAAGAGGAAAGCCTTTTCCCCCTTGTTCAATGAATACAGGCACTTTTTTGCAGAACCTTATGGTAATTAAAGTATGAAAACACAAGTGCTGTCTGTACCAGTTTTAAAATCAAGCCATTCTGTGTACTTTAAAGGATAATAAAAGGCAAGAGATCAAACTTCTTTAAGGAAAAGACTAGATCGGAAAACTACTAACTTACTAAACGGGATATCTTAGATGATTGTGTAGAAGAAAAGAATCTTCCATAATAAAAGAAGTTTCAAAAGAGGAAATGTGTTTCAGAGGCTTACAAATGACAATGTTTATTTAAGAAAACATTGATTCTCAGTGAGTGTGACTCATAGCAGAGGTGACAGTTTTGTACCATGGGTAGGTTTGGGAGGTAAACGAAAAGTCAGGTGCTCCAGCAAGAATTTCTTCAGTCTATTTTTGAAGATTAACAGTCTTGGAAGGTGAAACTGCTTCAGACCTCATTGTCAGGATAAAATGTGACGCTTCGTCTTGATAAGAGTAAGCAGGGAGTTTAAGACTCACCTGAAGGGGCAGAATCAGGAAAGCTCCTGCCTCTATGAAGCATGTCAGAATAATTTTATAACCTAAATTAAGGTAAGTGGTGACAAAACGTATTAAACATTCCTACGAGGCATCTATCTGGGCTAACTTGGTTCAGTTCAGCGCAGTACCGTTCAACTCAATTTAATGGAGAGCAATGCAGCTAACACTCAATGGTCATCTACAGGATCGTCTTTCTTTAAATCTTGACCCTACTATTATTTCCTTTGGAGATAGATATATAATTAATGTTTATTTGTGAATTCAATTGTTAAAAAAAAAAAGAAAGAAAATATTGAATGCTAGCTCTTAATCGTTGGAAAGCTCCAAACGCTAGGGGAAGTGGAGATGGTGTGCAATCCAGATGAAGCGATGCTGTGAGGGTCAGTACTACCCTGGATGGTGTCACTGCCACCTAGTGGTAAGCACTTGAACTTGTAGACATGGTTCTAGCTCAGGCACACAAGGACTCTATATTAACAGTTCAATAGCCAGTAATTTCAGAAGCAACTGTTATATTAGATATAAAAGAAATTTTCTACCAGTGATTGAAAGCAGCAACATTTACTTTTTTCTTCACTTCACGGAAAGGCACCTCCTTCTATCACAATTTCCCATTCTTAACTCTATCTACATTCCACTGCCCTTATAATTGCATATACAGAGTTTACTTTAGAACAGCAATAGAAAATAATCATAGGCTGCTAAGCTTGTGAATTTATTTGGAGGTTACAAAGGCACTTATTGCAAAATGGGCCATTAAGTAGACAAACAGGTACTTCTTAAAAATCTCATTTTATAATATAAAAATAGATTTTATGTATTTCCATTTGCTCAAATGCATAACGTAATTTCAACACTTCATGTCCTTGTAATTATTTAAGATTTTTATGGGTGGCTGGCGAGTGCCTCCAGATATCTTAGCTTTCTTTTGTCCACTGATTGTTATTTTTGTTTTTAACATGTCTGTAAACACATTTGAAAATTTCATACTCATTCTGGTTTCACCTTATTTTTATGGATAATCCACGATAATTTGTGACTGTGAATAATTACACACTTTGTCCTATGTCTTTTAGAGAAAAAAAAAATACTTGCAGTTATATTCTATGAACCCTGGGAGGGAACACGAATTGCTTCATTACCTGCCACTTGGTGTTCCAGAGCAGCAGGTGAAATCAGTAAGAGACAGCCATATTCAGACACAGATTCATACACGATGTTCATAGGAAACAGAAAATAAGGTACGTTGCTGGGTAAACATAGCATATTCTCGTACTTCTATTATGAACTTTTCTCTGGCTTCTGGCTCCACTTTTCTCAATAATTAAATTGTATGACTGTGGACAAGTCTTTTAAAGTCTCTGATCCTCAGTTTCTTAATCTATAAAATGAGTATAGTGAATGTTTTCCATTTGTAAAATTAATATCATCAATTGGAGAGGAAGAACAGCATCATTTGGGGGAGTGTTGTTATTGTTGTTGTTGTTTTTTAAGAGACAGAGTTTCACTTTGTCACCCTCTGTAGAGTGCTGTCGCATCACAGCTCACAGCAACCTCCAGCTCTTGGGCTTAGGTGATTCTCTTGCCTCAGCCTCCCAAGTAGCTGGGGGGCACCTGCCACAATGCCCGGCTATTTTTTGGTTGTAGTTGTCATTGTGGTTTGGCGGGTTCAGGCTGGATTCGAACCTGCCAGCTCCCGTGTATGTGGCTGATGCCTTAGCCACTTGAGCTATAGGTGCCGAGCCTTGTTATTGGTTTTTATTCCTCCCTATGGTGGATCAGAATCTGAGTGATAAGGTATTTCCCTGTGTGTTTTATCAAAACCCTACAAAATATTTCACCTCTCCTCAAACCTCTACCTCCATCATGAACACTGTTTAATATTTGTTCTTTAAAATTTTATATTTCTAATGCTTTTCTCTGTGGGCTAATGTAGATTTGAATGGAAGATGCAGAAGAATAATACATTTGTGAGGCTTTTCATGCCAACGAAGAAAGACAATAGTTATTATATTTGATTGTTTCAATATTATTCTTTTTATTGTTCTTTGCTTCACAATCCTACTTATCTCATTGCAGTTAATTGCAGGCCATCTGTTTCTTTGCAAAGAAAAAAAAAAACTTAAAGAAAATATAATGACCTATCGATCTCAGCTTTTTCAGAAACTTCAAGATGTCCTCATAATCCTAGGTAAGTTGTTTTCGAAAATAAAAAAAATTGTGTTCCTTAAAAGTTATGTTTTCTTTAAGTGACGTGAAACATGGCAGTAAAATCATTTATGGGGGCAAGACATGATTGCAAGAGGGACTTTACCTAACAATTGCAATCAGTGTAACTGGCTTATTGTACCCTCAATGAATCCCCAACAATAAAAAAAAAATATATAAAAAAAAAAAAAAAAGAAAACTCCTGTTTGAATAGTTTTTATCTAGGTTTCTGGGGGGAAGCACTGGATGTTGGGCACAGAATATTTCAGAACATAATTACCCAAAGTATTGATTAATGCCATTTAAATGATAATCAGAGTACGTCAGATCAGAAGGTTGGGAGAATGGTTTTGTTTTGTTTTTTAATATCTCTGGGTTCAGGGTGCCTAATTTCAGTTGACATTAAAAGGATATTTGAAGCATGAATTCATACTGTTAGAAACATCACAATTTTTGTTTAAAAATCACAGTATCTTTTCTTCTTTTTCTTTTTTTCTTTTTGTAACTACCTGGCTTCCGTGATCAACCCTCACTTCTTTTTCTTAGTTATGCTGGAATGCCTAACATTTTTTTTCTTTCTGAAGTCCCGGACAATACCATTGCAAAATTGAAAAACATCAAGAGCACTAAGGAACAGAAACATTACTGAAAATCAAGTTAGTAATAGGGAGAAAAATGTAAGTTCAAAGGAAAAAGCCATACATCTTATGCAGTTAGAAAAATTCATACATGGAGAAAAGAGATCTACTGTAGAAATTAATTATGGTTTCTAGATTTGAAAATCCACTAAGTAAAACATAGAAATAACTGAAATACATCAATTCAAAAATTGCTTGAAATAAACAAACAATGAATGTGCAGAGTGACATAGCCCACCATATTTCCCAGAAGGTTGATACAGAATAAATAATCCTGTTTCATGTCTTAATTAAGTTACCAAACCTTAAAATAACATTTGAGGCATTTATGCAAAAATTGGATGTCATCCATAAGGTAGAAGGAAGATCATCCTGGCCTCATATTTCTTCTTAGCAATGTTCAATGCCCAAAGACAATGGTGAAAAATAAGCTTAATTCTGAGATGAAGTGTGATCGAAGAGTATTACGCCAGTGAAAGTCCATTAAGTGTGAAGGCAAGAGATGCCCATTACCAAATATGAGCAAACTAAGCATTGTCAAGTCCCTTCCGAAAAAACTAACTGAGGCTGAGATTCAGCCAACCAATGCAGTGAATTAAAACAGAGAACTCAGGAATGGAAAAAAAAACTGGTAAAAGGAATTCAAGAGCAGTGTCGTCTCATTTCAGTGTGAAGCTAAAATGTCTATGAGAATTATTACAACAGGACAAAATGTAAATGTGGTAAGCCGTGATTGTGATAGTCCCAAAATAATAATTAACTAACAAAAAAATAAAATGAAAATCAGGAGGAAGTGAAAGTGTGAATTCCTTATCTTTCAGCAATTTTATCTGTGGTATTTAAAAGTGAAATGTGGCTTTAAAAATAGCCATACTAATTCCAACCACTGTATTTTTTTTTTCTTTGAGATTTTTATTGTTAAATTTTGGTTGTGGAGAAACATTTATCTAAAATCACATTTCACTTCTATTTTGTTGTTAAGTAAAAAATACAATTAAATAATATTTATTTACTTATTTTGAAACAGAGCCTCAGGCTGTTGCCCTTGGTAGAGTGCTGTGGCATTACAGCTCACAGCAACCTCCAACTCCTGGGCTCAAGCGATTCTCCTGCCTCCACCTCCCAAGTAGCTGGGACAACAGGTGCCCACTACCACGGCCGGTTGTTTTTTGGTTGCAGCCATCATTGTTGTCTGGCGGGCGGACTGGATTCAAACCCGCCCACTCAGGTGTATGTGGCTGGTGCCTTAGCCGCTTGAGCCACAGGCGTCTTGAACCTAGATAATTTTTTAATAAATAGAATAATCCCGATTTTATAGACATTGATGTATCTATTTGTCTTTTTATCTTCATCTGTGAATACAGAGATATTTAGGTTGATTTTTACTTATGATTAATATGAATAATTTCTAGCTGATTGAATTTGAAATCTTTTTGGGGGGCTTAGATATCATAAAATAGATACATGTTATTTTATAAAAAGCATTACATTAATTTTTAAATAAAAGACTAAAGAAAGTACTTTAATGTTAGCTCACATCATTTCCTTTTCCTGTGATTTTTGGTATTGAAGCTTTGTTGATTATGGATTTAAAAGGAAGTATCTTAAACATTTTGTTATTTTGGGGGACTGAAAAAGCTGATCCTATTTAGAGGCTGAGTGCATAACACCAAGATAGTATTCACATTAAATATTACAGCAGATGTACCCACACTGTACATGTAGTTTGCAAATGTTGCTTATTGTGTTTTATGCATATTATGATTTCCTTTGATACCTAAAACTGTGAACTTTAGTTAGAATATGCATTATTTTGGTTCCAAATTCTTAACTCCATGTGGTTAAAATCATATGTGTTAATGTTTGATTTTTGAAAGAAGGGCTCTTTGAGGTTCCCGAATGGAATCTTGAAAAGGGGTTCACATCATCTTATGCAAAAATCATTATTTTCAGTCTGAACTTGAACATGCAATTTTAAAATTTAATGTACATTTTGGGTAAAACAAAATATATTTTGAATATTAGATAGGGGCTAATTGACAGAAATAGGCCATTCAGATTTTTCTAGTGCACTCACTTAAAAATATCAGGATCTGGCATAGAGCAGAAATGTGCTATCCGTGCCCACTGACGGTGAAATAAGTTCCAGTGTCCCAAACATGTTCAAATCACTTTGCAATTACTATGCTGTGTAACACAATCTATATCACCTTAGTTATTTCTTAATTTAAGATTTTCTTTAAAATTATTGGTTTTTCTTTCCTTTGTCTTTCTTTGTAATATTTTTATTTTACCCCTCTGTGAATATTGAAGTAAGCATAAGAAATTAAACTTCATGCCACCCTCACTCACTGAAGACTGTGCTGTGCGCCTGTGACACAAAGGTGAAGATGACACAGTCCTTGTTCCCAGAAAGTTGACAATATAATAGGAAGTAAGATGTGGAAATAATTTATTGATTGTAGTTGTCTCCAAAATAAATGTTCTTTCATTGTCTAAAGCAACAGCATCTTAGAAGTATAATAAGGATATGAATTTTTAAGTTAGGCCAAAGTTTGAATCTCTTTTACTTAATAACTGTAACTTGAACTCCAGTTTACCCAAGTTTAAAAAATGGAAATTATACCTAATGGAATTGTGAGGTGAAATAAATAAGATCATGTTTATAACACTAGCCCACTATCTGGCATGTTGTATTACTTTGATAATAATTTTCTTCTCTCCCTTAACTACTTGCAAGATACATACCAAGTATATTACCAGTGGCTATGAAAAACCATCTTTTTTCTACATATTATTTGACTACATTTCACACCTGCATTTATATTTAAATCTGTATCTATCTTCATCTCTTTATTCTTACAGTTTTTTATATTTGGTTTCATATACTTTTATTTGATTGTACATTGTCTTGATACTTTTCCCATTTGTTTGTCTTGTTTTTTTTGAGACAGAGTCTCACTTTGTCGCCCTCAATAGAGTGCTATGGAGTCACAGCTCACAGCAACCTCCAGCTCCTGGGCTTAGGCAATTCTCTTGCCTCAGCGTCCTGAGTAGCTGAGACTACAGGCGCCCCACAATGTCTGGCCGGGGCTGGTTCGAACCCACTACCCTTGGTATATGGGACCGGCGCCCTACTCCCTGAGCCACAGGCGTAGCCCTGTTTCTCTTGTTTTGATTAAAACATTATTGGTCACGTTTTCTAAATTCTTTGCAGTCCCTGCAGGGAGAGAGGGTAGCCATTCCTCCCTCAATGGGAAGCTTCTTGTTAGTCTGGGGGGCAGAGCTGCCTTTCCTGCCATCTAAGACAAGTCTGCCCACAAGGCCTTCGGCCGGGCGCTCTCATTTTCTCCTTAACTCTTCCGTACCTCATAGACACCCTTTCTGCTGTAGTGTTTCCAGGAGCATTTCAGTATCCACCTGTAGCTCCAATCCAAAAACAAAACTAGACCCGCTTATGTCTTTCCCTAGTGATGCCCCTGGGTCTTTCTTCCCCTTTAATGCCAAGTGTTTTGAAAAAGCATTTTATATTTTTTCCCTCTACTTCAGTTCCCTTTCGGTCCTTAGTCCACTATCAACTGACTTACTGTAACACTCAAAGAAAATTGTTTTCACGGAGACAGTTATGACATCTTGGTTCCTAAATCCAATGCACTGTAAAGAAAATTTTCTTGCCTGATTTGACCTCTCTGTTATATGTAAAAATAGACTATTGCCTTAATTCTTTACTCCAGCCAGCCTGGCAAACTGTTCATTCTCCCACCGCTCCACTTCGCATATGTATTCTTCCAACTGGAGGTTTTTTCTTTTTTTTGAGACAAAGTCTCAAGCTGTTGCCCAGGGTAGAGTGCTGTGGCGTCACAGCTCACAGCAACCTCAGACTCTTGGGCTTAAGCGATTCTCTTGCCTCAGCCTCCCCAGTAGCTGGGACTACAGGCACCCCCTACAATGCCCGGCTGCTTTTTTCTTTTTTTGATTGCAGTTATTATTGTTGTTTAGCAGGCCTGGGCTGGGCTCAAACCCTCCGGCTTTGGTGTATGTGGCTGGTGCCGTACTCACTGAGCTACAGGCACCGAGCCCCAGCTGGAGTTTTTCTTTCTTCCCCCTTCATTCTGTCCTTTGTATTGTCTGTCATATTCATTTATTCTAGTAATGTTTAATTTAAAGTGTGGTTTTAGAAATATATAAAAAGCGTATTACTAGTGATGGTAATATATCACTAGGATATATTACCTATATACCTATGGGTGCCGAGCCGATTTTGCAGAATTTCATCACATAAACTACCATCACAAACATTTATAAGTACATACATTTTGATCTTTCATTATAAATGCAATCAGATTTAGAATATACAAGCAAAATAAGGTTAAACAATAATTTCAAATATGTAATTTAAAGCTTTAAAACCACTGAGTTCTCACCAATATATTCCTTTCCCCTTGCTTACTTGAAAATATAGAATATATCCGATCGATTTTTGACTCATTGAGTCAAGCTTTACATTCATCACAGTGTAATCTGAAAAACAAGTGGGGATGATTGGCTGTTTGAACCATTAATCACCATTAAAAATATGTAAAATCAGCTTTTTAAGGTGATTAAAATTCTTTATTATTGTGATTTGAATGGAATTGGATTATGTCAATAGAATAATTGTGGAAAGCTTGTATTCTTACAAAGTTAAATCTTCTTATTAATGAATGTATATTTCCAATAATGTAGGACTTTTTAACCTCTTTCAGACAAATCGTATTATATAAATTTTTACTTATAGTACTTAAAATTTTTTGTTGGATTTATTCCTAAGTATTTTGTTTGATAAGTAGAGAAAGTTTTAAAGGTAGGTCTTATAATTTTTAATTGTTACTGGTTAATTATCATTACTTTAACTCTTAAAACTTTCTTGTTATTTTATATAAAACCTTCATGGATTCTTTAAAAAAAATTTTTATTTCAAAATATTAAGGGGATATAAATGTTTTCATTACATGGATACCTTGTATAAGGCTTAAGGCAATAGTGTTCATTGCACCCAATATGGAAGACTTGCTCATCATTCCCTCTCACCGTTTCCCCTTCTTGGTTTCCAATGTCCTTTCAATCTCTTTGTGTCCTTGTGTGCCTATTATTTAGCTCCTAGTTGTTACAGAGAGTATATGTGGTATTTGTATTTCCATTTGTCAGATACTTCATATAGGCTAATGGTCTTCAGTTCCACCCAAGTTGTTGCCAAACACATTATTTCATTCTTTTTTATGGCAGAATAGTACTTAATGGTGTTTATGTGTGTGTCACTTTTTTTTTTTTTTTATTGTTAGGGATTCATTGACGGTACAAAGAACCAGGTTACACCGACTGCATTTGTTAGGTGAAGTCTTTCTTATAATTGTGTCCCGCCCCCCAAAGCTGTGTCACACACCATGAGCCACCCACCCCTTCCCTCCTTCCTCTCTCTGTTGTCCCTTCCCCTACCCCCACCATGTACTAGGTCACTAATTGTCCTCATATGAGAATTGAGTGTATCACATTTTTTAAATCTACTCACGAATTGATGGGCACTGAAGTTGATTCAACTTCTTGCAATTGTGAATTGCACAGCAGGTTTGAGTGCAAGTGTCTTTTTGGCAAAGTGACTTATTTTCCTTTGGGTAGATACCCAGTAGTGGGATTGCGGGGTTGAATGGTACATCTACCTTTATTTCTTTGAGAAATCTTCATGCAATTTTACACAGAGGTTGTACTCATTTGCAGTCCCATCAACAGGGTATAAGCCTTCCTTTCTCTCTGTATCCATTATTTTAGCCATTCTGACATGGGTAAGGGGGTATCTCATAGCTTTAATTTGCATTTCTCTGATGATTAGTGATACTAAGCATTTTTTCCTATGTTTATTATTTCTTTGTCTATCTTCTTTTGAAAAACCTCTGTTCGTGTCCTTTGCCTGCTTTTCGATGGTGTTGTTCATTATTTTTCTTGGCTATTTATTTGAGTTCTTTGTAGATTCCGAGTATCTGTCCTTGGTCAGACGTATAATTTGCAAATATTTTCTTTTATTCTATAGGTTGTCTCTTTATTCCGTGAATCGTTTCCTTTGTTGTGCAGAAGCTTTGAAATTTAATTAAGTCTCATTTATTTTTGTTGTAGCCGTCTTTGCCCTCAGAACCTTAGTCATGAATTGTTTGCCTAGGCCATTGTCCAAAAGACATTTTCCTGTTTCCTTCTAGAATTTTTATGGTTTCATACCTTAAATAAAACCTGGAGTTTCAGGAGTAGAGACTCAGGAGCACAGCTGCTGGCCCGGTGGTATGCTTAAGCCTTGTAGACGGGGCTTTGGGGGTCCACAGTAGTGGTGGAGCCCTGGCATTAGAGTATCAGGGTCCAGCAGCAGTGCTGGGCCTTAGAGCTGGGGCTACAGGACTCACTGGCATCACTGGAGCCTTGGACATGGGCTTGGAGGCCCTGCTGCAGTGCTGGAGTCTCAGAAGCAGAGCTTTGGGGCTTGGGGCATTGCTGGAACTATGGAACCAGGACTGTAGGATGTAGCAGCAGAGGAGCTGCATGAGTGGGGATGTGGGGAGGGACAGCAGGGCAGGAATTATGGACCTGGTGGCAGCACCGTGAGGCCAGGAGGCAGAATGGAGGAGTCAGGGACAGGGCCACCTGGCTGGGCTACTGAATGGCAGGGCTCTTCTCCTGCCTAGTTCCCTGAGAGGCAGTTGCTATAGGGATTTTCTGGTAGTGACTGTGGCATTTGCTTTGCTTAAATTGCCTGTTGAGGGAGGGGTGCTCAAATCCCAGTCCTGGGGTACAAAAGAGCATCTGCTTTGCCTGTTTTATCACTGGCCTGGTGGGGACAATGTCAGGTGGCTGCAGCAAAGCCAAGTCCTATGTAGACCTGGTGCTCTGAACCTGAGAAATGGGAGTGGCTTTAGTTCCAGCAATTGGAAGGGAAGCTACCAGGTCCCTGCTGTGGCCACACTCAGGTGCAATGTCACTGCACAGACTTCTCTGGTGATGGTGGGGACCCCTCACAGCTCAGGCTGCCATGCACACAGCGTGAGCCCTAGGGTTGTCTCCTTGTGTCTTTCCCCAGGTGTGGACGCCTCCATCAGGCACAGCCGATCTTGTTGAATTGATCAGCCTGTCACTGTGTCCTTCACTCTGAATGTTCCCCATCACTTCTGTGACAATTCACGGTGCTCTTTCCAAGAAGGCCCATTCATAGGTGGGCATTCACCTGTAACTTTCAATTCTATCTTTGAGAGTAGTGCACACTCAGGCTATTCTTATTCTGCCATCTTGCTGAATGCATCATTCCATTTTTTTGATGCCATTGTCTTCAACAGATGCACTTCAAGGTTACTGTGGGAGGCAAACAATTATGGTAAAAGCACAACTGTTAATTATCCACCTTAGTCCGGAAATGATATGCATCACTTCTGCTTATGTTCCATCAGCCAGGCTTTCCTTGAATGCAGGGCAGCTGGGAAATGTAGTTCCTGGCTGGGCAGGTTCATCCCAGCATCAACTCTGCTAGAGGAGGAGCACACGTCTTCAGTGTCAGGCAGTCACAAGTTATTACATTTTTCAACTTTTATATGACTTGAACAATTCTCAGTAATGATGGCATTTACTCTCCCAAAGGGTAATTAAGTGCTCTTTTGTATCTCAGCAATGATCACCATTAACATTCATGTTATTTAAGATGCCGATGCATTTAATGTTATAATTAGGTACAAGGGAATGCAGCAGATTGCCTAAGGAGAGACCTTATCTATAGTTTCTCTTCAGTAAAACAGCTTCCAAGTGTCTCTCTGCCTCCTTGTGTCACCATAGTTTTTCAAATCCTATCTGAAAACATGCCCTTCTCTTTTGACTATGCCTTTTAATTTGTTTCTTTTGCTTTTTATTGTTTAACTTTGTATTGTTAGAAGTCACATTGTTGTGTCCTAAAGATGCTTTTCAAAGAAAGCCATTACACGATATTTAAAATTTTCATTTCATGTAAGTTTTTAAAGCACTTTACAGTATTAATCAGTAAATTATCACACTATTTAGGGAGATGAATTAATTAATCTTAATTAATTATTTTTGTTGTTGTTGTTGTTGATAAATAGTCCAGCTCAGGGAAGGACAAAAGGAGGTATATTTTGCTTTATGAATACGTCTGTGTTAAACTCCTTTCCCCTGGTCCAATAATAATAGTTCATAACATAGAAGTATAAGTAATTATTTGATGCCCTACAATGACACCATGGTAAACACCTTACATGGGTTCAGTCATCCATCTCCATAATATCCCATTTGGGTGCCATAAGGGACTATGCCTTAGGTCCCCAACTATTACCATGTTGTTGATTATAATATTATTTAGATCAAGTAAAATTTGTTTTATAAATCTGGAAGCTCCTGAGTTGTGTGCTTAAGTATTTAGGATAGCAATGTCTTCTTCTTGAAT
Source organism: Nycticebus coucang (assembly GCF_027406575.1). NCBI lineage: Eukaryota > Metazoa > Chordata > Mammalia > Primates > Lorisidae > Nycticebus > Nycticebus coucang. The sequence goes on along the minus strand of NC_069792.1, from coordinate 15,189,903 downwards.
CACTCCCTTGTTAAGTATAAAATTTCAATCTTTATTTTTCTTTACTTTTGTTTCTTTAAAGTCAGTGGTATCCACTGTGAGTACTGGAATGCCGGCTTTCTTTTCCTTTCCATTAGTGTGAAAAATTGTTTTCCACCCTTTCACTCTGAATCTTGATTTGTCCGTGTGGTGTAGATGCATTTCCTGAAGACAACAGATGCTAGGCTTCATTTTTATTTTTCCAATCAGCAAGCCTGTGTCTCTTCAGTGGGAGTTCACATCATTCACATTTATTCAGACAATTGATAAGAAGGGTGGATTTCTGATTATCCAGTTGTGCAAGACTCTGTGGCTTTGTTTTGTCACTGGGGACATTGCAGTAGCTGCAATGTCTTTCCCCAGGCGTTGTCCTTAAGTTACTAGGTAGTTTACTTTGCTGGGAGACCATTATGTTGGTCTGTATAGTACAAGTCTGAAAGTCTGAGCAATTCCTGCAGAGCAGGTCTAGTAGTGATAAATTTCCTCAAAGTTTGAATGTCAGGAACGGATTTGATTTCTCCCTCAAATTTGAAACTTAGTTTTGTGGGATACAGAATTCTAGGTTGATAATTGTTCTGTTTGAGAATATTGAAGATAGGAGTCCATTCTCTTTTGGTTTGTAAATTTTCCACTGAGAAATCAGCTGTTAACCTGATGGGTTTGCCCTTCTGGTTCTGTGACTATTTATGCCTAGCAACTCTTTCTCTTTCATTTTGACTTTGACCAGGTTAAGTGCAATGTGTCTAGGGGAGGTTGTGTTTGAATTGAGTTGTCTTGAGTTCACAGCCATCTAGTAACTATATGTATGGATCTCTGGCAATGACTGGGAAATTCTCCACTATGTTGTCTGTAAGCAGAATTCCATGCCTTTGGGATCCTCTTCTCTTTCAGGATGCCTATGATTCATATGTTTGTACACTTTGGTTAGTTCCACACTTCTCTAAGAGATTGCTCTGCTTTTGCTCTCTTTTTTCTGCCCCTTTAAATGACTGGGTTGGCCCAAAAGTCTTTTGTCTTTGGGTTCTGAGATTATTTCTTCCCGATGGTTTAATTGGTTTCTGAAACTCTCTGATGTATTTGAAATTCTGTTGTGTTTTGAGTGCCTTTTAATTCTCTAAGGTCTGGTGTATCCCACCTAATTGTGTCCAGATCCTTGGTGACTTCTTTAATTTTGTTGTTTTCTTGAGATAATTTTTGGCATTCTTTTTGCTGGTTTTCCACTTACTCTTCAAGTTCATTCATCTTATTTGCCATCCATATTCTTAATTCCAATTCTGTCATTTCAACAATTTCTTCATGGTTGGAATTTTCTAGGGTAGGTTCATTGTGATCCCTTAGGGGAGTTGATACATTCTGTTTTTTTATGATGCCAGAGCTTTTTTGTTGGTTCTTCCTCATGTGTAGTTTCTTTTCTTTTCTTTCTATTTTCCTTCCTCCTCTTTACCTTTTCTCACCTTAACTCTAGGCTATTGGGTTGAGTTAGCCCCTAATAGTCTAAAACTTCCAACTCTATTCTCGTCCCTACATTCTCATCCTTGCTCTTTTAGATTTTCCACATTCCCCAAGTCTCTTTTTTAATTATCTCTATGATTTTACTCTTGTTTTTAGGTCAGGAAATGACCATTATCTAGTTACAATGGAGGTACATTCGGGGGACCATCCTTCAGTGTGTCAGGTGAACTTGCACTGCATCCAATTACTCAAAGGGCAATAAACACCTAGGAAAGACCAATATTGTTGGCTCTTTTGTGGGTGGTGATGGGTTGACAGGGACAGGAGAACCCAGGAGACTTGCTCCTTTGTTTATGCATTTACTGTCAGCTTCCCTCAATATTTCAAAGCACTAAAGGCTGTAAAGATGAGGGGTTTAGTGAGCAGTGAATGTTTTCACTGCACATGCAGTTGCAAACCTGGCTCAAGATGTGGAGATTGCCTATTTAATTTTTATTTTGTTTGTTTCAGCAGTTCTAAATAGGGACAGAACCATTCTTTATTTTAAAGAAAGTCAATAAAATAGGAATTGGCAGTTTTTAAAATGAAACATACATTTCTTAGCATGAAAGGTAGTTTCTTACTAAATGAGGTATTAAGTCCAACTAACATCAGGTATTGTCATCATATTAACGTACATGGACAAATAACTTTACAATGTGAAAATAGGAAAAAAATGTAGTTATGATCTTAAATTCAGAATTAATCAAGAAAATATTAAAATATTAGATTATATATAATGTCAAAAATACTTTGCATGGCAAAAAAATAAATCAAAGCAAAATAACCATCAGGAAATAAATGTTTACAATTTATATCAAAAAGACATTGAAACAGAACAGAAACAGAAAAATAGACAAAAAATCTTAAAGCAAAATGAGCGAAAGATATGAAAATATCTTTCATAGAAGACATGACAATGGCTCTTAAACACTTATGTGTTTGCTAAAAAATACTTAATATAAGAGAAATACAGATGAAAATTCTCCAAGATACATTGCTTGCAATGCAGACTTACAAAATCCAAGATTCACTACTTCTCTGTTGATAAGATTCTCAGGAAACAACTCAGTTATATATTGCTATTGAGAATGAAAAATGAAACAACTTCTTTGGAGAGGAATTTAGCAACAGTAGCAAAATTAAATATACATTTATCCTTGACTCATCAATTTCCTTTCTGGGTATCTACCCCAATATACATATAAGAATATTGTGGTAAAAATATTAAATGATTTATGTGCATGAAATAAAATGATTTTAGGTTATTCATTAGGGCATTGCCTATAATAGAAAAAGTAAAGAAACCAATGTCCATCAAAAGGAGACTGAGTGAACAAATTATGTTAATTTGCACAATTGAATACCATTGAGACAAAAAAAAAATAGATTAGTGGTTACCTGGGGCTATAGATAGTAAAATAAATTAACTGTAAAAGGGAATGAAGGATCTCACGGAATGATGAAAATGTCCAAAAACTGCATTAAGTGATGAAAATGTTCTAAAACTAGATTAAATTACAATTTAGTGAATTTACTACAAATCATTGAATAATATACTTAATATGGGGTAAAGGTTATGGTATTTAATACATTGTGGACTAGCAATTTTATGCAGAAGCTATCCCATGTTACTGGCCATTCTTCCGTAATTGAATATGAAAGCAAAACAGTCTAAAAAAACTTCAGCGTACTTTATTTATAAATAATAAATGGAAATGAAACTTTGTATGTATCTTCTAAATTTATAAAGTCTGTCTTCAATAGATTTAGCTTGGCCTCATTTCTGGCCATAGTTTTAGAAAATACTGGTGTTTCGAATAAAGGATACATTGACCAGTGATTTCTCCCATGTGATTTGTTTGTCTCATCAACATAAGAAACTGAGAAACTTCTTTACATCCACTAGTGGTAACTTCCATCCATGGTGAAGTTTTAGCATAGTTTTTATACAATTGGTCCATTTGTGGTGGAATAAATGGGTTTGAGGAGCAACTAAAAAAAAAATTATTATTGAAAAGTAAATTTGTCACTTCACTGATACCCTGTGGATTGCTAAGTTCAATAGTTACACCTGAAATATTTGTATAATCCTCCAAGGTTGGTATAATATCGTTTTCAATCCACTCTTCTTCAAAATCAGTTTTACTATTAGATTCTATTAAATTTTTTTTGCCATTTTGGTAGTTTAATATCAGAGTCATAACTGTCTTCCACTAAACTATCATTTTCCAGATCACTATAAAATATTTCAAAATCACTAAAATGGTCAGGGATAAAGCATTTTTACATAATTCATTGAAAAATTCTTTAGCATCACAATCTGTCATAGTTGAAATTTTTGCAATACTAGAATTGTGATAAAACACTGAATATGTAGAGAAATAATTTTTTTATAATGAAGAGAATATGACTGCACATGATCAAGAAAGCTTTTATAGTACCCTACATTACAGTATGTTTTTAAAATTGCAATAGCTAATGCAGGTACATACACAAGGTAGCATGTGATGAGTCAACAATGTGTTAAATTATATTATAGTGCAATAAAATATCCATAGTCTAAGATAGAGTGATCTATATATTGTTAAGTGCAAAAAACAACAAGCAGAACAGTAGATTTTAACAGATCTTAGACATTTTTAATGAAACGGGAAGGAAATATGCATTTTTGAAAAGTAAAAACTATCATGAATTCATACCAATATTTCAAATTCATATTTAACCTTATAAATTTGTACTTAATTTTATACTTTTTTATGATGAAAACATGAGATCTACTCTCTTAACAGATTTTTTAAGTCAATAGTATAGTATTGCTTACTATAAGCCCGATATTGTACAGCAGATTGCTGATAACCTTTGTACTTGCATGACCAAGAATTTATACTAATTGAACAGCAACTTCCCACTTCTTCCTTCTTCCAACCCCTGAAAACCACCTACTTTCTCCTTCAATGAGTTTGATTCAACTAGATACCTTATATAGGTGGAATCATGTGGTATTTGTCCTGTGATCATCTTATTTCACTTAGTGTAATGTCTCCACGGTTTATCCAAGTTACAGCACATGACAACATTTTCTTCTTTTTTTGATAAATAATATTCTATTGTCTGTATATACCACATTTTATTTATCTGTTCAGTGGACATTTAGGTTGTTTCCATCTCTTGGCCATTGTGAATAATGTTGCAGAATAAACACGTTTGAGTGCAAATACCTCTTCAAGATCACAATTTCAGTTGTTTCGGATGAAGTGGGGTTGCTGGATCATACGGTAGCCCTGCATTTAATTTTTTGAGGACCCGCTGTACTGTTTCCCATAGCAGATACTCAATTGTACACTCCCACCAACAGTATACACCAGTTCTTGTTTCTCCACTTTATTGACAGTGGCTATTTTCTATTTTTTGTATCTTTTTAAGAAATGGCCATCCTAACAGGTGTGAGGTGGAAACATGTAGTTTTAATTTGTAATTTTATTTTCTTAAATTTATTTGTTTTTTTTATTAAATCATAGCTGTGTACTTTAATGTAATAATGGGGTACCATGTGCTTAATTTGTGATTTTCTTGATGATTCATGGCATTGAGCATCTTTTCATATACCTTTGGACATTTTTATGTCTACTTTGGAGAAATGTGTATTCAAGTCCTTTGACCATTTTTAATTTTTTTTTTGGCTATTGAGTTATATAAGTTTTTCATTGATTTTTGAATATTAACCCTTTATGAGATACGTGGTTTACAAATATTTTCTCCCATTTGAAAGGTTACATTTTACTGTGTTGATTGTTTCCTGTGCTGTGCAAAAACTTTTTAGTGTGATGCTGTCCCACTATGACTGTTTTAGTTGCCTGTGCTCTGAATGTCTATCCAATAAATCACTGCCAAGACTAAGATTCTTTTGATGCTATCATAAATGGAATTTTTTTTTTTCAGTTTCTGGCGGGGGCTGGGTTTGAACCCACCACCTGTGGCATGTGGGGCCGGTGCCCTACTCCTTTGAGCCACAGGCACAGCCCTAAATGGAATTTTTTACTCAATTTTTCTCAGATTATTCATAGTTAGTGTATAGAAATACAATTGATTTTTGTATGTTGATTTTGTATCCTAAAACAGTATTGTATTGTTCTGACAATTTTGTTGTGTGTGAAATTTTTAGGGTTTTCTTCATATGAGGTAAAGTCTTCTCTGAAGAGAAATACTTTTATTTTTGCTGTTGTTGTCATTGTTGTTTAGAAGGCCCGGGCCAGCTTCGAACCTGCCAGCCCCAGTGCATGTAGCCGATGCCCTAACCACTGAGATACGGGTGCCAAGCCCAGAAATAATTTAACTCTTTTTGATTTTCATTTCCTTTTTCTTGCCTAATTTCTCTGGCTAGAACTTCTAGTACTAAGTTGAATAGAAGTGGACATCTTTGCCTTATTCCTGATCTTGGAGTAAAAGGTTTTAATTTTTTATGATTGAGTGTGATGTTAGCTGTGGGATTTTAATATGTGACCTGTATTATGCATGTTATAGGTGACTCCTTTCTACTCCTAGGTTTGGTAAATTTCCTTTTGTAATAAAAGAATTTTGGATTTTGTCAATAGCTTTTCTGCATCTATTGAAATGATCATGTCATTTTTATTCTTCATCCTGCTAATGTGGCATATCACATTAATTGTTTTGTAGGTTGAATCATCTTTGCCTCCAAGGGATAAATCCCCAGTCCTGGAGTATGATGCCTTTAAAGTGCTACTAAATTTGGTTTGCTATTATTTTGTTGAGGACTTTTGCATCTATGTTCATCATCGGTATTAAACTGTTATTTTCTTTTCTAATATTTAAGTTTAAGAAAAGTTGGCATTAATGTTTTTAAGTGTTTGATAGAATTCACCAGAGAAGCCATCTGATCCTAGGCATGTTTTTCTTTGTTTGAAGGTTTTTGATTATTAATTTAGTCTCCTTAGTACTTATAAGTCCATTCAGATTTTCTATTTCTTCATGATTTAGTCCTGGCAGGTATGTTTCTAGAAATATATCCATTTCTTTTACGTTATTCAATTTGTGGCTATAGAATTGTTCATAGTGTTCTCTTATAATCCTTTTTATTTCTGTGGCATGATTTGTAACATCATCTCTTTCAATTTTAATTTTTCTTGAGTCTTCTCTTTTTTTTTCTTAGTCCAGCTAAATATTTGTCAATAATTTTATGTTTTTCGAATATAAATTCTTAGTGTTAGTAATTTTATATTCTATATTTCATGTATTTCTGCTCTGATCTTTATTATTTCCTTCCTTTCTCTATCTCTGGATTTAATTTGTGCTTCATTTTTTAGTATAGTTGTTTGCGTCATAGAATTAAATTATTTGAGTTCATTTTATTTTTAATTTAGACATTTATTATGATAAACTTCCCTCTTAGTTCTGCTTTTATGGAATCCCATGAGGCTATCTTTAAAAAAAAAGATTACTTTTTAACCTGTCAGTTGTTCATAAGTGTGTTAGTTAATTCTCATATATTTGTAAATTTTTTAGTTTTCCTTGTTCCATTGATTTTTAGCTTCATTCCATTGTTATGGTAAAAAATACTTGGTATGATTTTGATCATTTTAAATTTGTTAAGATCTGTTTCGTGACTTGATTTGTGATTGATCATGGAGAATTTTTGGTGTGTACTTGAGAAAGAATGTATATTCTACTGCTGGTAGAAGGAGGGTATTGAAATGTCCTACTATTATATTATTGTGATCACATGTGTGATCCTTTCAATCCCCCTCCCTCTACCTACCACCCCCCTCCCTCCCCACGCTTTCCCCCTTCCCCCTGTTCTTAGGTTGTAACTTGGTTATAGCTTCATGTGAAGGTCCTAAGTTAGTTTCATAGTAGGGGTGAATACATTGGATATTTTTTCTTCCATTCTTGAGACACTTTACTGAGAAGAATATGTTCCAGCTCCATCCATGTAAACATGAAGGAGGTGAGGTCTCCATCTTTCTTCAAGGCTGCATAGTATTCCATGGTGTACATATACCACAATTTGTTAATCCATTTGTGGATCGATGACAGGATTTAGCATATGTGTGTGTGGAGGGTGTGTGTGTGTATATGTATATATGATGTGCATGTGTGTATATATGTATATATGTATACACACGCACATTATTTCATTCTTTCTTATTGTTGAATATATATGTACACACACATAGACTATTCAGCAATAAGAAAGAATGAAATAATATCTTGCAGTAACTTGGATGGAACTGGGGGCTCTTATTCTAAGCACAGTAATTCAGGAGCAGAAAAATAAATGACATATATTTTCACTTATAAGTGGAAACTAAACTATGGGTATACAGGGCACACACCATGGTATAATGGACACTGGAGACTCAAAAGAATGGCAGTGGGAGTGGGTGAGCAATGAAAAATTGTCTATGGGGTACACTACACAGGTAATGGGTATAGCAAAAGCCCACACACCACTATGCAATATATACATGTAATGGGAAACGTATTTATCATCTAACTTTTATATCAAAATTAAAGGTAATTTATGCATCACTGTTACAATATTGCAGTATTCTATACTTGTCTATATATTTAGTTTTGCCAGCTTGATGCTTTTATATGCATTCATGTTTCTGTTTAGTGTCTTTTCATTCAACTTGATAGCCTCAATTTAGCATTTCTTATAAAAGAAGTCTAGTGGTGATTCTCTCAGCTTTTGTTTTTGGGACAGTCTCCATCTCTTTTATTTTTAGAGGAGGGTTAGCCAGATATAGTAGTCTTGCTTGGCAGCTTTCTTTCAGTACTTTGAATATATCATCTCATTCCCTTCTGACCTGGAGGTTTCTTCTGAAAAATCAACTGATAGTTTTATAGAGCTTCCCTTGCAAATGACAAGTCATTTTATTCTTGCTGCTTTCAAAATTCTGTCTTTGACTTTTGTCAATGATTATAATGTGTTTCAGTATAGATTTTGGGAGGGGATTCATTCTATTTGGTATATTCTGGGCCACTTGAATTAGATATCTATTTCGTTTTCCATATTTGGGATGCTTTTGGCCATTATTTTTTAAATTAAACTTTCTGCCACTTTTTCTCTTCTTCTGAGTATCCCGTAAGTTGTATATTGGTCCGACTGATTGCATCCTACAAAGTCCTTAGGGTTTCTTCACTCTTTTTCCGTGTAATATGCATCCACTTTAGGGCTGGTTTCTGGAGATTTTTTTTTTTTTCCTTTGATTGGATCTTTTCTTCTTATTTCTCCATGTCTATTGTAACTTTGTTTTGGTATCCACATATTAAGAAAAAAACTGTCAACTCTCCCAGTCTTTACGTACAAGGTTTAAACAGGGAAAGATTTTCACCAACCAATCTGGTCTTCCAGAGAAAAGCATTGCTACCCAGCTCTTTTTTTTTTTTTTTTTATTGTTGGGGATTCATTGAGGGTACAATAAGCCAGGTTACACTGATTGCAATTGGTAGGTAAAGTCCCTCTTGCAATCATGTCTTGCCCCCATAAAGTGTGACACACACTAAGGCCCCACCCTCCTCCCTCCATCCCTCTTTCTGCTTCCCCCCCCCATAACCTTAATTGTCATTAATTGTCCTCATATCAAAATTGAGTACATAGGATTCAAGCTTCTCCATTCTTGTGATGCTTTACTAAGAATAATGTCTTCTACTTCCATCCAGGTTAATACGAAGGATGTAAAGTCTCCATTTTTTAAATAGCTGAACAGTATTCCATGGTATACATATACCACAGCTTGTTAATCCATTCCTGGGTTGGTGGGAATTTAGGCTGTTTCCACATTTTGGCAATTGTAAATTGAGCTGCAATAAATAGTCTAGTACAAGTGTCCTTATGATAAAAGTATTTTTTTCCTTCTGAGTAGATGCCCAGTAATGGGATTGCAGGATCAAATGGGAGGTCTAGCTTGAGTGCTTTGAGGTTTCTCCATACTTCCTTCCGGAAAGGTTGTACTAGTTTGCAGTCCCACCAGCAGTGTAAAAGTGTTCCCTTCTCTCCACATCCACGACAGCATCTGCAGTTTTGAGATTTTGTGATGTGGGCCATTTTCACTGGGGTTAGATGATATCTCAGGGTTGTTTTGATTTGCATTTCTCTAATATATAGAGATGAACATTTTTTCATGTGTTTGTTAGCCATTCGTCTGTCATCTTTAGAGAAGGTTCTATTACATTTAAGGCATGAAACAATAAAAATCCTCAAAGAAAGCATAGGAAAAACACTGGAAGATATTGGCCTGGGGAAAGACTTCATGAAGAAGACTGCCATGGCAATTGCAACAACAACAAAAATAAACAAATGGGACTTCATTAAACTGAAAAGCTTCTGTACAGCTAAGGAGACAATAACCAAAGCAAAGAGACAACCTACACAATGGGAAAGGATATTTGCATATTTTGAATCAGACAAAAGCTTGATAACTAGGATCTATAGAGAACTCAAATTAATCCACATGAAAGAAGCCAACAATCCCATATATCAATGGGCAAGAGACATGAATACCCAGCTCTTTTTTGTGTTGTTGTTGGTCTCAGCATCCCCCATGTATCCAGAGTTTTCTAGGTTTTCTAAGTGCTCTGAGAAGAACAGGCAGACATCTTATTGGGTCCCTTGCCCATCCCTCTAAAAATCTGGAATGCTGGGTGCATACTCCACTCTTCTTTTTCTTCTCCCCAAGGGAGAAGCCACCTAAATGCCTTAGCACCTGCCTGCTGTATGTACTGCAGGTCCTATGGAAAAGCAGTAAACCACTCAGATCTTTTGCACTCACTGGTACTCGGGTGTTTAGAGTTTGCTGGGTTCTGTCAACTGTTAAAGGCAGAAAAGAACAGGAAATACAGAAGAAGGCAATCCCTCAGGCAGCTGTCCCCCAAAGTCAGAATATTGGGTGTACAATTTAGTCTCTCTTTCCCTTCCCAGGAAGACGCTGGAAGCTGGGAAATTGCTCTCAATTGCATAGCATTGTGGAGAAGAATTAGAGTGAAAGGGCGCAACACATTTCTCTACTGGCTCCAAGCAGTTGTTTTGCACACACCTGGGATGGAGGGGGCTTTTAACTGGTTTCTAGATCTCTCTTAAAGAAAACTGGTCCATATGTCTATGTTGAATTGGTATTTCTATGGGAAAAAGATTGGTTTGGGGCTCCTATTCTGCCACTTGGCTGACATCACTCTGTCTTATACTTTTATCTCTTTCATTTCGCCCCAACTGTTTTCAGCTTTTACCTTGCGACAGATATATTTTTGTTATCCTACAATATATAAATGTTTTAAAATAATAATGCCAATGTTATTGCTGACAATTAGATAGGGATAAATTCCCCCTACGTATGCAAATACACATAAGCACACACACACAACTATGTACATGTTTATCTTGGCCAAATGAAAGCTAGATTGATAAACAAAACCAAACTGAAATAATTTTCTATGGGGCAAGGAAAGGATTAGACTTGAGAGAACAGGAAGGAAATGAAACTATTTTGAATATTCTTTTTCTTTTTTAAAGAGATGTGGTCTTATATCACCCTGCTGGAGTGGAGTGCAGTGGTGTGATTGCAGCTCATTGCAGCCACAAACTCCTGGGCTCAAGCAATCCTCCTACCTCAGTGTCCTGGGTAGTTAGGACTGCAGGCACAGACCATCATGCCCAGTTAATTTCTTTTTTACTTTTTATTTTTTACAGGGTCTTGCTATGTGGTCCATGTTGGTCTCAAACTCCTGGCCTCAAGTGATCCTTTTGCCTCAGTCTCCCAAAGTGATTAGGGCATAAACCATCATGGTTGGCCTTATTTTTTATATGGTATCTTTTATTTTATCTGTAATGGGTTAAATACTCTTTAAAACATATATATTTACAGGACTGCAAACTAATACAACTTTTTGGAAGAAAGTATGGAGAATCCTCAAAGAACTGAAATTAGACCTCTCATTTGATCCCGCAATCCCATTACTACCCCTCTACTCAGAAGAAAAAAATCATTTTATTATAAGGACATTTGCACTAGACTGTTTATCACAGCTCAATTTACAATCATCAAAATGTGGAAACAACTTAAATGCCCACCAACCCAGGAATAGATTAACAAGCTATGATATATGTATGCCATTGAATTTAATTCAGCCATTAAAAAAAGATAGACTTTACATCTTTTGTATTAACCTGGATGGAGCTGGAACACATTCTTCTTAGTAAAGTATCGTAAGAATGGAGAAGCAAGAATCCAATATATTCAATTCTAATATAAAGCCAGTAGATGATCTAATACATGCCTACGTAAGAGAAAACCTCAAATCAATACAAGGTGGGGGGTGGGGGAACAAGGGAATGGGGAGAGGGGAGAATGAGGGGATGGGAATACTCCCATTTAATGGCCACAATGTTAGGGAGTATGGCACACCTTTTGGGGGTGGGATGCAATTATAAGAGGGACTTTACCTAACAAACACTGTAACCCAATTCTTTGTACCCTCAATTAACCTGAAACAATAAAAAATGTATGTATTTAAATATACCTTAAATATAAGTATCTAAAAATCATTTTAAATATATGTTTTGTAAATGGCTTTAGTGTGTTACATAATTGTAAAATAAACTTAATTAAAAAACAAGCAATCCATAAAATTTCATACAAATATAAATACATATACTTAAGTCTGTATCAGCATTCTTTCAAGTGAGCTTGCAATAAAATATTTTGATTATATGCCGTTAGTGGAATGTATTCTAAGGGAAAAAAAAATTGCCAAGGAACCTTAAACTCCATTTCATAGTCTAATTATCAGTAGGGATAGTGGTATTATTTTGAAACTGCTTTTTATACATTGTAAAATAATGCTAATAAGTAATTATGTCTGTGACATTAGAAACTAAAATTTTTATTGTCAGAGAAAAGAAATTAAAGTGAAACACTTGAAGTAAAAATCGTATCATAAATCACTTCTGCCCACTTCCTTGTTCCTTCTTCCCCCAGCTTGAATTGAAACGAATCTTTCTCATTTCGATTTTCTCATTTCTCACGTTCAATATTTGCTTTTCCATGTTTGTGATACTTTACTGAGAAGAATGTGTTTCAATTCCATCCAGGTTAATACAAAATATGTGAAGTCACCATCTATTTTATGGCTGAAAAGTATTCCAATGGGAAATGAAACAAATAGGAAAAATGAGATTAGAAAAGTGGGCAAATTCATGCTCCACCATGTAAAAAATAAAAAGTTACCAATAAAGAACAAGATATTACTTTTTACCTAAAAGAAAGTGCTAAAAAATATTGTTCATATTCTCTAAAGGAAATGTGGTGAAAAAAATGACACTGTACAGAGCTGGTGGGAATAAATTATTAGAACTTTAAAAAGTGTTGTATTGAAATTTTAAATAGATCCACTTGGAGTGATTTTACATCCAGTAATCAATCTTAAGGAACTAATTGGAGATGCATACAAGGCGTATTTAGTAGGATACTTTCTGAATCATGTTTTCACAAAAACAAAATCTTAAAACAACCTCAGTGTCTATCACATAGAAACAAATACAAAAGTGATCACACATTCACTCAATGCGGTATTATATAGCAATTAAAATAGTTCATGTGGATCTATGTTTATTGACAGAAGAATGCTATAAAGGAGTAGGAATGAAAAGAAGGCCCTCTGAAACCTCAAAAGCAAACCTGCGGTCAATCTACTCTGTGATTCTCAGATGTATATATGTGTATATATATATACATATATATATATATTTGAGACAGAGTCTCACTGTGTTGCCCTCGGTAGAGTGCTGTAGCATCACAGCTCACAGCAACCTCTAACTCTTGGGCTTAAGAGATTCTCTTGCCTCAGCCTCCCGAGTAGCTGGGACTACAGGCGCCCATCACAACGCCCAGCTATTTTTTTGTTGCAGTTGTTATTGTTGTTTAGCAGGCCCAAGAAGGGTTCTAACCCACTTGCCTTGGTGTATGTAGCCAGTGCCCTACCCACTGAGCTACGAGCACCGCCTCTCAGATGTATATTATTAAATTGCCATTCATATCTGCTACTTTAGAATAATTTCCAGAAGTGGGAGCCTTGGAAAAAGCCTAAGAATAATTTTAGATCTTTTCATCCATATTGCTCAACAATTCATACTCCTCAAAGAGACTATTTTGCTGCACACTTGCCAGTCTCTAGAATTTTAGCTTTAAAAAAATCTTTGGCAATTTGTTGAATGATAAATAGCATCTTATCATTGCTTTAATGTGCATTTCCCTGATTACTACAACTTATAGTGCATTTTTTCTTATGCTTGTGGACTAGTTGTTTTCCTCTCTTTACATTTCACTGGCAATTTGTTTTCTGTTAGTATTTTCAATTTTCTTACATGTTTGTAAGAGGATTTTAGTACTTTGATCCTATTCTTATCATAGGTTAATTTTTCCTGAATTTTCTGTATTGCTTAAGGTTTTTTGTTTTTTTTTGGCAGTGGGCTTTGACATGATTTTTATATGACCAGATTTAACAATATCTCCTTTCATTGGTTTCTGTTTTGGGCACAATACTTATGAAGTTTTCTCCCATTCATGATTACATAAATCAGCACTTCCACTTTCTGTTAATATTTCATGTTTTTTTATATTTAAATTTGCAATCACATGAAATTTATTTTGGTACTGTATAATATATGAACTACTCTAAGTTGTATGGCTGATTGGTGATTCATTCCAACACCATTTAGTGAATAATGCATCATTTCCTCAGTGATTGGAAATTCCAACTTTATCAGAAAATGTTATTTTTTAATGTAGTGCTTATGCTCAATGGTTGATAACTTGTAAAATGTATTTTTTCCTTCCCCCATCTCCAGTTTTAGTTCCACAATTTTTGTTAGTATCTAACTAAAGTCCATGAGATGAAGAAAGGAATATTAATTCAATTTCTGATGTTATATGAAAGCTGAAGTAATGTGTTCTTAGTATTATTTTGTATATATACCCACAGAACATTTATAGAAAAACTCCAAAAACGTAATTTAACTCTGGATGTAAATACAAAGCTGCTGAAAGAATTTGGACCCTTTCGAACTTGAACGTAAACTTCAGTTTTGGCAATGCTTTCCTTTTTGTGAGGGGGGAGTGGAATGTGTTATTTGTATTATATTTTTTCAGAGCCTATTATCATACTGATGTTTTCTCTTCTTTAGTTGTAAGACATAGCATTTGAGCTCTAACTAGGTCCATCTATTCTTAAAGGAAGAAAAATGAAGAAAATATTTGGATAAACTAAGAAAGGCAGATGAGTAATATTGCCAGGCACTAATGTGTTTAGTTAAAGATTCCTCTAAGGAGAAACTATGAATAAAAATTTGGAGAAATATAGAATTATGTACCAATGTAATTTCTCCCTGGTTTCATAATTTTGCTCAGGGTAGAACTATGTCTGGTCTTGGGAAGGTTACCTGTGAGGTTTCAGAGGCCATTTTATTTTTCTGGTCTACAGGAGGCTGGTTTGTATCACCTAATTCTTTTGCTTAAGCAAGAAAGTTAGCAAGGATGATTTATTCCATGGTGCTGATGCCAGGGTTGGCTCTGGAAAGCTGCGTCCTCAGCTGAAACTAAATGATACTTTATGTGTCTTCCCTAAATAGAGAGATTAGAAAGTTATATAAAAAAAAAAGTGGTAGAGAAGCACATTAAATATGTGATAAAGTAAGTGGCTTTGTAACTGATTTTATTACTTAAGTTCAAGCATTTTTTTCTTACTAGTCTTTGTCAACTATAAATTAAGATAGAAGAAGTTGGACAAGGAGCAACTGAAGCAGTGCAGAATGCTTCGGGGATCACGTTTTTAAGGGTTATTAAACACAATTTGTTTTTGTCAGATTCCAATTTATCTGTATCTTCGCAAATGCAGCGAATGTGAGTTCTGACATCTTGTACATCCTTATTAATTATTCATGTGTGATATTCTGTACTTGCTTTGACCTTAAGGAATACATGCTGTTTACCCTGTGAGAGGCTGGTAGGGTATGCTGCCCATGTTGAATGAGCACAGCTGACCCTTCCTTCCCGCTTCTGCTCTCAGACACATTAAATGTCTGGAACCTACATCTTCTACTATTTTTAGGGGAAAAATAAATTTATAGCAATGAGGAGAAGTGGCCTGAGTAGGATAATAGTAATATGTGGGGAATTTATAAAGGTATAAGAATTATATTTTAGTTTAGTTTTCTAGAGACAGGGTCTTGCTCTGTCACCCAGGCTGCAGTGCAGTGGTGCAATCATAGCTTACTGCAGTCTTGAACTTCAGGACTCAATTGAGCCTCTTTCCTCAGCCTCCTGAGTAGCTGGGACTATAGCTGTGCACCTCCGTGATTGGCTCTTCAAAAGCAATATTTTTTTAGAAATGAGGTCTTGCTATGTTGCCTAGGCTTGTCTCAAACTCCTGGTGTGAAGCAATCCTCCCTCCTCAGTCTTCTACAGTGTTGGAATTGTGGGAATGAGCCACCAAGCCTGGCCTGTATAATGATTTTAATATCACTTTTAAAAACCCCCAAGAGCTTTGTTGTCATAAATAAGCACTCTACATACTTGAGTTCTGCAATGATGATTTTTAAATCCCTAGTATTTCTGGGAGTTTTTCTTCAATGTGCAAAAATAACGTCACTTCTTTTATAATTTATGATAGATGTCATCTGGCACCCGAGTTCTGCTGTCTGATGAAGGAGGGGAGGAGAGGGATGAGCGCTAAGTTTTCTGGAAAAATCTGAGTGGAAAAAAACAAAAACTGTTTCTATTTTGCTCTCACACCTCAATAATCAACACAGAAAACTTCTGTGACCATATGTGTAGGGGTTTCTCCGCTTCAACAAGAATTCAATCCATTCTGCAGTGGACACGGCTGGGTGTGTCACAGCTCAGCTCTCAAGAGATGGCACCAGTATGGTGCTGTATGATTGCAACATTCTTTTCTCCAGGATTCTTCTGGTCTCTTCATTCTCTGAAAATTCTTCACACCACTTTGCCTATATCCATTCCCTGCCCTGCATTCTTGCCAATGCTGGTACTTAATGGATTTTCTTTTCCTCTTAAAAAAAAATTTATTTATTTTTTAGGATTCATTGAGGGTACAAAGAATTAGGGTACATTGATTGTGCTTGTTAGGTAAAGTCCCTCTTGTAATTGTGTCCTCCCACCAAGAGGTGTGCCATACACTGTGACTCCCAGCCCCCTCCCACCTCCACTCTGGGCAGATCAGAGCCAGGGGCAGGGTCTTGTCTTCAACAGTATTGTGCTGTCTTGTTGGAGCCTCATTATACATGGGGCTGGACTACATGCTTCTTGGTGAAGCTTTTAATTACTTATGCTGTGTGCAAGGGAACTGGGGTGTTCTTCAGATCTTCCTAAACCCATCTGGTTCATTTCATCTTGCAGTTATACCACACACCTCACCCAGTTTCTCATTCCCTGGTTTAATGGTAGGCAGGATTAAGGATGCTGGCTCCTAATTTTGTGTTTTTCTTCTTACCACTCTATCTTATTCTTCTAGCATCATAAAGACCTTAAAACCATGATGATGGTGACAATGATATTGATGGTGATGTGGATGATGACAGCTACTTACCTTAATACAGCTCTGACCATGTACTGGGTGCTGTTCTATCAATTAACTTACGCAGTCCTCACAATAACCCTGAGAGGCAGGTGCTATTATTATTCTGCTTTTTACAGATTAGGAAAGTATGCACAAAGAGCTGAATAATTTGCTTAAGATTACACAGCTAGTAAGTAAGTAGTGGAGCCAGAATTTGAATCCAGAAAATCTGGCTCCAGATTTGTTTTCATTCTATGATTCTTTCTCAGCACTTCTCCTTCCTATCCGGCCACATCTCTTATTTCATCTCCTTCTTCTTCTTTTTGGGATTACTGAGTCATTTTCATTCTCTTACAAAGAAGACCCAGAGGCCAAATGGTTGTGCCAACAATTGAATGGGAGAAATGCGATCCCAAGGAAGCAGGGGAGGGGGAGAGAAAATACAAGGAAGTGTATTTTGAGCTTAATGGCAAGCAAATTTCTTGGTCTCCAGGGATATATTTTGGAAGCATTAATGGAGGGAATGTATATACAACATTCTAGGGGAGAGGAAGAAAGAAGGATTTGTTCACTAGCTTTCATATCCCCTGGGTCAAAGTTGGCTCAGTGTAACTTTGACTGTAACATGAGTGCCAGGTGTATTCTGGTGTCCTCCTCAAGTTCAGTACATCAGGAAAGTTCAGGGGGAATATGGGAGGGTTGGGGTGCATTGAGCTCTAGGTCTTTAGCCACAGTGGAGGAAGGAGACAAGTGGCTTCATGACCTGTGAAAGAGGATGAGTCCTATTGAGAGCTTCCCAGGACAAAAAAAGCAAAGCAAGTGAACGAATCTGGGAAGATGCATAAACAGGAGCATCTACTACTTGCTTCTATACCCTTCCCTGTAGTAATACTTCTCAGCATAGAAAGGAAGCCATAAGGAAACAATATTACCAAAAAGTAAACTTACATGAGGAGCATTAAAACTGCAGGAAGAAGGGACCAAAGACTCCATTCTTGACAAGGGAAAGCAACCCCAGAAAAAGAGAAAAATTAAAAAGTAAGCTGAGTGAGTTGGAACAAAGAAAAGTCAGCCAGTTTACATTTAAGGTAGCCATTGCTAGCAAGCTTCCTGCCTTTTCTGAAATTCTAGCCTGTTGGGGATAGAGCTTATGAACATCCCTGCTGGGTCTATGAGCACTCTGAGGAAAAATGGCCCTAGAAGAGAGTATAGGGAAGACCTAGGAAGATACATCCACTGGGTCATTTCCTGTCTAGTAAACAGGCAAAGCAGATACCCATTGTGGAGATTTTATTTTATTTTATTTTATTTTTTTATTGTTGGGGATTCATTGAGGGTACAATAAGCCAGGTTACACTGATTGCATTTGTTAGGTAAAGTCCCTCTTGCAATCACATCTTGCCCCCAAAAGGTGTGGCACACACCAAGGCCCCGCCCCCTTCCCTCCTTCCCTCTCTCTGCTTTTCCTTCCCCCCCATGACCTTAATTGTTGTTAATTGTCATCATATCAAAATTGAGTACACAGGATTCATGCTTCCCCATTCTTGTGATGCTTTACTAAGAATAATGTCTTCCACTTCCATCCAGGTTAATACGAAAGATGTAAAGTCTCCATTCTTTTTAATAGCTGAATAGTATTCCATGGTGTACATATACCACAGCTTGTTAATCCATTCCTGGGTTGGTGGGAATTTAGGCTGTTTCCACATTTTGGCGATTGTAAATTGAGCTGCAATAAACAGTCTAGTACAAGTGTCCTTACGATAAAAGGATTTTTTTCCTTCTGGGTAGATGCCCAGTAATGGGATTGCAGGATCAAATGGGAGGTCTAGCTTGAGTGCTTTGAGGTTTCTCCATACTTCCTTCCAGAAAGATTGTACTAGTTTGCAGTCCCACCAGCAGTGTAAAAGTGTTCCCTTCTCTCCACATCCACGACAGCATCTGCAGTTTGGAGATTTTGTGATGTGGGCCATTTTTGCTGGGGTTAGATGGTATCTCAGGGTGGTTTTGATTTGCATTTCTCTAATAGATAGGGATGATGAACATTTTTTCATATGTTTGTTAGCCATTCGTCTGTCTTCTTTAGAGAAGGTTCTATTCATGTCTCTTGCCCATTGATATATGGGATTCTTGGCTTCTTTCATGTGGATTAATTTGAGTTCTCTATAGGTCTTAGTTATCAAGCTTTTGTCTGATTGAAAATATGCAAATATCCTTTCCCATTGTGTAGGTTGTCTATTTGCTTTGGTTGTTGCCTCCTTAGCTGTACAGAAGCTTTTCAGTTTCATCAAGTCCCATTTGTTTATTTTTATTGTTGTTGCAATTGCCATGGCAGTCTTCTTCATGAAGTCTTTCCCCAGGCCAATATCTTCCAGTGTTTTTCCTATGCTTTCTTGGAGGATTTTTATTGTTTCATGCCTTAAATTTAAGTCCTTTATCCATCTTGAATCAATTTTTGTGAGTGGGGAAAGGTGTGGGTCCAGTTTCAGTCTTTTACATGTGGATATCCAGTTCACCCAACACCATTTATTGAATAGAGAGTCTTTCCCCCAAGTTATGTTCTTGTTTGGTTTATCAAAAATTAGGTGGTTGTAAGATGTTAGTTTCATTTCTTAGTTTTCTATTTGACTCCAAGTATCTATGTCTCTATTTTTGTGCCAGTACCATGCTGTCTTGACCACTATGGCTTTGTAGTAAAGCCTAAAATCTGAAATGCTGATGCCCCCAGCTTTATTTTTATTACTGAGAACTGCCTTAGCTATACGGGTTTTTTTCTGGTTTCACACAAAATGCAGAATCATTTTTTCCAATCTTGAAAGTACAATGTTGGTATTTTAATAGGAATGGCATCGAGTAGGTAGATTGCTTTGGGAAGTATAGACATTTTAACAATGTTGATTCTTCCCATCCACGAGCATGGTATTTTCTTCCATTTGTTAATATCCTCTGCTATTTCCTTTCTGAGGATTTCATAATTTTCTTTATAGAGGTCCTTCACCTCCTTTGTTAGGTATATTCCTAGGTATTTCATTTTCTTTGAAACTATGGTGAAGGGAGTTGTGTCCTTAATTAGCTTCTCATCTTGACTGTTATTGGTGTATACAAAGGCTACTGACTTGTGGACACTGATTTTATATCCTGAAACATTACTGTATTTTTTGATGACTTCTAGGAGTCTTGTGGTTGAGTCTTTGGGATTCTCTAAGTATAAGATCATGTCGTCAGCAAAGAGGGAGGGTTTGACCTCCTCTACTCCCATTTGGATTCCCTTTATTTCCTTGTCTTGCCTAATTGTATTGGCTAGAACTTCCAGTACTATGTTGAATAGTAAAGGTGACAGAGGACAACCTTGTGTGGTTCCAGTTCTAAGAGGAAAAGCTTTCAGTTTTACTCCATTCAGTAAAATATTGGCTGTGGATTTGTCATAGATAGCTTCAATCAGTTTTAGAAATGTGCCACCTATGCCTATACTGTTTAGTGTTCTAATTAGAAAAGGATGCTGGATTTTATCAAATGCTTTTTCTTCATCTATTGAGAGGATCATGTGATCTTTATTTTTGCCTCTGTTAATATGGTGGATAACATTTATGAACTTGCGTATGTTAAACCAGCCTTGCATCCCTGGGATGAAACCTACTTGATCATGATGTATGACTTTTTGATGATAAGCTGTAATCTATTGGCTAGGATTTTGTTGAGAATTTTTGCATCTATATTCATAAGTGAGATTGGTCTGAAATTCTCCTTTTTGTTTGGGTCTTTTCCTGGTTTTGGTGTCAGGGTGATGTTTGCTTCATAGAATGTGTTGGGGAAGATTCTTTCTTCCTCAAATATTTGGAATAATTTCTGTAGTACAGGAATAAGCTCTTCCTTGGAAGTTTGATAGAATTCTGGTGTGAAGCCATCTGGACTAGGGCATTTTTTGGTTGGAAGTTTTTTTATTGTTTCTTTCATCTCAGTGCTTGAAATTGGTCTGTTCAGGAGCTCTATTTCTTCCTGGCTAAATCTAGGGAGAGGGCGTGATTCCAAATATTGATCCATTTCCTTCCCATTGTCAAATTTCTGGGCATAGAGTTTCTGGTAGTATTCAGAGATGATCTCTTGTATCTCTGTGGGATCAGTTGTTATTTCTCCTTTATCATTTCTGATTGAGGTTACTAGAGATTTTACTTTTCTATTTCTCCTTAATCTGTCCAATGGTTTATCTATTTTATTTATTTTTTCAAAAAGCCAACTCCTTGTTTCATTAATTTTCTGAATGATTCTTTTGTTTTCAATTTCATTGATCTCTGGTTTGATTTTGGATATTTCTTTTCTTCTACTGAGTTTAGGCTTAGATTGTTCTTCTTTTCTTCTTTTTCCAATTTCATAATATGGCTTTAGAGTTTGTTGATGTGCTCTCTTTCTGTTTTTTGAATGTAGGCATCTAAAGCAATGAATTTGCCTCTCGAAACTGCTTTTGCACTATCCCACAGGTTTTGGCAGCTTGTGTCTTCATTGTTTTTATGCTCAAGGAAGTTAATGATTTCCTGTTTTATTTCTTCCTGCACCCATCTGTTATTCAAGAGAAGGTTGTTTAATTTCCATGCCTTTGTGTGGGGTTGAACATTTTTGTTAGAGTTGAGTTCCACCTTTAGTGCCTTAGGGTCGGAGAAGATACAAGGTAAAATTTCAATTCTTTTGATTCTGTTGATATTTGTTTTGTGTCGTAGGATATGATCAATTTTGGAGAATGTTCCATGGGATGATGAGAAGAATGTATATTCCTTATCTTTGGGATGGAGTGTTCTATATATGTCTGTCAAGCACAGTTGTTCTAGGGTCTCATTTAAATCTCTTATATCTTTGTTTAATTTCTGTTTAGAGGATCTGATCTGTCCAGCCCTGTAAGAGGAGTGTTAAAGTCCCCTGTTATTATGGTATTATTGGATATCTTATTGCTCAGACTGAGTAAGGTCTGTTTCAAGAATCTGGGAGCATTCAAATTGGGTGCATAAATATTTAGAATTGAAACGCCTTCTTGTTGTATTTTTCCCTTGACCAATATAAAGTAACCATCTTTGTCTTTTTTGACTTTAGTTGCTTTAAATCCATATGTATCTGAAAATAAGATTGCAACTCCTCTTTTCTTCTGAATTCCATTTGCCTGAAAAATTGTCTTCCAACCCTTGACTCGGAGTTTTAATTTGTCTTTTGAAGTCAGGTGTGTTTCTTGCAGACAGCAAATGGATGGCTTGTGTTTTTTAATCCAGTCAGCCAATCTATGTCTCTTCAATGGGGAATTCAAGCCATTAACATTTATTAAGATAATTGATAAGTGTGGTAGTATTCTATTCATTTTATTTTGTGAGAGTCCATTGCTTAGTTTTATCTTTTGTATCAGTGTGGAGTTCTTGCTTTGCTGCTGATCCATTGTGATGGTCAGTGTGTAAAACAGGCTGAAGTATTTCCTGTAGAGCTGGTCTTGTTGTGGTGAATTTCCTCAATGTTTGCATATCCGTAAATGATTTGATTTCTCCATCAATTTTAAAGCTTAGCTTAGCAGGGTACAGAATTCTGGGCTGAAAATTGTTCTGTTTAAGTAGATTAAAGGTAGATGTTCTTGTCTTCTTACTTGGAAAGTTTCGTTAGAGAAGTCTGCAGTCACTCTGATGGATTTGCCCCTGTAGGTCAAGTGGTGCTTACTCCTGGCAGCTTGCAGAATCTTTTCTTTTGTCTTGACTTTGGACAGGTTCATCACAATGTGTCTTGGAGAAGCTCGGTTAGAGTTGAGGCGATCTGGGTTCTGATATCCCTCTGAAAGCAGTGTGTCAGAATCTTTGGTGATATTTGGGAAATTTTCTTTTATAATATTCTCTAGTATGTCTTCCATTCCTCTGGGGCATTCTTCTTCTCTTTCTGGGATTCCCATAACTCGTATGTTGGAGTGCTTCATAAAGTTCCATAATTCTGACAGTGAACATTCTGCTTTCTCTCTCTTCTCTTCTGTCTCTTTTACTATCTGAGTTATCTCAAGAACTTTGTCCTCTACCTCTGAAATTTTTTCTTCTGCCTGGTCTAACCTGTTGCTGACACTTTCCATTGCATCTTTAAGTTCCCTAATTGACTGCTTCAGTTCCTTCAGCTCCACTATATCTTTTCTATATTCTCCACATCATTCATCTCTTATTTGATTCTATTTTTGGATTTCCTTTTGGTTATTTTCCACCTTATTAGCAGTTTTCTTCATTGTTTTCATCATTTCCTTCATTGTTTTCATTATGTGCATTCTAAATTCCCTTTCTGTCATTCCTAACATTTCTTTATAGGTGGAATCCTCTGCAGTAGCTACCTCATGGTTCCTTGGGGGGGTTGCTCTGGACTGGTTCTTCATGTTGCCTGGAGTTTTCTGCTGATTCTTCCTCATGAGTGATTTCTTTTATCTGTTTCCTTGCCCTAATTTTCCTTTCACTTTCTCTTGCTCTTTAAGTTCCTGTGCTTGTGGACTAGGGTTTTGATAAGTCCTTTTAGTACAGGACCAGAAGGATGAGAAGGTTGAAGAGCAAGAAGGGATAAAAGAAAGAAAGGAAGAAAGAAAAGAAAATAGAGAAAGGAGAGGGGGTGGGTAAAAGGGAATATTGACAAAAAGAAGAGAGGCACAGCAAGAGGGAGACAGAGCAATATAGGTGTACAGTAGGGTACTTTGACACAACCTTAAAAAAAAACCCAACCTCTGGGGGTGCCCGGTTGGGTGTTTCCCTTGAGATTAGCAGCTCTTTGCTAACCTGATCAGACATAGTACCACCCCCTCCACGAAGTAGAGAGGAAAGACAAAAGTGCTATACGTCCAACCAAAACAAGCAAACAGAAAACTTTACGGGATAAAATTGAGTGAAAAACCATATAACAGGGGTAGAAACAGTAGCAGAAATGAAGTTCTAGTTATTGAAAAAAGGCAGCAATGGGAAATTGTATTTAAACTAGAAAAATGGAGAAAGAAAAGAAAGGAAAAAAAAAGAAAAGAAAAAATCTGTACAGAAAAGGTTGAAATCAAAAAACAAAACAACAACAACATCAAAATAAATAAAAACCAAACAAACAACAACAATCAAAAACAAAGCAATATATGTATCTTGTTGAATATTATCTGGGCAACAGGTGGTTATCTAGGGTATGAGATGTTAATCACACTGCTGATAGCACTGGAGGTCTCCACTGATTTTTCAAACCCCACAGGGTAGACACCCTAAATCTCTCTTCAGTCCTCTTAAAAGGCACTTTAAACTTCTAAACTTGCTAAGCAGAAGCTTTCCCAGTAAAGTGCTTGTCACTGGGATCACTGCTGAAGTGGCTATCCACTTACCCAGTGTGCTCAAACCGGTCTCACTTTGCCCCTGAGGGTTAAGGCTGCAAGGTAGCTCAGTCCCCGCATTTAGGCTGCTCAGTCACTAGGTTGCTGTGCGACCCTGAGAGTGGACCTTGCAGGGACAGTTCTCTCACAATGGCTCCCTGAGGCCCACAGCCAAACACCATTAGCTCCGTCTGGCTCAGCAGTTCAGTCTGGGGCCCTAGACAACTCCTAAAGTTCTCCGCACTTCTGCTCAAGCTCTCCCCAAGGCAGTTCAACCAAGTACCAAGTCCAAAAACACCAAAAGAGTTCACAGTTAAGGCCTTTCCTGTTTGCAGTCTCTCTGTTACTGTACTTACAGCTGCCGGCGGGATTAGACCAATCAAACACACACAACCACTTGCCATTTTTCACTGTTTTTGTCCTCCTCTTGGGGTCCTGAAGTCTCTTGCTGACCCCTTGTATCCTCGAAGGGATAATTATAGGCAGATCCCACCAGCCAGAGATGCCTGGAGTCTTATCTCCCCAGACTCACAGTGCCCAGATGCAGGGAAGCTGTTACTGCCATCTTGCTCTCTATCCATTGTGGAGATTTTCATTTGCCTGGAGCAGAGATCAATG
The DNA here is from genome assembly GCF_027406575.1 of Nycticebus coucang. NCBI lineage: Eukaryota > Metazoa > Chordata > Mammalia > Primates > Lorisidae > Nycticebus > Nycticebus coucang. The sequence continues at coordinate 15,164,855 of NC_069792.1, read as the reverse complement.
GAGTAGCTCTAGCCCTGAGATATGGGCAGAAAAGCTTGTATCTCTTATTGCAGAGGAAGATCCTCTGTGGTAGTGATGGGAAGAAAATTCCTCCCTTCCACTGATTCCTCAGAGGAGATTAACACCAGTGGCATTTTACTCCACAGGGAACTAATGGAGTTTAATACCACCCTAGAAATCTGTGTGTGTGAGATCTCAAGCAGGAGGCTCTCTCCATATAAGCCTCAGATTTCAGATTTCTCAAGTCTACTGAAACCCTTAGATAATAACAATGGGAGCTGATATGCTCACTCAGAGAAACTGCTGGTGTCTTTTTTTCCTCCCTCATCTTACTCTCTGGGCAAATAGACTTCAATAAAAGCAGAGTGGAGCAAACACGCTGGACCACTGCCGGAATCCCACAAACGGGCAATGTACCCCTGATTTCCCACCTTTAATTCTATTCTGTGTCTCCTGTCTCTTCCGTTGCCATTGTTTCTAACTCTATATTTCTTCAATCAGTCACCACCAGTTCCACAGGTCTTAGTGGACCATGCCCTTGGGGTGGAACTCCGATAACAACTATTACACAAGGAAGATATGGCACAGAGAAAATTGCACAGGCCAGGACCCATGCCAAGAGAATTCAGTTGGGTTTGTAGTCTGCCTTGTTTCCAAGCGCCCTCACATGGACAGTAGTAATTCAGTGCCCTGTTCACTTCTTCCAAATTTTCAGGTGTCTCCACATTACACAATCTTGGCTCAGCTAGCTCCTGGCCAACTCTCGAGCTAATTCTTCTCTGAAGAGTCTTTATTTCCTGCCCTAGAATTTATCACTTCCTATGGAAATATTTATTCTATTTAGGGAAGCATATTTCTCTACTCCAGAGAGAAACTGGCCCTGTTAACCAAGGAGATGGCCACATGATCATCTGACACCATCAGCTTTCTGAAGTCTGGGTTCTTTGGTCTTGAAAAGAATACGTGTAGCTTAGTCCACAACTTACTAAAGTGTAATTATGTTGTTTGTATTATAACACAGTACGCAGTCGTCAGTGGTCAAAGGTGGTTTAAAGGTGAAGGCAGAGTGTAGCAAGTATTCAGATGTTCTGTTCTTATGATTTTGTTTCTATGAAGATAATAAAAACTATAGCCCTCGCTCAATAGCTGCCCATCTGTGTATGCTCAGGCCCACAGTTCTTCTTAAAAATCAATTATTTCTCACAAATGAGTAGATGGCATAAGGAGTCTCTTATGCCTATTTTTCATGAGATTATTTTTAACTATCTTCAGTCTCACTATCATTTCAGTGTCTCTTATGTTTCTGAGATCTTTTTCCATTTACAACTACCTGTTAATTCGATGAATGATTTTTCTCTCTAGAATGTATTTGATGTTAAATAAAACAGGAGGGGACAATAATTCCAAAATAATCAATGACAGGCAAAGTATCAATGAAACCTACTAAATGTGCTTGTGGCTCTTCAACATGGTAAAGATGTGTTTCATTCAATCAAAGCCACCATTGCTTGAAGGATTTTCATATGTATATATCTAGCTCACTAAAAAAGAAAAATGCTTGTCAATTAAACTGTGGCATAACAATTCCCGCCACTTAGAATATTCATTTTGTATTTGTTGAGACAAGCCCTCTTAACCTTAAGTAGAAGCAGATATCTTTCATACATATACATGTGTTTGTGTGTGGATATATTTACACACGTATATGTACTTGCTTCTATAATGTCGTCCATAAAGTTCATGTGCAATTTAAAAGACAACCATTTAAAATTGCACATGAACTTTATGGCTACTCTATGTGCATACCTAGAAAAGAAAGCAGAAGCAGAATAAATTCCATCACACTGAAGAGTCCAGCTATTCTGAATTGTTTATTAAATCTAAGTCATTGAATGAGTGTTAATAGTGCAGCAGTTTGAATAGCACTCTGCTGTTGTCTCTGGAATTTTTGCCAAGCCACTGGACTCTCCTCTGCAAGTCTCAGGGAACGGAAGCTGTGGTAATTATGTCATTGGTGCCAACTGGCAGACAGTGACAAGATGCAGCTTGACTTCAGAGCTCTAAAGTGCCCCAAATCTAACAAGGCTGTTGGCATTTTTGTGTCTATCTTCACATAAACATGAATGTAATCCTTGATTATGTGAAACTTTGTCTATTTTTCTCATATGTATAATACTCTATGATAGTGCTTTCATTATCTTCAGGTTACTATAATATGTTTATAATCATCATTTAAAATTTTACTGAAAAGATTGTAAAATGGGATTTAGTTTTTTTTTTTTTTTTTTTTTTTTAACCTAGTGTACCTAAAAATATTGATGTCTCTTCCTTATTCTTGGGCTTTGCATTTCTTCCTTCCCAGTAAGTTTTTTTTGTTTTGTTTTTTGTTTTTTGTTTATTTGTTTTTGTGACAGAGTCTCACCTGTGGAGTCATAGCTCACAGGAACCTCAAACTCTTAGGCTTGAGCAATCCTCTTGCCTCAGCCTCCCAAATAGCCAGGACTATAGGCACCCATCACTATGCCTGGCTAGTTTTTCTATTTTTGGTAGAAATAGGGTCTCGCTCTTGCTCAGGCTGGTCTCAAACTCCTAAGCTCAAGCAATCCACCCCTCTCAGCCTCCCAGGCTGCTAGGATTACAGACGTGAGCCACTGTACCCAGCCTTGCCAGTAATTTTTAAGTATCTTATTACCACAGGCCCTTCACTGACATGATTGGTAGCATTTCAGTTGTCTTTTATCCAAATTGTTTGAAAATTGATCCTTTTTTCTTTTGTTCAGCCTTTGTTTCTAAATCATGTCAGTAATAAATTTAGTATTTTTAAAATTTTTTTTCAGTCATTATTTAAAATCTTAAATCTGTTAGCCAGAAGTTAAATACAATCAGCACAACTATTTGTCAATGGACAGCTGAAAGACCTGTTGGAGAGGTTAGACGTTTTGATTTTCAACTGTCTGTTTCAGCATTACATAGATGGTGCCAGACAATAAGTTCGGGTGTACGATGATGCTTTCTGTTGTCTGAAGAGCCCTATTGTTGCTATTTGCTGGCTTGAAAATGACTGTGTTGTCTCACTCTAGTGACTAGGGTTTGAAATCTCAAGCCAATAAGGACATTTATCAAAATAAAAGTTATTTGATGTTTCAAATATAATTAAACCATTCAGATTTTATTCATTAGAACAGCAAAACAACATAAACAGATTCCTTCTAAATGTCTGATATAAAGCAGTTGGTGACATTCAATTAAGGATCACTGTGTCAATCAATATGCTCCCTCAAATAGTTTCTTACAGCTATTTTGGGTCTGTAGTGTTCAATATTCAGGGTAAGAGACTCATTAACTTTAAGAGTTCAGGTGTGTTTTGTTTTGTTTTAAGAAAATTTCTTGCTATAAATAAATAAATGAGCCAAACTGAAATGGCCATATTTTGAAAAATAGTTGCTCAAAATGTTCATCATTCTAGTGGTCAGGGATTCTATTTTTTTCACCCAGCAATTTCTAGAGTTTTGACTTTCCTCATACCCCATGAATACTGTCCAATCCAGGATAAGAGAGTTGAAGAGAGAGATCAGAAATCATAGAGTCATACTTCCAGGGTCCCTAGCTTCCAGCTCAGTAAAGAATAGAAGCAGACAGAAAATAACAAAGGTGGAAGTGGCTTTGGGGAATCGTCATTCCCAAAATGTTGACCACTGAAAACTAATGAGTAAAAAGCAAATAAATAAACTGAAATTAAAAAAGCAGTTGTGATACCTAGTGGAGTGATATGATAATCTTTTAAAAATGTTAGTGTCACCTTTGTTTTCTCTTCTCTTCCCCTTCTTTTCATTCATTGCCTTAGGAAGGAGATGTGGCTTGGTGCCATGCAATAAAATCTAATAAAATCTATACCTGGTCCTGGCCGGACCTTCCCCAGGGCTTCAGGTCTTCTTATCAACTTAAACACAGAAAGAAAATGTTCTGATGGTCAGCTTGTGGAGTCAAGGACTTCATCAAAACCCCAAACTAAAAAAAGGCCCTGGGCTGTGGAGAAGGAAAGACAAAGGGGAAGTGATGGGGACATCAGAGGGTCATGGATAGAAGGGCACTGCTGCCAGGCTTTGGGGCAAAAACCTAGAGATTGGGTTTCCTTGAAGCAGATCTCAGAGGAAGATTCCTATGCAAGTACTTTATTAAGGAAGTGCTCCCAAGAGAGACCAGTAAGGAAGTGAGCAAGGCGGAACCGGAAAGGTAGGACCCAGGGTATGACTTCAGGCTGAATTTTACAGAGTCCTGATCCTGCAGGGGAGTGCTGCAGAGTTGTCTGGTCTGGCTCTGGTCCTCTCTTCCTTTTACATCTGTCTGCCTTCGGACAAAGGGCTTCCCTTCACAGAAGTAAACGTTGGAGGACCAAGCAGCCTCAGTTGCCCCAGGTCAGCCTTCAGAAGGTCTATAAGTATTGCTGCTTGGTGGAAACAAAGGCACCGGGTGTGAACATGGAGGCTGAGATTTGCATAAAAATGGTAAATAATAATAATAATTGTTCTGTAAAGAGCACTAATGTTATCTGCTGGATCCAGGCAATAAGAAATAGAATACCAGTAGTGTTAGTGTATAGTAACAAATGTACGAGCCATGTGCAAATAGCATTCTATTAATTTCAAGGCTCCTCTTACTCCATTATCATAACCTTCATCACAACCCTAGAAGACACAGCAGGAATATATGTTCTCAGATGTGTGAAATTGAGGTACAACTTCACAGAACAGCTTACTGAAACCGTGAAAGCCAATGTCCCTTACTCCAGACACAGTCATCTTTCTCGTGTCTTTAGCCACAATCTAGAGAGCATTTCTGTAATCTGACCCTGGTCCAGAGTTCAGGGGGTGCTACAGAGTGCCAGCTGAGTTATGGTTCCCAGGAGGACTCTGGCTCCCCTCTGAGACCCTCTGAGTCAGCATCTCTGCAGAGAAACAACGGCGTCTATTTTTCCCCACCCCGAGCTCCTCAGAGGACGCTTATATAGCTTGAGTGCAGTTATCTGGAACTGATTTGGGAGACAATGGCGCTGAGCACAGTTTGGGGTTTTAGATAAGATGGGTTTAAATCCTGCTGCTTCTGTTTGCCATCTACATGAATTTATGTAAGTCGCTGAAATTATCTTGGTCTCTCATTTGTCATTTTCAAAACCAGGTAATGTTAGTACTTACCTCAAAGGGCTGTACTGAAAATTCAACAAGGTGATATTGGCAAAGGGCTGAGCTCAGGGCCCCGGATGGAGTAAGTTCCAAATAAGCATTATCTACTATGATTTTATTTTTATTAATTTTGACACTTTTCTTCTAGTTACTCAAACTCAGGTCATCCTTCCTCTAAAATGAAGTTTTCCCCTTTATGCCGGACTGAATGTCAACACGGATCTCTTTCTGGGAATTGAAAATGATTCAGCAAAGTGAACCTTTTGGTTAATGTTGTTTACTGGAGAGGGAGTTCAGCTGTGGCAATTCTCACACATAGCTGGCAGATGGTGGATGGCCTTGGGAGGCAATACCATTTGCTTAGAATACAGAGTTTGAAGTCTCTCTTCACCAGCCATTTCAAAAAATGAGTCCCACTTAGAATTTCACAGAAGTAAACGAGCCTGTAGTTAAAATCCTAGTGAAATAACCACTAGTTTAGTATTAATTTACAGCCCAGAACCCCAGCAGGTACTATCCCAGGTGCACTTAATCTTAAAAGGAAATTCTACAGCTCCTTTAGAGTTCCTGTTTTGGGGGCATCTAGAAAGACACATTTGAAAACCAGCTTCTGTGCAGCTCCCAGCCCCATGACAGAAAAAAAAAATGAGGAAAGAATTTTTCTAATTTGTAAGGCAAACAAGAGGAATAAAAAGAGCAGGAGGAAGCCAGTTGCTGGAAGGGCACTCATGCCAAAGAGTTTCAATAGGTAGGAGAGAAATCATAGCATGAATGAAGCAGGGTAAGCAGACCTTTTATCTCGTGGATAAGTGGAAAGAAGCACCAAGCGATTACTAGGGGCAGTGATAAGAGGGCTGAGATGAAAATAATGGTTCCTCTTTGTGCAGACCGAGCACAAAAGCAAGGTCCACTGAGAAGGCTCCTCTGTTAATCATCGATGGTAAATGGGATAATTCCAAAGCTGTGTGGCAGACATAGGGGCGCTCAGTGAAGATACATTAAGGGAGATGCTTTGCTCAGCCATTAGTGGGCATGAGAGCATGGGTCTCCGTGTTTCCAGCAGCCCTCTTCCCAATGGGCTAACCTGTGCAAAACAGCCTGCTGGAAACTCACCATGAAACATAAGCACTCCACAAGATGGGTGGAAGGAGGACACAGCGGATGAAAGATCGCATCTTTTTTGTGCCTTTCCTGTCTGCTGGAAACTTTTCATCCATTATGAAGGCAAATCCTATGAAGGCTGTTACAGCTGTTTTGCCACATTACCCAGAAGACATTAAATTTCCAAAGCTATAACTAGTAAGGCCAAGGTCACCTTTCATCCCAAGGATTCTGTTTCCAGAGCCTATCAGCCGAACCTCTGGCTACACTGCCTTACAGCAAGGAAACTCCCTTACGCATGTACCTGAGGTCCTCGAATGTGGGAGAACAGTGTACAGATTCAAATGCTTCTGGGGTGACTATTGATTGCTTGGTTTCTTTGGGGTTATGCCACAGGACAATGTGATGCAGGGATTTACCTTGTGTAGAAAACAAATGCAGTGAGCAGGCTGCATTTACACGGAGGCAGTGGAAGGTGTGGGAATAAGGCCCTGCTGCTCAGACCCCTGCATTTTTTTGAGCACACACACTCTTGCCAAATGCCTACTATATGCCAAACATGGTCGTCAGATCTGGGAATGCAAGAAGTTGAATTAAAAGGTGGTTTCTTTTCCTGTGAGTCAAGACATATAAGGGGTAAAGACAGACAAACAGATGATTATTATGCAAGGAGTGTGTAAATGTTGTAATAGTGGTTGAAACAAGGTCTTTAATTATCACAAAAAAGATAACAAAGAGGAAGTAAGAAAGCTCCTAACTCAAATATCTGGATGCAGAGAAATTTCTGAATTACAACCATTGACAGGGAAAATAAAATTTCAACTTTCACTTAATAAATTAAGGAGAATTTTAAGAACTTATTTCTTTTAGGGAAACTAGAAAGCTAGAAAAATGGATAGAAGTTTAAGAGATTCTCTAGTGTATAATATATGTATATATATATGTAATCATCATATATGCATATATAGTATGTATTAAATGATTAATAATTAAATATACTTAATGACTGCAGGAGGGGAGTCAAGATGGCTGCCCAGAGACACCAACTGCTAGATCATCACATGAAGAAGGAAAAGTTTTAGGAAACAGGTAAAACTAACAAACAATCATAGAATGTGTGTAATTCTGAGGGAAAAGTGTCAAAATCTATAAGAGATTCCACAGGAAAAAGCTGCTGAGCAGACCAGGATGAAGTAAGGTATGGGTGAAGGACAACTCCGAGAGACTTTAGCCCACCAAGAAGGGCTAGGCAGAGCATTTGCTTCTCCCTCCTGACATCTCTGACAGCGGGAAAGCTCCCAAGTCTCAAGAGATACTTTCTGCTGCTGCTATCAGTGATCTGGGACAGAGCACATGCTTCCAGCCCTCCTGGAGCACTTCCCACCCCGTAAACCTGAGCTGGAAAGGCAGGTAGCTAAGTTGCTTCTCCACTCACCACAATCCTTTGTCCTCCCCAGGGGGATTCAACTCCCCAGGCTTTGCCCTGCTCATTTCACATAGGTATTTCCCAACTCCAGCTCAGACTGCAGGGTCCACCAGGGTCCAGGGAGTCCCAGCTGATTTCTGTGACTCTGGAGTCTGGATATTCAGGACAGATGCCTTCCCAACCAGACTGCTAGCACTCTCCCATACAGACATTTTCTGAACCTTTCCTCCTCCACCTCTGGCTTCTGAGCAAGAAGAGACCATGGAGCCACACTCTGGGTCCACAGAGTATGAGACTCAGGTCCTTCTTCTTTGGGTCCTACAGCAGACAGAGGTATATTTGAACCGTGACTTCTGCTCTCCGGCTTTCCCTGGTGCTGTGTGTCCAGCTGCCCCATTGGAGATAGGCATGCCTTGAAGCAGTGGGACATGGAACCTATTTGGGCATCCTGTGGGCAATTCAAGATGGATGTACTTCTTCCTGGTATGGTCCTGGATTGACCTATTTCATCTGGGGAGGTGAGGGAGCCCATATGAATGGATGAACAGATCAGTGGGTAGAGTGTAGTGTGGGTCCTGGCTGTGACTTTCTCACAGAGACCCCCTTTCCCATGGGAGAGCTGCACTCCTCAGCTCAGGCTTGGATCCTGGGCAGGGAATCTCTGGCCCAAAACACAGTTGCCTGGGAGCAGAATGCAGCTGGCCTGGGATCCAGCCTGACAGTTGGTGCTGGGGAGAGACTGTGGAACAGAGGTTGGGGAGAAAGGCAAGGCCCATTAAAGCTTAGAGGCTGTGAATGTTGATGAATCTGACTCCATAAACAGACTCTCTAGATGGGTGGGGCCACTTTAGCCAACACACTTCTACAAAATAAGAACAAATCTGGAGGCATCACTTGACCAGACTTCAAGCTTCATTACAAGTCCATAGTGATCAAAATAGCATGGTATTGGAATAAAAATAGAGACTTAGATCTACAGAACAGGACAGAGAATCTAGTAGTGAAACCAGCCTCATTCTGCCATCTGATTTCTGACAAAGCAAACAAAAGAACACATTGGGGAAAAGAATCCCTATTCAATAAAAAGTGCTGGGAGAACTGGTAAGCTTACATGTACAAGACTGAAACTGGAACCCATCTATCACCGCGTGGTTCTAGTTTCAGTCATGATGGGTAAGAGGATACAACATGATAAAAACTCCAGAAGAAAGTGTGGGAAAAGCTCTTATTCTTATCAGTCTTGGCAAAGAATTTATGAAGAAGAGCCTACTGGCAACTATACCAACAACAAAAATAAATAAATAGGACCTGATAAAAAGTTTCTGTACAACCAGGGATACAATCAACAAAGCTAAGAGATTATCTTCAGAATGGGAGAGGATTTTTGCATGCTACAAATCTGATAAAGGGCTAATAACCAGAGTCTACAAAAGCTCAAGCAAAACGACAAGAAAAAGAGCAAGCAACTCCATTAAAAAATGTGCAAGAGACATGAGTCGAAACTTTTCTCATGGGGACAGAAGAATGGCCAACAAATACATAAAAAAATGCTTATTATCTCTAATTATTGGAAAAATATAAATCAAAACAACTTTGAGATATCACTTAACCCCTGTGAGAATAGCCCACATCACAAGGTCCTTACAGCAACAGATGCAGACAGAAGGGAGCACTCCTGCACTGTTGTGGAACGACGAGCTAGTATGGTCTCTGTGTACAGAGTACAGAGACTCTTCAAAGAACTAAAAGTAGACCTACCATTTGATACTTCAATCCCATTGTTGGGTATCTACCCAAAAGAAAAAGAGACATTGTACCATAAGGACAGTTGCACTCAAATGTTTGTAGTAGCATAATTCACAATCACAAAGATATAGAAACAACCCAAGTCCCTTTCAACACATAAGTGGATAATAAACTGTGGTACATGTATACTGTGGAATACTATTCAGCCATAAAATGGTGGAGATTTTGTATCTTGTAACAAACTGGATGGATTTGGAGAACATTCTCCGAAGTGACGTGTCACAGAATGGGAAAACCAGCATCATATGTACTCAGTACTAAATTGAAACTAGTAGATTAACAACTGCGTGCTCATATGGAGAAAAATTAAATTAAATTCATGTCAGGAAGGAGGGAGAGGAAGGGATTGAGTCAGTTCTCACCCAATGAGTACATCACACAGGTACAGGGAGCACTTCTTGAGTGAAGAACACAACTACGACTTGGACTTTAGCCTTACAAAAAGCAAACTATGGAACTTAATAGTATGTACCCTCATTTTAATCTGAAATAAAAATAAAAAAAGAAAGAAAATCTAATATGCAGCAATGATATTGGAATATCAAACTCACTAAGTATGACAAAATTTATTGTTGTTAATGTATAATAACACTAGCAGTACAGCAAATTATAGCAAAATAATAGCAAACACTGTCAGTGCTTTTCTCATATTCCTTTAGATCCTTTACCATTTTTTGTCACACTGGCCTCTGGTGTGCTTTTCCTTCTAAACATTAGTAGCTGCATTTCTTCTTTGGAGACTGCTCTTAGCCAACCTGAGCATGTTTTGTCTGCAGAACCTGGAGAGTCGGAGCTGCTTGAGAAGTTTTTGTCTGAACCTGATCTCTCCCTCCCAGAAACAGTCCTTCACCAAAAGTCAAGAGACAGAGTTCCCTGATCCTTGGATAAGGATAATTTAGAGATATAATCTCTATTGTCTAGGGTCAATACTAAAGTTGTGCTCCAAGGAACTGTAGTTGGTGCTACGAATCTTTCCAGCCCCCTTTCCTTTCTGCCCCACTCCTCAACACCCTGTTGATTCTTCCTAGGAACATTTACCACAGAATACATGTTGTACAAATTCTCATCTCAGGGTCTTCTTCTTGGAAACCCAACTGAAGTCATAAATAAAACTAAAATACTAAATCAGAAAAGAAAAAAATGATTTAAGACCATAGACTGTGAACTCATTAAAAACAATACATCTTTTCAATAGGTAACTTTTTTTGAGGTAACTTGAGGAAAAGAGAGATTTTTTTTTTTGCCTCATCTGCTCCCTCATCCTTCTGTGATCAGTATCGTCTCCACCATGCTTCTTTCTGTCCCTCTCAACCCTGCTTTGAATGTCCTTCTGCTTCATCGATGCCACCTAAAACCCTGGGCCTATTTTTCTCTGTTGATTCAGTGCCTTCCCTACAATGTTGTCCTCTGTAGTTGGGTGATAGTGGAAAGACCACCTTTCCATTTATTTCTTTCTCTATGTATGTATCATGGTGTGCTGAATGTTCAGGCATTGGTAGAAAATTTTTCATGGCAGGGGAAAAAGAACCTTACGAAAAGACTAAATAGGACTATTTCAAAAAATCTAAGGAAATCATTACTGTTACACACTTCTTAGTTTAGAGGTACAACTGACTCCAAGAGAGGGTCTGTCCTTTAATCTTTACTGTGCAATTTCCACCATACTTTACAGAAGTCTATTCACTGCCCTACGTCTTAGTCATCTCCTGGTTCCATCTTTCTCTCCCTATCATGGTAAATCCTGGGATGAAATTGGCCGAAATATAACTTATCAAACTAAGCTGTGATAATATTTTGTTGTGTATGAAGGTGGTGGGAGATTTAGCAGGACAATTCAGATGGGATCTGGGGTTTTCTCCTTATGTTTTCTGTTTTTCCCCGTTATAGTGCTGTGAGGAAGCCAATTGTGTGCACCTATTCTTAATTCTTCCTTCCATGATGTCTTGTGGCTTGAAATCAGTCATCATGATAGTGTTTACACCACAGGAATTACTAAAAATTGGCATTTTTCTACTCCGGAGAGCCAAGTTTCAACCATTCAGCAACATGGCCCTGCCCCAGTCTATTGTTGGTGAACGCACTTGTTCCATTTCTTAGCCCAGATTGTTCATTTGGGGCTGATCCTACTCCCTGGTTCCAAGAGTAGGCAGAGTACCCCATCCTTCCTGGTTTTGGTGATTTGTACAAAAATGGGTGGATATTTTAGAAAAATCAATCAAAGTCCTCTCTGGGATTTTTGTTGAAATGATTGGGAAAGAAGCACCCTCTCCTTTTGAGATTTTGTATACTAATGTCCCTGAATATCTGGAACTGGGGAGGTTCACGTGGACCTTCTTTGCAAGAAGAATGTCTGCTTGAGGATGAAGCCACTCCAGAGGAAAATAAAGCCTAAGCAAAGAAAGGGAAAATGTTAGGGCTTGTGATCATCATCTTAGTAACTAGATAGAGCCCCTACATTTCAGTTACTTAAGCCAACAAATGACTATTATTGCTTCAGCTATTTTGAGTTCAGTTTCTGTCACATGTAACCATGTAAATTTTGATTTATATAATTGTGACACACACACATGCACATCTTGCAAAGGCAGACAATACTTTTCAGAAAATAAGGAAGAGAATTTTTTTACAGGCAATGTGGAGCATTACAATATTATGCAGAGTGATGTTAATTATAATTTTCTTATCCTTCTGCTTCAAGATCATGCCCAGGGACTTACCAAACAACAGACCCAGAAACCTTTAGTTACTTATGAACATGAAGCAGGGCAGAAGTTTGGAAATTAAAATTCCTCCTCCTTTCCTCTCCTGCCTCTTTTAGGACAGATCAAAACGTTAGGCAGTGCTCCTCTCTACACCCTTGACTTTGCAGACAAAAACATTAAAAAATTTATATTCTCCCTGGCATAGCAACTTTTTCAAAGGTGGAGGGGTGTTATGACATATGACATGAATGACTATTTTACATTGGGAAGAAAATGTTCAAATAAATAGAGATTTCAACAATGACACACCAATTTACATCAATTACATTAGCAAGTTTTGTTAAAAAGTTGTTGCCCAAAGATGGATATGGTTTGATGAAACAAACACTGTTTCACAGAGCTGGAGGCAAAGTCAAATGATAAAACCAATTGCCTACAATGTATATCCCATATATTTCCATTCTCTTTTTCTCAACACTTCCACTTCTGGCAGCATATACTAAATAAATAACCAAAAAAATCAGAGTAAATTTACACACAGTCATAGTCTTTATAGCCTTGTTTATAATATAGAAAGATTGAGGAAAAATAAATGGTTAAATGACTTAGGATCTATCTGTATGTCATTTCAAAAAATGTTATTTTTAAGAATTTTAAATACTCTTATGGTATTTAAGAAAAAGGCTTACAAAAAACTGGTAAGTTGTATGATCTCATGTAAAAATGCATGTACATCTCACAACCCATCTCGATACAAGTTGGGAACATTCCAACACCTTTATGTTTTTGTGTCTTCACCCACTTCCCCACCTGGTGAATTCTTATTTTTTCCTTCAACATCCAGCTCAAATACTATACCTTCTGTGAAACTTTTCTTGGAAAGATGGTGCCTAAGGAGAGTAAATCATTCTGTCTTGAAGAACAGATACATTCAACCTAAGAACTCACAGATGCCATCCCTCCATCAATACATTGCTCCCTGCAGCCTCCACCAATCATTGCTATTAGTTCCTTAAGTGAAAGCATTTGGTGTTCTGTGTCTGTGCTGTCCTGAGGGACCCATATAAGCCTGGCTAGCAAGGCCCAGTGAAGGCACCTGGCTCCCTTTAGCAGCAGGGACCACCAGTGTGATGCTGTGAGCGGGACTGTTGTAGATACATATCATTAAAAAAAGATCTTTCTATCATAACTGTGAGATGTTGATACACATTACAAAATATGGACTTAAGCCATTTTTTTGTGTGTGTGTCAACTATTGGGTGGATTCCATGAATAAAATCAGCCAAGCTTTAAAAATATATATTATTGTCTGTAGAAACCATAAGGGAACCATGGAAATAACTCTTCTGTTACTAACAGAAAATGCAGAGGGGCCCTACTGCCTTAGGCAATATGAAACCACAGCTTGGTGTGACAAGTGAAGAGAAGGTGAATCCTTAGCCTATTCTTAGTTGTCTATTAAACAAATGAGCAACGCCATCCATACAGTCCCTGCACTTGCTTTCCACAAGATGCCTTCTCCGACAAGGACCTTTTTCTGCCCAGGCTGCTTCATTTTCAGTTAGTATGCTATCACTGTTATTACCATTACCACTGCTTTGTCAATAATTAGCTGTTAGTGGCACCAAAGCTGACGTTTATTATCATAACATTTTCCTAAAGGATTGGTTGCTTGCACATAAGCCTACTTCTGCCTTTTCTGCCTCTGTGTTTTCAGACAGATTACTTAACATCCCTTGGGCCAGTTGGGACACTTTCAAAGAAATGTTGGGGGCAGTAATAAAATCTGATCTTTAATAGGGAGTCTGTAGCTTACAGTGTAAGGTTTATCTAAGCTACAACATGTGAAGTTTAATATCCATAGCACTTGCATACTAAATGCTCATATATAGTGTCATCATTATTAGCTTGCTATGGTTATGTTATTACTGGGTTACTATATGTGGGGTGTATTTCTCCTTACCCTGTAGTTAAGGTAGGTACCCCCTAGTGGAAGTGGGAAGACAAGGAAATCTCTTTGGAGTGGCCTTATTTCAACAGAACTTTTAGGGCTTGATCAGCAGAGGGTTTGAGTTGATCTCTGGCAACAAGCTCGGGCTGTCTCTCCACTACCACTTTGGGGAAAATAAACATTGTCTGGACAGCATGTGAATATTCTCTGAGTGTCCTGACCTTGGATAATAAGCATGTTTTGTTAATATCTCTCACAAGAGTATGGAAATGATGATAGTCTACAAATGTTGAAGTGATGAGTCATCAGATTAAATGATAAGATTCTGAAACACCATGGAATAAACCAAAGGAATATTTAATCATGAGATATCTGGGTTTATAGTTCTCCAGGACTTTATACTTCTTTCCAATACCGCATATTGAATAATTGCTGTGTCTTTTTCCTTCATTATTCAGGATGCTCTTGAAGGCAAAAATAGAATTCATAGCTCACTCATTCAAAATTATACTTACTAAGTAATTGCAAATACCATGTGTATTGATGTTAACAGAATAGCTGGCACATAACTGGTTTTCAACAAATGTTTGAAAAATAAATGAAAAAATATATGTAGTTTTATGCAGGTGGAGAAGAGGATTAGTATGACTATAGCGAGGATTAATATGACTATAGCATGAGAGTCCAATTTATGGAAAAGAAAGAAGCAGGTCAGTAACTTCTAGAATACAGGCGTGCTATAAATATCTAAAGTTGTCACTTAATAAGTGAATATAACTTCATTGAGCAAAGAGTGATGTCAGCAGACAAGGAAAGGGATAAAGGGAGAGAAAAAATAGAATATAGATAAGTGCTAAATTTAGGATACAGGTGACCTCTCAGCAAGTGGGAGGACTTGAGTTTTGAAAAGACCAGAGTGGTATTTATTTATATTTGTGGCATTTTATTTCTTAAGTTGGGTTGTGAGTCAATGGATGCCTATCATGTTTCTCTCTGTGTTTTATTATCTCATTACAAAAGGAGAAGTATTGATGCTTTGTATTCCCTAAGAATTTTCATAATTTTATAGAAATTTTATGAAATTACACAATGAGTTGTACAATTTAGTCAAGACAACCTTAGTAAAGCTCCCTCCCCTTAGCTCTACCCAGAAGTCCCTTGGTCTTCTCTTCTCAGGGCTTGGCTATTGTCCTCTAGATGTCCTGGTCCCTAGGCCAGGCTTTCTCTAAGCTGTCTCCATCTCTGCCCAGAGAGGTTTTCCTAAAATGTTGACCATGTGATTATTCTGCTGTAAACAGCTTGTGAGATAAAGTCTAAACTTGCTAACCTGGAATACAAAGAACAGCACAATTTTGCTCTTTTAACCTTTTGTCTTTCTTTCACTGTAGAGCATTGTTTTGACATCACAAGGGCCCCTCTTCCCTGATTCTTCAATTCCACTTAACATGCTTTCATCAGTCTCTGCCCTAATTCTTTCCATTACACTTCTCAATATGAATCTAAAACCAAATGACTTCATTTGGCTTGTTTGGCTTGATAATGTGCCTTATAATAAATGGAACTTATTGTGACCTTGGAGGCTTGTCTCACATTCTTGAGAAGGAAGAATACAGGAATACAGGAAGTCCCTATGTATTACTGATTGCAGAACAGTTTACCATGAGGGCGATTTTGCTTCTGGTGTCCTATAAATTCTTTGCAGTTATATGGGTACAAGGAAATGGTCTTAATTTCTTACAAAAGCTGTTGATGTAACAATCATGAATTGATTAAGCAAGATCATGCATAATCTATAAGCTAAATTAAACTGATCTTTCACCATGCTTTTGGTAATACCTGCTGCTATAGATGATTAGGAGGTAGGTGGTAAATGTGTTGGGAAGAGTGACATTTTCCAGCTCTTTGGTTTTGTTTTAGAGAACTCTTAGAGGACCCACTGGTTTCTTTTCATTTAACTCCAACCCTGAAATGCCATTTTTAGAATTTTATTTTTATTTTTAAGAATTCCATAAATACTGCCTATATTAAAAGTTTTATCTGGCAATAAAGATTTGATAAAAGCCTTTGATGCAAGAAGGGAAGTGGAATGAGAATATCAACAAAATAGGGATTGGTTATGATGTGGTTTTTGGTCTTCTGGGTATATGCCCAGCAGAGGAATTACAGGATTGAATGGCAGATCTATTTTTTAGATCTCTAAGTGTTCCCCATATATCTTTCCAAAAGGAATGTATTAGTTTGCATTCCCACCAGCAGTGCAAAAGTGTTCCCTTTTCTCTACATCGCCACCAACATCTCTGGTCTTGAGATTTTGTGATATAGGCTAGTCTCACTGGAGTTAGATGATATCTCAAAGTAGTTTTGATTTGCATTTCTCTGATGATTAAAGATAATGAGCATTTTTTCATATGTCTGAAGGCCGCCTGCCTGTCTTCTTTGGATGGGGCACCATACACTTGTTTCATAGAATATTTGACACATTTTCATCTCATTAGTTGACATAGCCCTCCTGGCATTTTCTTAGTTACTTTGCCAAGACATTTACATTCCACATTTGCCAAGGCTCACATGTACCCTTATAAGATGCACCACAGGTGTGATCCTTTCAATTCCCCTCCCTCTACCCTCCTCCCCCCTCCCTCCCCACACTTTCCCCCTTCCCCCTGTTCTTAGGTTGTAACTTGGTTATAGCTTTCATGTGAAGGTCCTAAGTTAGTTTCATAGTAGGGGTGAATACATTGGATATTTTTTCTTCCATTCTTGAGACACTTTACTGAGAAGAATATGTTCCAGCTCCATCCATGTAAACATGAAAGAGGTAAAGTCTCCATCTTTCTTCAAGGCTGCATATTATTCCATGGTGTACATATACCACAATTTGTTAATCCATTCGTGGATTGATGGGCACTTGGGTCGTCGATTGATGGGCACTTGGATTTTTTCCATGACTTAGCAATTATGAATAGGGCTGCAATAAAGATTCTGGTACATGATCATATTGATGTACACAGCTATGATTTAATAAAAAAAAATAGGGATTGGAAAGTTATCTGTTCATAAGCAATAGAAAAGGACATAAATACAAGGAGGTTGGAGCCAGTGAAATTTTTACTTATTTCTCAGTTCTGCCAAGACTCAAGACTTATAGTTATTTTTCCAATAAAATCCATGTTTCTAAATGAGAAGAAATGATAGATACAATGAAAGATATTATATTAGGTTGTCATTCAGCAAATATTCCCTTTCATCCCTTCCCAGTCCCCTACTGCCACAGGAGAATTAGACTTCCTCACCCATTGATGTTGGCCTTGGTTATCTGCTTTGCTTTGCTTTAAGTGGTCAGAAAAATAAAGGGTCTAATATTTTACCTGATTTTCTGCTAATAAATCATTCTGCCACAGTGTCATGGATGGTGGAAGAGGACATGAAACCCCCTTGTCAGAGACAAAGAACTTTGTTACTCACAGAGATAACAGTAGCTAGAATAGCAATATTTTCTTGTGTTGGTTCCCCAAATTCCAGTTCCTGCAGGGTGATATGCAGAGAGCTTGCACTCCCATTGAGATTAGGGAACCTAAATATTTTATAGTGGGAAGTAAATATGTCTACCCTTTTTCTGGAGGTAGGCTTTCTTTCTTCCAAGGCTATTTGGCATACATTCTTGAAAAGATAGTCTGGAGCAAAGGCAGTCAGTGTTTCTGCTCATAAGTTGTGCAGAAACATGAGTGATCCGTGGATAATTGTCTTGCAGCACAATCTTTTGCCAGGAGAAGAACATTGCCCAGATATCTTCTTCTGTGAGTGGCCAAGCCCAGTTGAGTTACATCCTGACATAGAGCACCAGAGCTGAAGTTATCCTGAATCAGCTGAACGATAGTCAGCGTGATGGGAAGTAAGAATGGGAATGATCATTTATGGCAATAAGACACTGAATTTTAGGCAGCTTTTTATGCAACACTGTTGTAGCAAAAACTGAATGAAATAGAAACTGGTAATGAAAACAAAGTGTTGGCATATCAAAACTTTAAGTCCTTGGATTTAGCTTTGGTACCAGAAAGTGAATAATGAGGAAACTATTATAGGAGGTAGAAAAAGTGGTGGCGTATATTACAAAATGACAAAGCATTCGATAAAACTGTTGCCTATGGTAACTTCAAAAGACAGGAAATACACCTAATTAATTCATTTAGCATTTGGTGAGGAAGATTCAAAAGTATGTGCAGACAGTTTTTTAACTAATCACAATTGTTAAAGTACTACAAGAAAAAGAAGAGCTCAGAGCTCAGGAAAATTGGTTGGTTTGCAAACAGGATACAGCAGGACCATACAGAACCCAGAAATATCAGGTTTAGAATAAAATGAGTTCTTACCAAAACAAAGATGGAGTAATTGCAAAGCCTAAATCAATGATGGTTTTAGTATTGTTTGATAAGACATATGAACAGATGAAAGTGTGGCTTAGCAGATCCTTTCATCGAGACTAAAAGGCTTTTAAAAAAGTTAAGGACAGGGTCCCACAGAAGACCAATGTCCCAGTGTACCCCTGATTAAGTCTAGATGGAGATGTACCTTGGAAAGAATTGTGTATGTTGTTTTTGGCATTTATATACAAGTAGAATTAAGTATGTACATAGAAAACACTAAGCCTTTGAGAGACCTTTGTTGGCAAATGAGCCACCAGCCTAGACTAGAAAACACAGGCTGTTAAGGATGGGGAAAAAACTCTTGCTCCTCAACTTTATATTATCAGGAATTGAACTTAAATCTGTTGAGCCATAAAGAAAAGCTTATTTTTAAATGCTTAGATACAGTCAAGGAGGATGATGGCAAAGAGGGCCAACCCAAGATTTTTGGAGAAGAGCAAACTGGGAATTGCTCCCCGGGAGCGTACCCTGAGTCTTATCAAGAACCATAACCATGATTCTGTTGTTTATGGATTGTACATTAGTGGAAGACAAAGCCAGTCACCTTGTCTCAACTCACATGGTTGTACACATGTAGGTGCAAATTGAATATTCTCAAATATTCCAGTGCAGAAAGACTCATCTCCCTCCTATGGAGAGGGAATAGGTATCATTCAATAGTTCTCTTGTTCCTCTTTTATCTATACAAGATATATCTTATTTTGGTCTATCTTTGGGGCAAGAGCAGTTATCAAGAAATAATTTCATTTCCCTACTCTTTGGATACCTCATGAAATTTGCTTTCCAGGTCTTCAAAATTATTATTGTAGTGACAGTTTTTTGTTCTTCCCTTTTTAACGATACAAGTATTTATTGTGGATGTTCCACCCAAGTTGCACAATTGTCATTTGGAAATGTGGATGACAAATAACTTGTGTTTTTATTGCATAGGTCCCTGAATCAAAGGAGCTGCTTGCAGATCAGATGCAGATTATGAGGCTCTGGATTTTGGGTCTGACACAGTGATTTGAAGGATGCAATGGCTAGTCAGGGATTTTTTTCTGGCTCCATATGAAATGAAGTACTACTTTTTCAAGTTCTTTAAAGTATGAGGTTGGTGTTTTGATGGGGATCATGTTAAATCTGTACATTGCTTTGGGGAATATCGACATTTTAATGATGTTTATTCTTCCCAGCCACAAGCATGGTATGTTCTTCCATTCTTTAAGTCTTCTGCCATTTCTTTTCTCAGGGTTTCATAATTCTCTTTATAAACCTTTCATGTCCATTGTTAGCTATATTCCCATTATTTCATCTTCTTTGGAGCTATTGTAAAAGGTATAGAGTCTTTTATTTTATTCTCAGCTTGATCGTTGTTGGCATATATGAAGGCTATTGATTTGCGGGCATTGATTTTATATCTGGGGATGCTGCTATATTCCTTGATCACTTATAAGAGCTTTGTAGATGAGTCCCCTGGGGTTTTCCAGGTATAAGATCATGTCATCTGCAAAGAGGGAGAGTTTGGCCTCCCCTTGCCCCATTTGAATACCTTTGATTTCCTTTTCTTGCCTGATTACAGAGAGGGATTTCCAGCACTATATTTAATAGCAGTGGCAATTGTGGGCATCCTTGTCTAGTTCCAGTTCTGAGTGGAAGTGCTTTCAGTTTTACTCCATTCGATATGATATTGGGCTGTGGGTTTGTTGTAGATGGCCTAAATCAATTTGATAAATGTCCCAACAAAGTCTATTTTCTTAAGTGTTCTTTTTAAAAAAGGATGCTAGATATTGTCAAAAGCCTTTTCTGCATCTTTTGAGAGAATCATATGGCTTTTGTTTTTGATTTTGTTTATATGGTGAACTACATGTATGGATTTACGTATGTTGAACCAATCTTGCATCCCTGTGATAAATCCTATCTGATCATGATGTATAACTGTCTTGATGTGTCTATATTCTGTTTGCCAGGATCTTGTTGAATATTTTTACATCAATATTCATTAATGATGCTGGTGGAGGCATCACATTACAGAACTTGAGGTTATACTACAAGTGTATAGTGACCAAAACAGTATGATACTGAAACAAAAATAGAGATACAGATCTACGCAGTAGAATAGAGAATATAGAGATGAACCCAGCCACATATCGCCATTTGTTCTTGATCAACCAAACAAAAGCATGCACTGGGGAAAAGAATCCCTATGTAATAAATGGATGCTGGGAGAACTGGTTAGCCACAGTAGTACTCACACCTCTCACCATTGAGAAAAAAATTGACTCTCGCCGGTAAAGGATTTAAATTTGAGACATGAAACAATAAAAATTCTAGAATAGAGTGTGGGAAAAACACTTAATAATATTGACCTGGGAAAAGATTTTTGAAGAAGACCCCTCCCCCGACAATTGCAGCAACACCAAAAATAAATAAATGGGACCTAATTAAGTTAAAAAGCTTGGGCAAGCTAAGAACACCACAACTAAAGCCAACAGACAACCTTCAGAATAGAAGAAGATTTTTACACGTTATGAATCAGACAAAGGCCTGATATCTAGAATCTACAGAAAACTCAAATTAATCAACAAAAGAGTAAACAAGTACATTTATAAGTGGGCAAGAGACATGAACAGAAACTTTTCTGAAGATGACAGACAAATGGCAAAAAAAAAAAAACATGAAAAAATGCTCATCATCTCTGATCATCAGAGAAATGCAAATCAAAACCACTCTGCAATATCATCTAACCCCAGTGAGATTAGCCCACATCACAAAATCCCAAATATGCAGATGTGGACAGAAGGGAACACTCTTACACTGCTGGAGGGATTACAAACCAATTCAACCTTCATGGAAAGAAGTATGGAGAATTCTTTTTTTTTGCAGTTTTTGCCCAGGGCCAGGTTTGAACCTGCCACCCCCGGTACATGGGGCCGGTGCCCTATTCCGTGAGTCATAGGAGCCACCAGAAGTATGGAGAATTCTTAAGAACTAAAAATCGACCTTCCATTTGCTCCCACAATTCCATTACTAGGTATCTACCCAGATGATCAAAAATCATTTTACAACAAAGGCATCTGCACTAGAATATTTACTGCACCTCAATTCACAATTGGCAAGCCGTGGAAACAATGCAAGTGCCCATCAAATCATGAATGGATTGACAAACCATGGCATATGTATACCAGGGAGTATTCAGCCCTTAGAAAAGATGGAGACTTTACACTTTTTATGTTTACCTGGTTGGAGTTGAAACACATTATTCTCAGTAAAATATCTCAAGAATAGAAAGGCAAGTATCCAACGTACTCAATACTAATATGAAACCAATATACAGACAACTACATGCCCACATGAATGATGAAATGCAAATGTTGTCTAGCAAGGGGGAGGGAGAGGGATAGAGGAGTGGGAGGAGAAGGGAGAGTGACTGAAGGAGGGCAATTGGCGGATCTCACCCAATGTGCACAATGTGAGGGTGTTCAGCACAATCCCTGGGTGAAGGGCTTGACCACAACTTGAACCTTACCCTATAATTGAAAACAATGTGACCTAAACATTTGTACCGTCATATTCATTTGAAATAAAAAAAAAATAAAGGATGCAATGGGGGTGAGTATATTTCCTATATGGGAAGATGGAGAATATTTGAGAACAATAGGGTGAATTGCAGTAACGTTTTTATTTTTAAGTAAATATTCAATCACCCTGACTCTGTGGGAAGAATATACACCATTTTCTCATGGGCCGTATGGGCTGTACTCTGTCACTTACTTTGGCCAATGATATACTAACAAATGTTATGTAAGCAGAGGCTTGAAATGCACTTGCACAATTGGGATTACCCTCTTATACTTTGGCCGTTAGATGGGAAGACCTGCTGGAGTAGCTGCTGGCACGCCCGTCTGGGCACCAGTGTGAGATGCCTGAGGCAGAGCTGCCTGGACCCTCAGACTTACAGCCTGAAGCGTAGCAGCCTTAGCCAACTTGCAGATGCATGAGAAAGTAATACAGTAAATACTTTTTATTATGCAAATGTGATCTTGTGATTGATTGCTTTGCAGCAAAAGCTGACTTAGAAGACTTATGACACCAAAAATGCTTGTCTCAAGAAGAGAATAATGGCAACATTATGGGTTTGGGGTGATAGAAGAGGGCAGGAACTGAATCTCGGGCTAATTTAGAGTTTCAGATAGATGATGAGCAATAAGCGTGCGAAGAGGCCCGTGGCCTTCTGAAACCAACTGCTTCTCTGTTTTTCAAATTGAACGATTTTGGTGAACTTCTAGTTCATGAATCTTTCCTTGGGAGTTCTTAAAATTAAATGCTAAGCGTTTTTTGTTTGTTTACAGTATCTCAAGTGTTGGCTTCTATTACCCCTGGGAATAGTGAGCGGGAGTGGACTTTGGGCTCACGTGGAGTGCACTGACTTAGCAGTTGATCACATTTTGCAGAATTCTATTTGCAAGCTTAGAAAATTACCGCACACAGTTCACCATATGGCATAACTGACTTTGCTAAGGGAGCTATTGTATTTGAAAAATCAGAAACACTCACAAAATCATCAAATCTCTCTCTTTTTTTCTCCCTACTGTCATGGTTTCCATGACTACATTTCACAGCCCCATGTTACATTTTAAATGTAAACGATTTCTATAGAAAAACACTATAAAGAATTTTCAGAAGGAAGATGGTAAAAGATGTGTTTAATGAGCAAATGATAAGTGCTGATTTCTACGAGTGTCTCCAGGATTGGGTGCACTCAAATGAGAGATATTTTTAAAGCACGATTTCTTGAGATTTTAAGATTTGTCCTGTGAAAGGCTCTACATATTGGAGATATAAAACATTAAATAGCAGATAAGGGATGGTGAGAGCAAACTTATATGTAGTGAATTAGATCCTTATATATCCTCCTAATAGCACTTAAATATTTTACTTCCTTCCCTGTGATATAATTCTCTTTTATGTATTGTTTTAAGGTGTGTTCTGAGCATCATATCTATATCTATATATTTTTTTAGTGACATAGTCTCACTATGTCACCCTCAGTAGATGTCACAACTCACAGCAACCTCAAACTCTTGGGCTTAAGTGATTGTCTTGCCTCAGCCTCCCAAATAGCTGGGACTACAGGCTCATACCACAATGCCCGGCTATTTTTTGGTTGTAGTTGTCATTGTTGTTTGGCAGGCCCGGGCTGGATTCGAACCTGCCAGCTCTGGTGTATGTAGCTGGTGCCCTAGCCGCTTGAGCTACAGGCACTGAGCCTGAGCAATATATTTTTGGGTCGGAGAAAGGGGAGCCATATAGATTTTCCCCTCATGAATTTCTTAGGATAAAAAAAAGCAAATAAAAAAGTTTTTTTCTATTAGGAAAAGGTATATTGAATTTAATTATCTGCCTACTGCTTAAAAACATTATTTAGAGCTGTCCTTTCCCAGTGTACCTTTCATGTTATTGAAGGCCATATGTTGTTTTCAGTTGCAAGAATACTGTCTAGTCCACAAAGTTATTATTGTTTTTAAAATGAATACTACTGTGATTCTGGCAGGCTGCATCCAGAGACAGGCATATTTACTGGTATGTTTTATGAGCTCTAGTGCAAGGGCCTCATAAAGTAGTTACTAGAAAAGAAAACTCCAATTGTGCCTCATCTTACAAATACACAATCTTACATAGAAGCAGCCCACTCTCTCTTTGTTGTAGAATAACATTATTCTGGTTGGGGAGGAATAGCACACTTGCCAGGTAGGTTTGATGTAAATAGCCATTACTTTTTTCTTCATCTGCATATTTTGGTATTTAACACCTTTTCTGTTAGTAATTAGCATGACTAAAATTGGCCCAACTTTAGCAGTGCAATCTCCATTTTCTGCAGAAAGAGTTTTTCCAGGTTTTCAAGTGAAGTCTTTTAAGTTGAAGAATCTCCATCCATGAGATCCAAGGGTGGGTGACCTGAAAAGGCAAAGGTCACATGAGAAGCTAATTCAGCTGTTTTAAAGTCATAGATGTTGGTCTTCTATTTCCCACTTGGGTGGGAAGGAAGGTGGGTAATGTGAAAAGAGCCTTATTGCATTCCAGTTTATTTTCTGCTCAACTATTGAAGGCTGAAGTTTCCAATGAAGGTTGAGGGTCATGACCTAAGATGGTAGAGTCTGTATTTTTGCAGAAATTGCTGCATTTATCACACTGTAGCTTCTACTTATTTCTCCCCTCATAGGCAAGCTGGTTGATGTGTATGTAAGAACAGAAATTAGAAAATGCTGGAGAGTACTAGGAATTGTGTGTGTGGTGGGGCTGCTTTTATGTGTGTGTCCCTAACTATTGAAGGATTTTGCAAATAACATGTTTCCTTTGATGGTTATTCGTGAAAAACTATACATATGTATAATATATAAATGACAATGTATTAATAATATATATATTAAATGAAATCCCAAGGAAAATTCAACTTCCTAAACCTGAACAAAACTTTTACTCAGACGGAGGAATAAAAAGAATATATGTCAAAGTGGGGAATGAAAAGAAATGGCAAAGTAAAAATGTTGAAACGTCCTTTCCTCCATAAACACAATGAAAACACTGACAAAAATGTCACAGTTAACTTTTCCAGAAATCTGAAAACGAAAAAAGGTTTGCAGAAATCTGCAGAATTTTAGACTTTTAGTCAAGAAAAATAGCCTTATCCCTATAGGAACAGGGAAATATGTGACATTTTCACTTGCTCTGTCCCCTCCCCTGGCCAGCTCTGCAAAACCCTTGAAAAAGAACAGCTTGTGGTCATAGCTCACTTAGAGTGCATAATCTTTTCTCCATGGTCCTTTGTCAAAACAGTGAGAGGCAATTGTTTAACATTGTGCCTGCCTGAGGTGGTAGGTAACAGTTGGAGACAAACTAACAATAAAACTTATGAGAAAAAGCCAAGAAATGAGCTGTCCAGAGGAGCTTTGAAAAGTGGTGACATATTTCTAGAAGTTTAAAAGTCAGTGCACATGTGTAAGACTGTGCACATGTTCAAGACTATGACCATACTCAGAAAAGACTAAAGAAAGCACCAAGTCTCACTTATGGGTAACTTCTAGGCTCTGTACAAGCAAGAAGTGAAGGCTAAAGCAGAGTTATAAACTGCCTTCCTCAGTGTTGAAAGCATATTCCAATACACTCTTAGAGAATCTTGACAAAGACTCTTTTGGTTCCTTGGAAAAAACTTACTGCTCTAGGAATTGCAGGAAATCTCTGTTCGGTGATTAGCTGACCACTAAACTAAATGAGCAGAGACTCTACTAGGTACAAAAGAGAAAACAATTTAGACTTTATAGAACCAGTCTAAAATAACAATTGACAACAGAGAACAAATAGCAACAAAAATAAAACTTCCTGGTAATGGCACCTGACTTCTAGCATTTCCATTTTTTAAAAGGTGTCTAGTTTTAATCAAAAAAGTGAGATAATGCAAAGAAACAAGAATGAATGGTCTATACAATGCAAAAAGCAATAAATAGAGACTTTTCTTGAG
Organism: Nycticebus coucang; assembly: GCF_027406575.1. Taxonomy (NCBI): domain Eukaryota; kingdom Metazoa; phylum Chordata; class Mammalia; order Primates; family Lorisidae; genus Nycticebus; species Nycticebus coucang. Next base: position 15,138,767 of record NC_069792.1, on the reverse strand, counting down.
GAAGCCCAGATATTGAATTCTTTGCAAAGACTTTAAATTAGTCACTTTAAACATTTTTTTTTTTTTTTATTGTTGGGGATTCATTGAGGGTACAATAAGCCAGGTTACATTGATTGCAATTGTTAGGCAATTTCCCTCTTGCAATCATGTCTTGCCCCATAAAGTGTGACACACACCAAAGCCCCACCCTCCTCCCTCCGTCCCTCTTTCTGCTTTTCCTCCCTCCCCATAACTTAATTGTCATTAATTGTCCTCATATCAAAATTGAGTACATAGGATTCATGCTTCTCCATTCTTGTGATGCTTTACTAAGAATAATGTCTTCCACTTCCATCCAGGTTAATACAAACGATGTAAAGTCTCCATTCTTTTTAATAGCTGAGTAGTATTCCATGGTATACATATACCACAGTTTGTTAATCCATTCCTGGGTTGGTGGGCATTTAGGCTGTTTCCACATTTTGGCGATTGTAAATTGAGCTGCAATAAACAGTCTAGTACAAGTGTCCTTATGATAAAAGGATTTTTTTCCTTCTGGGTAGATGCCCAGTAATGGGATTGCAGGATCAAATGGGAGGTCTAGCTTGAGTGCTTTGAGGTTTCTCCATACTTCCTTCCAGAAAGGTTGTACTAGTTTGCAGTCCCACCAGCAGTGTAAAAGTGTCCCCTTCTCTCGACATCCATGCCAGCATTTGCAGTTTTGAGATTTTGTGATGTGGGCCATTCTCACTGGGGTTAGATGATATCTCAGGGTTGTTTTGATTTGCATTTCTCTAATATATAGAGATGATGAACATTTTTTCATGTGTTTGTTAGCCATTCGTCTGTCGTCTTTAGAGAAGGTTCTATTCATGTCTCTTGCCCATTGATATATGGGATTGTTGGCTTTTTTCATGTGGATTAATTTGAGTTCTCTATAGATTCTAGTTATCAAGCTTTTGTCTGATTGAAAATATGCAAATATCCTTTCCCATTGTGTAGGTTGTCTCTTTGCTTTGGTTATTGTGTCCTTAGCTGTACAGAAGCTTTTCAGTTTAATGAAGTCCCATTTGTTTATTTTTATTGTTGTTGCAATTGCCATGGCAGTCTTCTTCATGAAGTCTTTCCCCAGGCCAATATCTTCCAGTGTTTTTCCTATGCTTTCTTGGAGGATTTTTATTGTTTCATGCCTTAAATTTAAGTCCTTTATCCATTTTGAATCAATTTTTGTGAGTGGGGAAAGGTGTAGGTCCAGTTTCAGTCTTTTACATGTAGACATCCAGTTCTCCCAACACCATTTATTGAATAGGGAGTCTTTCCCCCAAGGTATGTTCTTGTTTGGTTTATCGAAGATTAGGTGGTTGTAAGATGTTAGTTTCATTTCTTGGTTTTCAATTCGATTCCAAGTGTCTATGTCTCTGTTTTTGTGCCAGTACCATGCTGTCTTGACCACTATGGCTTTGTAGTATAGACTAAAATCTGGTATGCTGATGCCCCCAGCTTTATTTTTATTACTAAGAACTGCCTTAGCTATGCGGGTTTTTTTCCGGTTCCATACAAAACACAGAATCATTTTTTCCAAATCTTGAAAGTACGATGTTGGTATTTTGATAGGAATGGCATTGAATAGGTAGATTGCTTTGGGAAGTATAGATATTTTAACAATGTTGATTCTTCCCATCCATGAGCATGGTATGTTCTTCCATTTATTAATATCCTCTGCTATTTCCTTTCTGAGGATTTCATAATTTTCTTTATAGAGGTCCTTCACCTTCTTTGTTAGGTATATTCCTAGGTATTTCATTTTCTTTGAGACTATGGTGAAGGGAGTTGTGTCCTTAATTAGCTTCTCATCTTGACTGTTATTGGTGTATACGAAGGCTACTGACTTGTGGACATTGATTTTATATCCTGAAACATTACTGCATTTTTTGATGACTTCTAGGAGTCTTGTGGTTGAGTCTTTGGGGTTCTCTAAGTATAAGATCATGTCGTCAGCAAAAAGGGAGAGTTTGACCTCCTCTGCTCCCACTTGGATTCCCTTTATTTCCTTGTCTTGCCTAATTGTATTGGCTAGAACTTCCAGCACCATGTTGAATGGTAAAGGTGACAGAGGACAACCTTGTCTGGTTCCAGTTCTAAGAGGAAAAGCTTTCAGTTTTACTACATTCAGTAAAATACTAGCTGTGGGTTTGTCATAGATAGCTTCAATCAGTTTTAGAAATGTGCCACCTATGCCTATACTCTTCAGTGTTGTAATTAGAAAAGGATGCTGGATTTTATCAAATGCTTTTTCTGCATCTATTGAGAGGATCGTGTGATCTTTATTTTTGCCTCTGTTAATATAGTGGATAATGTTTATGGACTTGCGTATGTTAAACCAGCCTTGCATCCCTGGGATGAAGCCTACTTGATCATGATGAATGACTTTTTTGATGATAAGCTGTAATCTATTGGCTAGGATTTTGTTGAGAATTTTTGCATCTATATTCATGAATGAGATTGGTCTGAAATTTTCCTTTTTGTTTGGGTCTTTTCCTGGTTTTGGCGTCAGGGTGATGTTTGCTTCATAGAATGTGTTGGGGAAGATTCCTTCTTCCTCAAATTTTTGGAATAATTTCTGCAGTACAGGAATAAGCTCTTCCTTGAAAGTTTGATAGAATTCTGGTGTGAAGCCATCTGGACCAGGGCATTTTTTGGTTGGAAGATTTTTTATTGTTTCTTTGATCTCAGTGCTTGAAATTGGTTTGTTCAGGAGCTCTATTTCTTCCTTGCTGAGTCTACGGAGAGGGTGTGATTCCAAATATTGATCCATTTCCTTCATGTTGTCAAATTTCTGGGCATAGAGTTTCTGGTAGTATTCAGAGATGATCTCTTGTATCTCTGTGGGATCAGTTGTTATTTGCCCTTTATCATTTCTGATTGAGGTTACTAGAGATTTTACTTTTCTATTTCTCGTTAGTCTGGCCAATGGTTTATCTATTTTATTTATTTTTTCAACAAACCAACTCCTTGTTTCATTAATTTTCTGAATGATTCTTTTGTTTTCAATTTTATTGATCTCTGATTTGATTTTGGATATTTCTTTTCTTCTACTGAGTTTAGGCTTAGATTGTTCTTCTTTTTCCAAATCCATAAGATGGGTTTTGAGATTGTTGATGTGCTCTCTTTCTGTTTTTCGAATGTAGGCATCTAAAGTGATGAATTGTCCTCTCAAAACTGCTTTTGCAGTATCTCACAGGTTTTGGTAGCTTGTGTCTTCATTGTTGTTATGCTCAAGGAAGTTAATGATTTCCTGTTTTATTTGTTCCTGCACCCATCTGTGATTCAACAGAAGATTGTTTAATTTCCATGCCTTTGGATGGGTCGAGCGTTTTTGTTAGAGTTGAGTTCCACCTTTAGTGCCTTAGGGTCTGAGAAGATACAAGGTAAAATTTCAATTCTTTTGATTCTGTTGATATTTGTTTTGTGTCGCAGGATATGATCAATTTTGGAGAATGTTCCATGGGGTGATGAGAAGAATGGATATTCTTTATCTTTGGGATGGAGTGTTCTGTATGCGTCTATCAAGCACAGTTGTTCTAGGGTCTCATTTAAATCTCTTATATCTTTGTTGAATTTCTGTTTAGAGGATCTGTCCAGCTCTGTAAGAGGAGTGTTAAAGTCCCCTGTTATTATGGTATTATCAGATATCATATTGCTCAGACTGAGTAAGGTCTGTTTCAAGAATCTGGGAGCATTTAAATTGGGTGCATAAATATTTAGAATTGAAACGTCTTCTTGTTGTATTTTTCTGTTGACCAATGTAAAGTGACCATCTTTGTCTTTTTTGACTTTAGTTGCTTTAAATCCACATGAATCTGAAAATAAGATTGCAACTCCTCTTTTCTTCTGAGTGCCATTTGCCTAAAAAATTGTCTTCCAACTCTTGACTCGGAGCTTTAATTTGTCTTTTGAAGACAGGTGTGTTTCTTGCAGACAGCAAATGGATGGCTTGTGTTTTTTAATCCAGTCAACCAATCTATGTCTCTTCAGTGGGGAATTCAAGCCATTAACATTTATTGAGATAATTGATAAGTGTGGTAGTATTCTATTCATCTTATTTTGTGAGAGTCCATTGCTTAGTTTTATCTTTTGCATCAGTGTGGAGGTTAGGTTCTGTCCTTTAATTTCTGAGTTCTTACTTTGCTGCTTATCCATTGTGGTGATCAGTGTGCAGAACAGGTTGAAGTATTTCCTGTAGAGCTGGTCTTGTTGTGGCGAATTTTCTCAATGTTTGTATATCCTTAAATGATTTGGTTTCTCCATCAATTTTGAAGCTTAGCTTAGCAGGGTACAGAATTCTGGGCTGGAAATTGTTCTGTTTAAGTAGATTAAAGGTAGATGACCATTGTCTTCTTGCTTGGAAAGTTTCATTAGAGAAGTCTGTGGTCACTCTGATGGATTTGCCTCTGTAGGTCAACTGGCGCTTACTCCTGGCAGCTTGCAGAATCTTTTCTTTTGTCTTGACTTTGGACAGGTTCATCACAATGTGTCTTGGAGAAGCTCGGTTACAGTTGAGGTGACCTGAGGTCCGATATCCCTCTGAAAGCAGTGTGTCAGAATCTTTGGTGATATTTGGGAAATTTTCTTTTATAATATTCTCTAGTATGGCTTCCATTCCTCTGTGGCATTCTTCTTCCCCTCCTGGGATTCCTATAACTCGTATGTTGGAACGCTTCATAAAGTCCCAAAATTCTGACAGTGAACTTCTGCTTTCTCTCTCTTCTTTTCTGCCTCTTTTACTATCTGAGTTATCTCAAGAACTTTGTCTTCTACCTCTGAAATTCTTTCTTCTGCATGGTCTAACCTGTTGCTGATACTTTCCATTGCATCTTTAAGTTCCCTAATTGACTGTTTCAGTTCCTTCAGCTCTGCTATATCCTTTTTATATTCTTCATATCATTCATCTCTTATTTGATTCTGTTTTTGGCTTTCCTTTTGGTTATTTTCCACTTTAGTAGCAGTTTCTTTCATTGTTTCCATCATTTCTTTCATTGTTTTCATTATGTGTATTCTAAATTCCCTTTCTGTCATTCCTAACATTTCTTTACAGGTGGAATCCTCTGTAGTAGCTACCTCATGGTCCCTTGGCGGGGTTGTTCTGGACTGGTTCTTCATGTTGTCTGGAGTTTTCTGCTGATTCTTCCTCATGAGTGATTTCTTTTATCTGTTTCCTTGCCCTAATTTTCCTTTCACTTCCTCTTGCTCTTTAAGTTCTCGTGCTTGTGGATAAGGGTTAGATGAGTCGTTTTGGTACAGGACCAGAAGGGTGAGAAGGTTGAAGAGCAAGAAAGGGATGAAAGAAAAGAGGACCAAGTGAAAAAAAAAAATAGAGAAAGGAGAGGGGATGGGTAAAAAGAATATTGACAAAAAGAAGAGAGGCACAGAAAGAGGGAGACAGAGCTATATAGGTGTACAGTAGGGTACTTGACACAACCTTAAAAAAAACCACCTTCTGGGGGTGCCCAGTTGGGTGGTTCCCTTGAGATCAGCAGCTCTTTGCTAACCTGATCAGACACAGTACCCCACCTCCACCAAGTAGAGAGGAAAGACAAAAATGCTATAAATCAAACCAAAACAAGCAAACAGAAAACTTTACGGGATAAAATTGGGTGAAAAACCAAATAATAACGGTAGAAACAGTAGCAAAAATGAAGTTCTAATTATTAAAAAAGGCAGCAATGGGAAATTATAATTAAACTAGAAAAATTGATAAAGAAAAAAGATCTGTATGGAAAAGATTGAAATTAAAAAACAAAACAACATCAACAACATCAAAATAAAGAAAAAGAACAACCAAACAAACAACAACAAAAAAAAACCACAACCAAAAACAAAGCAGTATGTATATGTCATTGAATATTGTCTGGGCAACACGTGGTCTTCTGGGGTATGAGATGTTAATCACAGTTCTGGTACAACTGGAGGCTGCTGATTTCTCAAACCCCAGGAGGTAGACACCCTAAATCTCTCTTCAGCCCACTTAAAAGGCACTTTCAACTTGTAAACTTGCTGAGCAGAAGTCTTCCCAGGAAAGTGCTTGTTGCTGGAATCACTGTTGAAGTGGCTATCCACTTACCCAGTGTGGCAGAACGGTCTCACTCTGCCCCTGAGGGTTAGGGCTTTAAGGCCCCTCAGACCCCACCCTTAGGCTACTTGGTTGCTTGGTTACCAGCTCCCACCCGGTTCTAGCTCTGTGACCCTGAGGGTGGAGCTTGCCGGGGCAGATCACTCACAATGGCTCCCTGTGGCCCGCAGCCAAACACTATTAGCTCCATCTGGCTCAGCAGCTCAGACTGGGGCCCTAGACAGCAGCCAAAGTTCTCCACATTCCTGCTCAGGCTCTCCCCAAGGCAGCTCAACTGAGTGCGAAGTCCAAAGCCACCAAAACAGTTCACAGGTAAGGCCTTTCCCGTTTGCAGTCTCGCTGCTACTGAACTTACAGTTGCGGGTGGGTTTAGACCAATTGAACACACACAACCACTTGCCAGTTTTCCACTGTTTTAGTCCCCTCTTGGGGTCCAGAAGTCTCTTGCTGACTCTCTATATCCTCACAGGGGTGATGATAGGCAGATCCCACCAGCCAGAGATGCCTGGAGTCCTATCTCCCTGGACTCACGGTGCCCAGATGCAAGGAAGCTGTTACTTGGCTGCCATCTTGCTCTCCTCCCCCACTTTAAACATTTTTAAAGAACCAAAGGAAGCCATGTCTAAAGAGCTAAAAGAAAGTAAGAACAATGTCTTAACAAATACAGAATGTCGCTAGGTAGAAATTATAAAAGTAGAAGTTCTGCTGAAATGAAATGTTCTGTAGAGGTGCTTCACACCTTCACACAGTAGATGTGAACAGAATAAGAATTAGAGAAATTTAAGACATATTTCTCGAAATTTTCCAGTCTGAAGAACAGAAGGAAAAAAGAATGAGGAAAATGAACAGAGCCTAAAAGACCTGTGGAGTACCACCATATATACTCACATATGTATAATGAGAATTCCAGAAGGAGTGGAAGGGTAGGAAGGGATAGAAAGAATTTTTGAAGAAATAATGGCTAAAAATGTTCAGATTTAATAAATGCATTAACCACATGAGTCTGCATCTCTGAGTTTGACACATCTGGTCAGTAAACTTCAAGTGGAATAAATCCAGAGACATACATCTTAATCAAATGGCTGAAAACCAAAGACAAAGAAAAAAGTCATGAAAGCAACAAGAGGGAAATGATTCATGAAGGATAATAGATCTTTAATATAATTAACAGCTAATTTCTCATCACAAATCATGAAAGCCAGAAGGCAGTGGGATGACATATTCAAAGTTCTGTCAACCATAGTTTTTATGCTCAGCAAAATTATACTTCTAAAATGATGGTGAAATAAAGACACCTCAGGTAAACAAAAACTGAGAGAACCCATTGCTAGCAAACCTGTCCTATAAGAAATACAAATGGAAGTTCTTCAGGTCAAAAGGAAAGAATTGAAGATAATGAATCAAGTCGGTGGGTGGCACCTGTGGTTCAGTGAGTAGGGCGCCGGCCCCATATACTGAGGGTAGCGGGTTCAAACCTGGCCTCAGCCAAACTGCAACCAAAAAATAGCCGGGCGTTGTGGCAGACACCTGTAGTCCCAGCTGCTCGGGAGGCGGAGGCAAGAGAATGGCCTAAGCCCAAAAGGTTGGAGGTTGCTGTGAGCCGTGTGACGTTATGGCACTCTACCAGGGGTGGTAAAGTGAGACTCTGTCCCTACAAAAAAAAAAAGAAAGAAAGAAAGAGTGCCAGTAAAGGTAACTATATATAAAAGACAGGCAAAATACATTTTCTGCTTATAATTATTTTTCTCCTTTCTTATTTAAAAGATCACTACATCTGTAAAGTAAAAATTATAAATCTGAGTTGATGGGCATACCATGTATCAAGATGCAATTGCATAACAATAACAACTCAAAAAAAAAAAAGGGAGGGAATAGAGCAAGATGGAGTTAGTATATTACTGACATAAAATTGTGTCGATTTGAAGTATACTAGGTTGTTATGAATTAAGATGCTAATTCTAATTTTCAAGACAACCACTAAGAAAATAACTCAAAACTATATAGTAAAAGGAATGACAAGATAATTAAAGTGATACCCCCAAAATATCTATTCAACACAAAAGAAGGTAGTAAAATAGAAAAATAAAAAAGACATAAGATATATAGAAAACAAATAAAATGACAGAGGTAAATTTTACCTTATCAGTAAATGTATTAAATGTAAATATATTGATTTTATATTAAAATATAGAAATTGGGTGAATAAATTTGAGAATCATGATTCAATTAGATATCATTTTTGAAAGATGTAACTCTTTTTTTGTTAACCAGGCCTGGGTGAAGTTAGAATAAGCCACCCCTGGTGTGCAGGGCCAGCACTCGAACCCCTAAGCCACAGCCCTGGAGACATATGCTTTTGATTCAAATGCTCAAGGATACCAAAAATAAAAAGATAACAAAAGATATACTATGCAAATAGTAACTAAAACAGAGCTGGAGTGGCTATTTTAATATAAAAAAAATTTTTTTTAATATATTGGCTGTGTGTTTTGCAACTTTGCTAACCTACTTTATTAGCTTTGATAGTTTTTTTGGTGTGTGTATGTGTGGAATTTCTAGGATTTTCAGTATGTAAGATCATGTCACCTGAAACAAAGATACATTTACTTCTTAGTATCCAATCTGCATGTCTTTTATTTCATTTTATTGCCGAATTGCCCTGGCTAGAATATCAAGTATAATTTTAATAGAAAGGGTAGGAGCAGTCATCCTTGTCTTGTTTTTGATCTTAGATGGATGGCTTTCAGTCTTTCATCATTATGTGTGATTTTAGCTGTGTGTTTTTCATAGATATATTTTGTTAAGTTGAGGAAGTTCTTCTCTGTTCCCAGTTTCTTGAGTGTGTTTATCATGAAAAGATATTGGATTTTGTGAAGATAGGTACTACCGTACTTACTAAGTGAAATAGACTCTGTATTTTCTGCTTACTTGGCTACAGGGAAAACAATTACTGTGACAATATTTGCATACCAGGTGCCAGAGATTTTATTGATTTGCTCCAATAAGGAGATAATATTGTTAGGTGTTGAAGGGACCAGGTGTCAGGTCCCACATTCCCAGGTTCTTGGTTTCCACTACTGAAGAATGGTAACTGGTACTGAGTTGACAGAATGAATAAACAGAACAAGCAGGTGTAAGCAGGCAAAGTGCCAAAGTTTTATTAAAGATCAAAGCACAGTACATTGTAAAGAAGGAATGGGTCAGCACCTGTGAGTGGAGGAGACACTGAGCTTTACAGGATTTCTCCTTTTATGCTGACTCCCTAATTTTATGTTGACTCCTTAATTTTATGTTAAAGGAGGATGGAATATTCATGGATTTTCTGGGAAAAAAGGTGGCGAATTCCCAGATTTAGGAACCCTCCCCCTTTCTATCCTTGTAAGGCAATTTCCAAGGGTCCCCATGGTTTTTGTAAAATGTCATGGTGCTGGTGGGTATGATTTTTACTTTGTTAATGAGGGTAGTTCATTTAGGGACACTGTTACTACTGTGCACATGCTCCAAAGACCTTCTATCGAGGTCGTGACAGTATCTCTACTTTGTGGTTTCTCTGCTTCTTTCTGATTGGTCCATCCTTGGAGACCCCTTGACATGTCATCTATTCTTTATTGGGAGCCCCTTTCCTAGAACCCTAATCTGGCTGTTTCCAAAGCAACCAAGTCAATATGACCACATTGGTCTGTCCATGTCAGAAAGTCCCTGAGACACTAATCAGTCCTCCAAAATTACCATCTTCCCAAAACAACCCCATTAGCCCTATTCCCATAATAACTCAGGCCAGCCTGACCCAAACCAGTCCAAAATAGCTAAGTGCATCTACCATCCACCCTGCTCATGGCTGATGAACTACCTAACCTAACAGTATCTTAAAGAGCAATTGCAATTGAAAACATAATCTTACTATTTTTATGATAATTTGCTGCTCTTCTTTGAGATTTGTCTACTTCCATATGTACCAAACAAGAAAATTAACTAGGAAAATGGTAGGAACAGTTCTACAATCTTTAAGTCTTTAGTTATGACATTAATACATGAAATTCACTTAGGGATGTGGTATGGATTTGATTTAAAATTTGAAAAAACGTGATACTTCAAAGATTTATATTAGCCTTTTCTGCCTTGATAGACCTTTTCTATGGAGTTAGGGAGCTAAGGTGGAGATTGTGTTCATTGCTAGGGATAGTTATTCCAAATGGAATTTTTTCACATGGAAACTGGAAAAATAATCTCAAGATGAGTTTGTGCTCCACTGGGTCTGCTATGAGGTGGCTTTGGGTCAAAACTCAGATCTGTCACCTCATCTCCAATAACCTTCAACTCTGTCATAGAGACTTCTAACCATGCCCTCAAGAATTGGTATAGGGTTTTGATCCTGTGAACAAAAATAAAATAGTCACTTCTATAATTTACAGTGGCAGAAAACTCTGGAAGTCAACAAATATGGAATCAAAATTCACTCTACACTATTGTGGTAAACTTAAATGCCAGAGATTAGAAGTCTGTCCATTGAGAAGATTTCCTTCTTTAGTTGTTTTATAAACTTCTGGGTGTCTAAGGCTGTCTCTTCCTCAGTTAATTTAAAATTCTAAGTTGAGGACAGCTATAGCAAGGTTCCCTGACACTGATGATACCATTACAGTTCTTTCTTTATGTTCCTAGTCTTCCCCAACATTCAAGAGGGAATTGGAAGAAAAGCCATGATTTCATATCTTAGGGAATCAATTTATAATCCATTTACTGGACTTGTAGGTTTCAGTTGCTACTATTATATAAGATTGAGTAATACTTACTGAGACAGCCCTCTTTTTCTACTCCTGGGCCTCCCACAATCAATAAGCCAGCATCAGAGACTCATTCATATCATTCTCATTACAAGATAGCTATGCAACGTATTTTGGTAACCAGCTCCACCTTCCTTCTCATATTAAAGTGCCACTACTTGTCATGTCATTGAGGATACTTCAACTCCTATTAAGTATCCCCAGTCTATAGAGAACAGCTGCAATGATTCTGATATACACTACATGATACTATTCATGTCTTTGGTGAAAGAAATGTTTTCTGTTTTATGGGATGTAACCAAGGGTCACTTAATAAACCTGAAAATTATATTTTTTTGAAATCAACTTATTTATTTTTTAATTTATTCTTTTGAGACAGAGTCTCACTTTTGAGACAGAGTGCTGTGACGCCATAGCTCACAGCAACCTCAAACTCTTGGGTTTAAGCAAGTCTCTTGCCTCAGCCTTCCAAGTAGCTGGGACTACAGGCTCTTGCCACAATGCCTGACTATTTTTAGAGAGGAGGTCTCGCTCTGGCTCAGGCTGGTCTTGAACCTGTGAGCTCAGGCAATTCACCCGCCTTGGACTCCCAAAGTGCTGGGATTACAGGTGTGAGCCACCGTGCCCTGCCTGTTTGTAGTCATTTTAATTTCAGCTATTCTAGTAGATGAAAAGAAAAGTAGTGCCTTATTATGACATTTTTATTTGTCTGATGACTAATAAAATTAAAGATTATCAGGGCTTATTGGTAATTTGTACACCTCCTTTGTTCAGTTTCTCTTCAAATCTGTTTATTAAAAAATCGAATTGTCTTTTTATTATTGAGTTTTAAGACTTCTTGATATATTCTGAATACAAATTCTTTTTTGCTTATGTTTCAAATATTTTCCCTTGACTGTAGATTGACTTCTTGGCTTCTGCTTTTTTAAAAACCAAAAGATTTTAGTTTTGATGAAGTCCAATTTATCAATTTTTTTTTCTTTTGAGGGCAGGGATTTTTTTGGACACTAAGAAATATTTGTCCCAAGATCTCAAATGTTTTCTCCTACATGTTTTATAGTTTTTAATTTATTTATTGTTTAGCTTTAAATTTTATATGGAGACCTATGATCCATTTTGAATTGATTTTTGTTTATCATAGTTAAGTTTCTTTCTTTTAAAGTGTTAAGTGTGCAGTTTTCCTAATCCCATTTGTTTTCAGAAAAAAAACCCTTTTGGCATTTAATAACATTAGAACTTTTGCAAAAAAATTAATTGACTGTGTATATGTGAGTCTATTTCTGATCTGTTTATTGTGTCCTGTTAATGCACATGCCGATCTTTACATCAATACTGTACTATCTTGATCCATGTAGCTTAAGAGTAAGATATGAAATCAAGCAGTAAAAGTTCTCGAACTTTGTGCTTTTTAGATTTTGTTTTACCCTTCCAGAACTTTTACATTTCCATTTAAATTTTAGAATCACTTTGTTAAATTCTGTGAACATAGCTACTGTGAAGTGAATAGAGGTCTCATTCAATATATAGATTTGTTTGCTTATCATATGTCAATATAAAGTTTTCTTTAAGATTTCTGTACTTGGAGTTTGCTGAGCTTTATAGACCTAAGGGATTGTAGTTTCAATCAAATTTGGAGAAATGGTTGACATTTTTTTCTTCACTATTTTTTTTTTAGTCTTTCTCCATCTAACCTCTCCTTCAGAGGCTCCAGCCGCATGTATATTTGGCTGCTTAGGGTCATCCTACAGTTCCCTCACATTTTGTTTCTCTTTATTCACTTTTTTGCCCTCTGAGTTTTATTTTGGATAGGGCTTGCTATGTCTAAAAATTTACTCATTCTTTTTTCCCCTAATATCTGTAAATTAAAAAAAAAATACAAACACCAAATGTTTTATTTCATCCAACTATACTATATTTAATGGACATACAATAACGGTATATATTTATGGGGTATGATGTGATGTTTTAATATGTGTATATATTATAGGAAGATTAAATAAAGCTAATTAATATGTTAATCACCTCACTAACTTATTTTTTTATGAAGAAAATGTTAAAAAACTATTGTTTTAATGATTTTGAAATAAATAATACATTATTTTAACTATATGGTCACCATACACCATGCGTTTACTATCTTGAGGAAAGCTTCAGTTGCAGAGCTTTTTAGTTTGATACAATTACATTTGTCTATTTTTACTTTTGCTGCCTATATTTTTGAGCTTCTGTTCAATAAATTATTGTCTAGAACAATGTCATGGAGATTTTGTACTATGTTTTCTTATAGTAGTTACACAGTTTTAGGTCTTATGTTTAAATCTTTAATTCATTTTGAGTTGATTTTGCATATTGCATGAGATAAGGGTTTAATTTCATTCTTCTGCATGTGGTTATCCAGTTTCACCAACACCATTTATTAGAACACACCTTTATTGTGCGTTCTTGGCACTTTTGTAGAAAATCAATAATTTTTATTTTATTTGACAAACAATGATTGTTTATATTTCAAAGGGCTAAGATATGATCTTTTGATATATGTGTACCATATAATGGAATGATTAAATCAAACTAATTGACATATCTATCACGTCACCCATCTTTCTTTGTGGTGAGAGTATTTGCAGTCTCTTTGAGCAATTTTGAAATATACAATACATTATTACTAAGTATGATCCCTGTATTATGTAATAGTTCACTGTGACTTATTCTATCTACCTCAAACTTTGTATCCTTTGACTAACATCTCTCCTTTCTACAACCATCACCTCTCTTCTATAATATCTGTAATTAATCTCAACTTTTTTTTTTATCTCAAACACTTTAGTTTTTATCTCTAGGAGTTCAATTTGGGTTTTTGTTATGCCTTCCACATATCTATTTAATATATTCAACATTCTTCAGGTTCTTGAATACACAAACTGTATGTTTAAAACCCTTTCTAATCCAATTTTTCTGTCACCCACATATTCCCTAGTTCTTTTTATTTTGGACTGGAAAGAGGTTGGTGGATAACTTCTAATTATCCTACAGTTTTAAAAGAGAAAAATATAAACTCACCCAATGATTTTATTATCTGTTTTAGGTTACACGAAATGACTAAAGTGTTTTTATTTATTTTTGTTTATTAACAACAACAAAAATATCATATGGCAGACAAGGTCAGACATAGAATCAGAAATTGTATCCTTGTTTATGGCATCTATCATCTTTGTCATATTGGACCAATTTGAATTAATTGATTTCCTTCTTATTTTGGGTTGTATTTTCATGAGATTTTTTTTTCCTTGCTTGATAAATTTTAATTGGATCCAAAACACTGCGAGTTTTACTTTGTTAGGTGTTTGACATTTTCTACAATTCTTGTTGAACTTTGTTCTGGGATGTGATTAGATTAGTTGGACACAGTTTAAAATTTTCAAGGTCTTGCTTTTAAGTTTTGTTGAGGGGTACTAGAATTGGATTTAGTTTAAGGTTAATTTTCCCCACTACTGATCCCAGACCCCTCATAATACTCTAATAGATGGCTCCCAACATGAAGTGTTCTGTTCTGGCTGTTGGGAATAGGGATTATTCTCCCTCCGTGCTTAATCTGAGCACTACTCCCTCTGTTACTTTGGGGTGGTTCTTTCCTGGCTCTTTTTAACACTTATTCTCTTACCTGTACTCAGCCCAAGACTTGAGGGGACCAGGTTCAGATGTTTGGAGTTTTCTCTCTATATAATTTTTGCCTCTCTAGTACTCTGCTGTGAAATCTCTATTTTTCTTGGCTTCCTCAGAAATCAACTTCTTTCCTTTACTCAGGAAGACTTCTGAGGTCTACTCTTTCTCTAAGCTTCTAGCCAGACGTTCCCTCCAGATAGTGGGATTCCTGGGCAGTCACAGGGCTCACCTCATTTGTTTCCCATCTTGCAAGAACCATCATTGTTCACTGCCTGATCTCCAATGCCTTGTGTTATTGTTTCATCTATTTTAGGTAGTGTTTTAGTTATTTTAAATGGCAAGGTTACATTCAGGCCTTGACACTCTGGGCATCTTGATTAGGAGAGAGGAGACTTTTTAATGATAATAGTGAAAATTGATAAGAATGTAGTGAAATGAACTCTTCAGTATTTATAGAATTATATAAATTGTTAAAATTTATTGAAAAGCTGTTATATCATAAATTTTCTTTTGCTTCAAAATTCCACTTTATAGAATATTTTCTAAGGAAATAATTTGAAATACTGATAAAGATTTATATACAAAGCTATGCATATGTTTTCTATAATACCTAAAAGCAAGAATATCTAAATGTTCAATAGTTATGTTTATTAAGGTAATACTTAAGTAAATTACGCTTTTTTCATTGATAGATTAATATGAAGCCATTAAAAAGAAATTTGATGCTGAGCAGGGTGGCTCCCACCTGTAATCTTAGCATTTTGGGAGTCCAAAGCAGGAGGATTGCTTGAGGCCAGAGATTTGAGATTCCAGTGAGCTATGATGATGCCCCTGCACTCTAGCTGGAGTGATAGAGTGAGACCCTGTCTTAAAAAACAAAAACAAATTTGCCTTTAGTATTTTTAGTATTTTTAATATATCAATGGGGAAGGTAGAATATTAAAAACGAAGTCTGTTAATTTCAAATGGCAAGAATTTTATGTTCAGTTTTGCAGAAAGCAGGGTTTGGGGCAGTCTGTTCCTTTGATCTGGGAAAGCTCCTTCAAGGTGATGGTTTAACTTTATCACTGTAGTACAGAATTGCCACTAGCAAAGCTGTCTGAGATGACTTGATTCTAGCAGACTAAACTGCTGCTCACTCATGATAATCTCACATTTTTCTGTGCAGTAAGAAGGGCTCTATTTATTCCGCATTTGAGTTCCTTGAGAAAAATGTTTTGTTTTATTTCTTCCCTAAACATTTAGGGGAAATGTTCTCTTCCCCTCAGAGAGATCTCTGTTTTGTGGGAGTAGCTGCTGATGGCAGACCAGGTGCTGGGAGCCAGGAGCTGCAGGAGCCGACTTCCTGGGAGGCCTGGTGAGACACCGCAGGACAGTGCTCTTCCAGGACCCCTGGTGTTGCTTTGATAAAGGCTCAATTCCTCACACTGAGGCACGGAACCCTGGGAGAGCCTGACATTGCTGGAAGCCAAAGTTGGGCTAACCAGGTGGGTGCCCTAGTTAGTACTGTGCAGGATGGAGCTTTCCTCCTGCGAAAGTCCTGGCAGCAGCTGCAGAACACAAATGAACTTGAACACACGGAGGTACTGTCAAAAGTGACCAAGGAACCCTTGAGGATGGCTCACACCTGCAGGGGAAGTACCTACCCAAGGGTTTATAATTTCCACATTAACATAAATGTGGCCTTACTTGGATCCACAGGCTGGTGAAATCCACTCCAAGCTACTTTCTTCCATGTGGCACTATACTGTGTAAAGCCAGCAAGAGAAATGGTGGTCTAAGTTCTGAAAAACAGGAAACAATATAACAAGGATAATGCAATGGTTTAATAAATCTGCTGGGATTGACCCGTGCTGTCGCGTCCCAGTGATGCCGTGTGATTACCAAGCGTATCTCTTTCTGACAGCATCACCCTACCACATAGTCATTGGTCATTGTCTTCGTTGTTGGATAGCTTTTCTTTTAAAAGCAGAACACGAAGAAATGTGCTAGTTAGTCACCTATTACTTGACGGCAAAAGCTCTGCATTTCAAAGCAGCAAGACCCCCTGGGGTTGAGTTGAATTTTCTATATCTACTTTTTTTCAAAGCTTCTATTTTAAAGTAAAAAGATTTGTTACCGTGAAGTTTCCTACACATGGCAGAGAGCTGCAGTAGGATTAGTTTCTGTACATTTATTATCTAATTGGAAGGATGACAAGTGGAAGGCAATGCTGCCTCTGTCACGGTGACAGTTATGCTTTCAGTAGTTTCTCGTTTTTAAAATCAAGGGTGAGTTGGATCAGTAAATTAAGTGTATAAGAGTATAAAGCAATATGAATAAAACATTTGAGAATAAGTACCATTTAAACTATTATTTCCTTCATTTTTAGACTTACTGAATTCCTTTATTAAAGAGAATTATGCTTTCACTAACAGTCAAAGAAGCCCAGAAGCTATTACCTGTCTGTAAACTGCGTGATTAAAGCCATGCACACATGTTCAAGTGTGCCTATGGGAAGTTTCTCTGAATGTAAAAAACATCAAAGCCAAGAACTGGATTTTTCTAAACAATATTTAAATAGAAAGTTCAGGCAAGTGGAAAAAGGGGTTCCTCAATTCTCTTTCCTGGTTTGAAGGGAAGTAGAAGAGAAATAACCTCATGTGATAATTCACAATCTCATAAGAAGTAAGTGGGTATGAACACCTCTAAAGAGCTTTGCATATTTACTTAGTATGCTGGACGACCAAACCTTTACTTAGCCCAGAAATTTTTGTGTTAAATAGATTTTTAGGTGCGGGTGGCTCCTGTGGCTGAAGGAGTAGGGTGCCAGCCCCATGGACTGGAGGTGGCAGGTTCAAATCCGGCCCCGGCCAAAAAAAAACAACTGCAAAAAAAAAAAAAATAAAAAAAATAGATTATTAAGTGTTAAGGATGTTTGTTTCCTACTACAATCCTTCACATGGTGAGCAAGATTTTGATTGAAATTCTTGCATACTTGGAAAACCCAGTGGAATCTGTGACAAAAGACAGGTTGCTTACAAACCACCTGAAGATAAACTTGTGTAATTATTGTTCAAGTTTTTTCAAAATTTATTTTTTTGTCATTTATTACTCTTTTAGATAACTTGGGACTAAGTGAATGCTGAACACCAGCTTTGGGTGCTACCAGAGGAAAACCCAAAGCCAAAACTTGGCTATGTCGTTTATTTGGGAGGAGATCACAGGAAGCACAGGGAACAAATGGAGACAGTGAGATCAGAAAGGAGGAAAGCAAATAGCCCAGGTGTTACTGAGGGCCAGGGCAATGGGGTCTGGGGAACCCTTCTGGGGGACTCTCCAATGAAGGGTGGGCAGACGGCGTTTTTATCCCCCAGTCCTATTCCTTTTTGATTGAGAGCTATTCTAGCCTGCTAATTTCTCTACCCTTCGGGGTTGTGCCCGAGGAACACAGAGCAAGGTGCAGCAACACCAGAGAAACTCTCAGTAGAGAAGGTGAGAAATACTGGTCTTGAAAAACCGCCCACTGGGAATGGTCTGGGGCAGCTGCAGATGAACTCGTATGGGCCCAGAGGCATGGCAGCTGAGGCCGCAGGGGCGATTCTTGTATGTCACATTTGTATCAGGAGTAAAGCTGTGGGATAGTTTATACTCTGTGTATCCCTAACTCTGGCATGTTAGTCAATGCAAATGTAGTGGCGTGGTGTTAACCCTCCTGCAATGAAGAGAAATTATATCTGAAAACGTGAGTTTAGTTTCTGTGAGGAGACAGGAAATAGCAGTAGCTTATACAAGACAATTTTTTTTTTTTTTTGCTCCTCATATAACAAGTTCAAGCTTGTAAGCTGCATAATCAGATGTCCAGGTGCTTCCCAGTTGGTAGTTCTGCTACGCTGGGGGATACTCTTTTCACTAAGATGACTACAGCACCTAATCTGCATTCAGGCATCAGGAAGTGAGAAAATGGAAAGAGAGGACGCGTGCTCTCTTTAAGGGCACAGCTCACAAATTGCTCATAACATTTTCCCTCTTATACCATTGCCTGGAACTTAGTACCGATTCCCAGAAGGGCTTGGAAAGATTATATTTATTTTGGGCAGACATTTGCCCAGCTGACAATTACTTTACCAGGAGAGAAGGGGGTGAAATGGACATTGTAGGACGAATAGTAACTTCTGCTACGGACCCCACGCTGACTAACGTACATCTTCTGGGGCAGATGTACCTGTGTTATCTTGGTTTCAAAAGGGACTCTGAATGACTTATAATTTAGAACTCTTTGATGTCATTGTGAAAGTTTTAGAATATTCTGAATGTGAATGTAGGTATGTTTCATTGTATTGATACTCATAAAGTTATAGTTGTTTTTGCTGTTGGGATATTTTATGGTTGATCTTATGACCTTATGTAGTTGATCTGACATATGTAATTGTGGGACCTTATACATGTATATATTTTTATATTTTACCTACCAGAGCCAGCTGCTTCTATCCTACTTTCTTCCTTTTTTTTTTTTTTTTTGAGACAGAGTCTCACTCTGTTGCCCTCAGTAGAGTGCTGTGGCATCACAGCTCACAGCAACCTCCAGCTCTTGGGCTTAGGCGATTCTCTTGCCTCAGCCTTCTGAGTAGGTAGGACTATAGATGCCCACCACAATGCCCGGCTATTTTTTGTTTCAGTTTGGCCGGGGCTGCGTTTGAACCCGCCACCTTCAGTATATGGTGTTGGCGCACTACTCACTGAGCCACAGGCGCTGCCCTATCCTACTTTCTACTCTTTCTTTCTCCATCTCTTTTTCTCTTACACACGCACACACACACACACACACACACACCTCTCCTTGAATACCTTCTTGATTGTTGTTATTAGACTCATGATTAGCAAGAGAATAAAATTAGTCTTGATAGTACTTTTTTCCTTTCCTCTAAAGTTTGACATTGTTTTCCTGAAGTGTAATGATTCAACTTTCTTCTTAATAATCTTCAGATGCTGGAATGGATGTGGAGAGAAAGGAATACTTTTACACTGCCAGTGGGATTGCAAACTAATACAACCTTCATGGAAAGAAGTATGGAGAATTCTTAAAGAACTAAAAGTCAACCTTCCATTTGCTCCCACAATTCTATTACTAGATATCTACCCAGAAGAACAAAAATTATTTTACCACAAGGATGTTTGCAACAGAATGTTTATTGAAGCTCAATTCATAATTGCCAGGTCATGGAAACAACCCAAATGTCCATCAGCCTATGAAAGGATTGACAAACTGGGGCATGTTTACACCACGGAGTACTATTCAGCCGTGAGAAATGATGGAGACTTCACATCTCCTGTGTTTACCTGGATGGAGTTGAAACACATTATTCTTAGTAAAGTATCTCAAGAATGGAAAAGCAAGTATCCAGTGTACTCAGTACTAATATGAAACCAGTATATAGACAACTACATGCCCACATGAATGATAAAATGCAAATATATTCTAGCAAGGGGGAGGGGAGAGGAGGGAGGGCAATTGGCAGGATCGCACCTAATGTGCGCAATGTGAGGATGGTCAACACGCCCTCTGGGTGAAGGGCTCAACTACAACTTGAACTTTATCTTAGAATTGAAAACAATTATACCCTCATATTAATTTGAAATAAAAAATTTTTAAAAACGGACTTTTCATTATAGCCTCGTGCTTTCTGTCTTCATTGGCACACCTGATAATTATCTGAACTTCTCTTTTTGCCAGCTTTGCATTTCTTCTGCCTTTCCAATATCCTCAAAAAGAGGCCATTTTTACCTTATGGAGTGGAATAATCTCTCATAATTTCTTGAATATCTACAGATGCATTTTTTCAAAACTCGAAAAAATTTGAAAACTCACACAGTGAAATCACTAGAATGCCATTAATGATTGTTGGAGAGAGACGTAAAGTGAAATCGAGATCAATACTGTGTTCACAAAGGACAGGAGATGCACTTATGTCTCTCTCTATCTCTGTATATCATTTACATAGGTATGTTGCGAATGTACTGTAATCTTTAATATCGCGGCAGTGATTTCACTCAAAATTCTTTGTATATTGGGAAAAACACTGATCTTCGGTAAATGACAGAGCTGAGATTTGAATCCAGGACCCTCATCCTTAGGCATAAACTATTAGTGTTAGGATGATGGCTATAAAGGAAACTTAGGAATGTGACCTCTAGTGGGTGAAGGGCAAAGTTCCCGGAATAGACTCTGGTTTGGGCTCCTGCACTGAGAATGATTTATTTCAGAATAAAAGCTGTAAGTGCTCAGAGCCCTGGAGATCTCTCATCCCCTCGTCTGGGAAGGAAGGAGCTGTAGAGTCTCAGGAGGAGCAGCACTCCATGTGGCAGCAGAGGGAGACGGCCGTAGGGTGGCTGCAGATGTGATGGGGAGGGGGCAGTCTGCGTGTATAGAACTATAAACATTCTGACACGTCGTGTTTGGCCTTGGTGAAGTAGCAGGGTGAGCTTGTCAAGGAAGATTATTATTTATTCTAAAGTGGGAGGCCTGACTTTGTAACAAAACCATGTGGGTGCCAAAAAAAAATGGCATTTAGGGAATACAATTTCTATAGTGCTAAAAGCTGGACACGTGGTCCTTTCACATAAGATTTCTCTTTTATCATCCCAATATCTCTTCATCTCCTTTTAAGGTTATTATTCCCATTTTATGGATGAGGAAATGTGAGAGTGTAAGAGTTGAAATGACTTAATGGATTACCAGTCAGTACATTTCAGCGGATGCACTGGCTCTTTTCCTGAGTGCATTTTCACCTTTGAAATCCAGGACTGACAGGAGATGACCAAGTCTAGTACAGATGCTACCAACAAAAAATTGGAATGACTCGGTTGTCTACTGTTTTCTATTTCTGATCCCTCATTTCAAGCCATAGCATTGTTGCTCAGCACCCATGAAATTGAGCTTTCAACTGGAGTCAAAAAGGGTGACCCAATCCCTCAGGCTCAACTCCATGAATCCTCAGTTCCCTGTAGGGTGCAGTACCTGAGGTGTCCCAACCTCTAAAATGAGCTGTCTCCTCAATTTCCCTAAAGATGATAGCAGCCCACATTGTGAGCACTGATTAATTCTTTGTGTATTAGAATAAGGTGCCACACATTTGGCTGAGCTCTTTGCAGGTCTTAATGGAGTTAAGCCTGAGATGCACATTAGGGTGTTAGTTAGATAATTACCCCATTTGATAGCTGAAAACCATAAAGTTAGAGAGGCTAAGTTACTCGCCCAAGGTTGCAGGGTTGATAAGCAGCAGGGCCTGGATGCAGACCCAGATTAGCCCACCCCCAGAGCCCATTCTTAGACACCTGAATGGATGCCATCTCCTGCACTGAGGGCCTTGTGGCCACATAGATGGGACTTCTACTCTGAATGAATGACACCAATTTCAAATAGGTGAATACCATGGACCCCAAAGGGGGATACTCAGCTGCTGTTAGCCAAGAAGGGAGAATTCCTCTCTAGGATTGGGCCCTTTTTATTAATCAGTGCTGTTTCCCTACATAGGCATTTGTAGTATCTTACTTTTTCAAACTTTTCTCCACATGTTTCTGTTCAAGTCATATTTCACTCTGTCCTTAATATGTATTGTCCCTGCCTCTGCCACATCCTTACTTTACCATTGAAATTTACAGACATAACATCTCTCAAAGAGGACAAGATTCTGAGCCCATACTAATCTGTTGGATATTTCTCTCTTTTTTTTTTTCTTTTACTTTACTTTTTTTTTTTTCTTCTGAGACAGGATTTATCTTTGTCATTCTGGCTAGGGTGCTGTGGTGTCATCATAGCTCACTGCGACCTCAAATTCCTGGGCTCCAGGATTCCTCCTGTCTCAGCCTCCCAAGTACCTAGGACTGAGGGTGCACACTACTACACCTGGATAATTTTTCTACTTTTTGGTAGAGGTGGGGCCTTGTTCTTGCTCAGACTGATCTCAAACTTTTGACTTTAAGCAATCCTTTCATCTTGGCCTCTCAAAGTCCTAGGATTACAGGCATAACCACCATACTCACCCTTATTGTGGTATATTTCCTGAATCAATTATTATAATCTTTACAATGCCTATAAATTAATGCAGGACCTTGTAGAGATAATACTTTAAAAAATCGCACAGAATATGCAGTTGAAAGCAGAATTGTTCTTCAAAGAATTGAACGATAGTTACTGAATTGTGCAGTAGGCACTAATCAACATTCCTGATTTCACTGACATGTTGATTACTTTAATTTTCTTGATGTCTATTCTCTATTCAGAGTTTATCTATACTTCTTCCCGTCTTCTACTTACCACATTTTAGGTACACAAAGATTGCTAAATGATAAAGCTGTAAATGAGGAGGTAGAAAATCTTATGAAAACATTTTTTCTTACATGTAACAAACCTGTTGATTAACTGGCAGGGCGTGTGTGTGTGTGTGTGTGTGTGTGTGTGTGTGTGTGTGAGAGAGAGAGAGAGAGAAAATTTACAAATGTGATTTTATATGTAAGAGATAGAAAATTTCATAAAATATTTGAAATTACAAATGTTTAAACTTTTATATATGCAGAGGGTGCCAAAAATGTATACAGATTTTGAGGGACCTTATCTATGTATTACTTTTCAAAGTTGAATTGAGCATCCTGTTTACTGGTCAAGTTTACCTAGATATACTATGCATATCCATTTTACCTGCAGTTCATACGCTTTTTGGGAATGATCAATTTTTCTTCCAATAAGATCACTTACAATTCATATACAGTTTTTTGGCAGCCTCTGTATATATTAGATGTATACCATTGATACATCATATATAAAATATATGAGAACATGGTATCATATAAATGCCATATGATTTTGTACATGATATACGTAATTTTATTTATGATGTATATAAAACCACACACAGGATATATACGATACGTAGTATACATGCTCTATTTATCTCATATGTATGATTTTTACATATATGTAATTTAAACATTTAAAAAAAATTCTGGGACACCATGGGAGTCTGGAAGCATTGGGGCCCCTTCCAAGGATACAGCTCACCCCCAGAGGGGTAATTGGTGTAGCTCCTGGTCTTCTCCCTGACGCTGCCTGGGAAATGTCCCCACTGTCAAGTCTAAAGCAGAGCCCGGAGAGGTTGGAGCAACTCAAGGTGGTGAGGTCTAGGCACAGCCAACGGGTATTTAAAAGGTCTTCCCGTTGGCAAGCCACGTGTAATGATTTGGGACTGCTTGCCCTGGGTGATGGCGGGACAGCACCCCTCACCTGTGTTGTGTCTGAGCATGAACCTGCACTCCCAGCCTGACCCATGTCATCCTTACAGAGCCTGCTCAGGCAGCAGCAGAGGCATCACTGGCTCCATTTTACAGGTTGAAGAAACCAGTGTTTCCTTAGGTACCTTGTAAAGTGACTTGGGTGTGACGTGATGATAAATGGCCCAAATGGGACCACAGCTCAGGGTTTTGGCTTCTCCGTTTATTGCCTTTTCTATGACATCAGACTCTATCTCTTCTTCCCTTCATTTGTTTAACACGCCCCTTCTCGGCAACAGGACAGAGGGGTACATTAGCAGGCAAGCCCATTGGTACTGTATTAGTTTTTTAGATAATGCTTGCGCTACCCTATTTTGAATAGGCTAAGAATGGAGCGTAATGAATTCTTTCTCCTCTCGTGTCATGGTGTGAAAGTTCTACCCCGGCTGGCGACCTGCTTTCAGCCTCATGCCATTTTGCAAAGTTGACATAACCTTGTCCTCCCCCCACCTTCAGCAAATTAGGTTTATAATAGAAACACTAAGTCAATGTTAACCGAAGTGATACTGTCAAGTGATGTGGTGATGAGACGGCTGGGCCATGTTTTATGGTAATAGATTGTCTTTGGGCTTCCTTTCCAAGATCACGAGATGATGCCTCTCCCTGGAAAGGGCGGACACAGAGTGTGGGAGCCACAGCAGAAGGAAACCCATGGCAAGGTATGGCTCTGTTGTCTCTCCATCCCCAGCTTGGGAAAACAAATAAATAATCAAGTGATATGTTGCTAAAACAAAACACAGATAAGACTTTAGAATAGTGAGAGGGGATCTGTAAAATGTGTAGTAATGTTGTCCTACCGATCAGTTCACGGAGTTGGTCCATGTAGTCAGTACAGCCACACTCATAGGAGCCTCTTTGTTTTAACCCATTAGCACTAGAATGTTATGAAGTCCTTTCTTGGTTTCCCTCCCCTGATTTCAGACAGACAAAAATTTCAAAGGAAATCAATGCACGGAGAATGT
Source organism: Nycticebus coucang (assembly GCF_027406575.1). NCBI lineage: Eukaryota > Metazoa > Chordata > Mammalia > Primates > Lorisidae > Nycticebus > Nycticebus coucang. The sequence goes on along the minus strand of NC_069792.1, from coordinate 15,113,949 downwards.
GAAGAAATGCAAAGAGTATCAGGTAGCGAACCTTATCAAGACTTCTGCCCCTTCTTAGTAACACCTAGTGAGGGAGGACTGCCAAAAATTCCATAGGTACTTTGCTAGGCTTTGGTTTTTCTAAGCATGTTCCTGATGCCAGGCATCAACGTCGAAGCCAGTACTGCACTGGCTACAGTACTTATTACCCATTTCATGTGCTACAAGTTACAAAACTTCAGTTTTTTAAGTTGCAAAATTGGAACAATATGAGCACCTGTTCCAATGGAGTGTGGGGAGAAGAGTTGTCCCGTAGTGTCCGTGGGGGACTGGTTCCAGAACTAACCCTCATTCCCAAATCCTCAGATGCTCAAGGCCCTTATATAAAATGGTGTACTATTTACATGTAACCTACACACATCTTCTTGCATATTTTAAATTATCTCTCGATTGCATGTTACACCTAATACAATGTAAATGCTAGGTAAATAGTCGTTATACTGTGTTGTTTATGAAATGATGATGATGAAAAAAGTCTGTACCTGTTCAGTACAGACAGTCATAAGTTTTTCCCCTCAGATATCTTCTATCTGCACTTCCTTGAAGCCATGGATACAGAAGGCCAGCTGCACTCATTAAATGTTATCTATGATTTATTACCATCTGCCTTCACAGACACAACCAGGCTCCTGAGAACACAGCCATATCCTGAGATGATGCCAAAGAAGTGAAGATTTCACTGTCTCTGGCCCTCTAGAGTCGGCACGCTTAGCTTTTGCTTTTGCTCAGAGAAATGTGTTAGTTTCTTAGTACATACTCAGCAGATGCAAAGAATGATCACCCCTTACGTGCAGCTGCTCCGTTCTGCAAACAGTGGAATGGAGGTTTGTCTTACACTTTACATGTCTGCCTGTGTAATTCCCTAAGAAGCCCACGGCCACAGAAGCTCTCACAAACCAGCAGGCCTTATTTCTCATACATGAAATGACCTTTTCATTTTTAAAATTATACATATTATTTTTAAAATCATATACTTTCAAACATTGTTCTTCACTAACCACACAAGATTATGGAATAAGAAAACAAAGAATCATTTAAACTTTAGGGGAAGATTTTAAGAGTAAAGCAGGGAACCTGTTAGGTTATTAACTGATGAAAAATTTGGGGGAAGAGAATAACTATTATACGGTTCAATCCTAATGTCATACTTCTTTTTTTATGAATAAAATTGTTTTATTGAAGTATTAAAAATATTTTTTTTCCAAATGAATAGGAAAACTAAATTTTGTAAAACTATCAATCCTTCATAATTAACTTATAAACTCTGAAATGCCAGGCAGAATCTCCACAGGACTTTTTATGGAACTTGGAAAGATGAATTTAAAATGCAACTAGCAGAGCAAGTATGCAAAAAACAGCCAAAGTCAACAATGGCAGTGATTTTGCCGTGTGATATTGGCATGAGACTTCACACTGGAATAGAATAGACAGTTTCAGAAACCAAATGTAAATTCAGTACACAACAAAGAGAGGATGAACTAACTAAGGTCTGATGTGGGGACAAATCCTTTTGGACTAAAGGTCTAAAGTTAGTTTCTCACCTTCTACCATATGCAAGAATAAACCTTGCTCAGATTAAAGATCTAAATATTAAAAAAACATGATCAGGAGAAAAAAGGTTCAGGTAAAACTTTTAGGAGCTTGATGAATGTTTTCCTCAGCAAAACACAAAATGTGTAAATTAACCAGTAAAATGACTCACAACTTTAAAACCTCTCAAAGGCAAATAGCACCATAAACAATGTTGAAGGGAAAGCAACAAACCAAGAAATATTTTCACCATAATAAAGTTACTATCCAGTCATAGTATAGCAAGTAAGACTTGGTAAGAACATTTTTTTTTTAAAGGAAAGGAGATATGATTAGGACATTAACAAGAATGACAAATGGCAAATTAACATGAAAAAGACCACGAAACCTCATGAGGAATCAGAGAAGAAAATGCTTCTAAATTTGCCAAATATTAGCTTGAGGAGGCCCAGGTGTTGAAGACCAAAAGACACCGGCCAGAAAATAAAGCTATGTGTCTTTACAACCTCGAGTAATTTTTTAAAAACTCCACACGTTTTTTTAAGTAAAAAACTACTATCCAAGCTGTTGGGGTCACTCCGGTGCTCACTGTACATATTTATTTACCAGAGTTTTTGAGAATTCTTTTTCTGGCTGGAAGTGTTGGACATATTGTGGGATGAGAAGCAGGAAGTATTTCAAGCCCTCTTATTTTGGTGATTTTTGTGAGGAGCGTGGAATAGACACCCCTGTGGTAGACGGCTCTGTTCTGAGTGGCGCACCCTGAGATTTGCAAGTTTGCCAGTAAATCACTGTAATGGGTGTATACCCCTTCTTGGGCTAAGGGATATTCTGTTTGCACATGTTAAAGGAGGGACATCAAGGTCAGTGGGTTGTATCAGAAAGGGCAGATGGCTGGATTTTCCCCCGCGAGCAGACTGCTCAACCCGCACAGGGCTCCCACCTGGTGGTACTGCTGCCCGGCTGTCTGGAACCTCCTGATGACTCTGTCACTCCTCCTTCCCAGAGGTGAGTGTGCATTTACCTACTGTCTTTTCAATCTGAAAAGGGGCGTGGATATGTCCAGTGAATTAGCATCTGCTCTGAGGAGAAATTCTTATTCTTTAAACAAAGTGTTACCCTGCAGGTGCATTCCTCTTCATAGTCCAAATGGCCAAGATTCTTCTCCAAGATTTCATAGGAAAATGTAACCCCCAAACCAGCTTAAGTGGATCAGATGACAGATCTGTTTCCTTCTTTTTCCTACATAGATTCTCTACAAAGTAAAAACAATCCCTAAGGGATTTTGCCCCCCAAAAACGAAGGAACTCAATTCAGAGCCAACTCCACCTTCATAAACCATTCTAATCGAATCCATGATTCCGAGGCTTGAGTGTGGCACATCCTCATCTTACTTAGCTGCTCCTGACAGACTCCCAAAGGAGCAGGGAATCCAACAGGAATCATTGATTGAGAAAGGAAGGTGGATTTCATAATCAAGGTTTTAGTTTGAGAACAGCCTAAGCAAGAGCAAGGCCCTGTTACTACCAAAATAGAAAAAAAAAATTAGCTGGAGGTGGTGGCTCACACCTATAGTCTCAGCTCTCTGAGAGGCTGAGGCAGGAGGGCCCCTTATGGTTGCAGTGAGTTATGATGCCACCACTGCACCCTAGCCTGGGTGACAGAGCAAGACTCTGGCTCCAAAAAAACAAAAATCAAGATTTTGTAGTTTTGTGATTATATGCCTTTCACTGGAGTAGAGTAAGAAAGATTAAGGATAGGAGATAGGGAGATGGAGATGCTACTTGTCCCAACACAAAGTAAGCCTGGGTGTCACTCTATGATCTGTATGGACTGCAGGTGAATTAGAACGGCATAGTGCGATGGAGCCTTGGAGGTTATAGGATGCAACCCTGAATGTGCCACACGGATCTTTGATACCACGGGAGTGGAGGAAAGAGTTGGGGGGAGCATGCCCTGGGGAGCAGACGCAGGGACTCTTGTGCCCATTCCTGTCTCGATGCCACCCATAAGAAATCTTACTGTGGCCAAGGTTGCCTGGCGAGTAATTCCCAGGATGGAGTGCTAAGCAAGCAGCCGCCGTGTCAGAGAATCTGACCTTGGGAAGATAATGAGACAAGGAGAATTCAGAACAGATGAAAGCCAAGAGCACCTACTTTATCTACTGACAGCCAGAGAACACCTTCATGCTCAATCAGTTCCTGCTAATGAGACAAGATGGGGCAAGATGGTAAAACAGCAGTAACAGGCAAACTTTTTTTTTTTTCAGCTTAATGATCTATAACTTAGTTAGATAAAACTGTCTTTCAGGTCAGGCAGCAACATAAGTCTGAGCATAAAAAAATACAAAAGCAACACCTGAATCATTTCGGTTTTGTTTACTTTGTAAGGGGAGTGATGAAGTTGAAGGAAATAAGGGTGAGTGGAAAGGAAGCCCCTACAGGGGGCTCTGAGCGCACCGTTTCCTGATGGAGTCTAGTGGGTAGACAATGTTTTAATACAGCTGTGGCATGGCCAGTGAATTCCTTAAATCATCCTCGTCTCTTGTCACTAGCTGTTGTAACGTCCAACAAGAATTTTAACATGCGCCTGACACTTTTAATTAATCATTGCTTTAGTCTTTTTCTTCTGGCTGCAAGTTATTACATGCCTTCCTGGAGATGACACTGCAATTTCCATAAAGATTTGAAAATCTATCAACAGGGGAGTGTTTGATACCTCCTACTCCTGTTTTGGCTACAGAAATGGTGCCGAGGTTGGAGAGAAGGGACAGTTTCTGCGTGACACTGCTCTGGGTGCTGTACATACAGAGTCTCATTTAATTTCCCTCAAACCTGAATGGTGATGCTTACTCCACTTCATTAACAGATGAGAAAACCGAGAGCTCACAGAAATTACGAAAGGCCTCTCAGAGTCCTAGGGGTAGAAGGTCATCACTAATCTTTTTATTGACAGAATTAACAGAACAGGGTTTCTGTTCTTTTCACTGCATCCTGATGGTTGATTTTTCAAGATAGTCATGTGGGAAAGGGTAAAAGGCATAATCCTGGAAAACAGAATTAAGATACAGGAAAGCTGTTTCTGAATAAACTTTTTGTTAAAATAGTCAATGTCTTTGAAATACAGTGTTAAGAGATTAGTGTAAGGTCTTTGGAAATATTAATGGTACCTCTTCTGAGTCAGAAATGGTTAGTGGTTTCCTGAGCAGCTGAAAATGATGTCCTTGTCTTATGTTACTGAGGTCTGCAGGAGAGTTCTCTTGCCTTTGGAGTTCTCTTTGCTCTACCTTCTTGCACTTGCATGGGTGTGCATGGGAGTGCATGTGTGTGCACACACACACAAGCAGAATCACAGGTAAGCCTACAGCTGCCTTCAGGAGTAACAGATGAAGGACATCAGGGGTCCTATGAAGAAAGGAAGTGGAGCTTTCTTCTGCATGGCTTTTTCTCTAAGACATGCGCTAGGTCTCACCTCTGTAAACTTCAGAAAGAATAAGCCATTACAAGCAGTCAGCGGTTTCTCTGTCAGGAAAATATTTTCTAAGGAAATGCTTCTAGTGATGGGAAAGTGGATTCTTTGTCAATGTGTCTCATGCTGACCCTGATCAGGTGTCATAAGGCCAGCTTTTATTATAAAATGATACCATGGCTTGGCCTTGAGAACCATGTGGGAGCTGCCATTTATTTTCTCCACATGCTTACAAAACCTACTGAGGCTGCCACTTATGTAGGTTGAGAAGGGAGCAAGGTTAAGGGCAGGAATGGATCAGAAAGAAAACCAATGATTTTTATCCAAAACAAAGATATTGAAGAGTTATCTGCACCCCCATATTTCTTGCACCACTGTTCACAATAGGCAAGATATGGAATCCGTCTAAGTGCCTATCAATGGATGAATGCATAAAGAACATGTGGTCATATACACAATGGGATACTACTCAGCATAACAGAGAAGAAGATTCTGTCATTCGCAGTAGCGTGGGTGGGATTGGAGGCCATTCTGATAATAGAGGCACAGAAAAATCTCATGTTCTCATTTATATGTTGTAGGAGACAGAGCACCATGCTTGTGGAGCTGTCACCGGTTCTTGAGAGAGGCCCTGGGAGTGGGACAATATCCTGGCCGGCAAGGAGATTTTTTGTTGCCCAGGCCCTCAAGCAACTGCATGCATTAATGAGTTGAGATCAGTGGCTCCTTAGCAAGCAGGTGTTGGACCTTGAACATTGGTTGTGCAACAGGGTGGGAGTTGAGCCTGGGGGAAAGAGCAAGTAGCGACCATTAAGCACGTAGTCCTTGTGTGTGAGCCCCCCCCCAATACCTGTTGTATAATGTTTCAATAAAAGGCCACTGCAGAGGTTACTCAAGGCTCTCCCTGCACCTGTGGGAAGCTCACCTCTTGCAGGCTTGTACCTTCAGTACGTGTCCTGGCCATTTTATTCCTACGGTGACCGGGTGCCACAGCAACACTGACGAGGGTGACTAGGTGGCATGGCACCACTGACAATATGTGGGAGCTAAAAAAGTTGATCTCATGGAGGTAATGAGTAGAATGTGTCTGAGGCTGGGAAAGATAATGGGGGGAGATGAATAGAGGGTGGTTAATGAGTACAAAAATTCACTTAGGTAGAAGAAATCAGATCTAGAATTTGGTAGATAGGGTGACTATAGTTAGTAATTTGCTGTAGCTTTCAAAATACCTAGAAGAGAAGATTTGGAATATTCCCAACACAAAGAATGATTAATGTTTGAGGTGAGGAACATCCCAATTACTAAGATTTGATTATTATACATAGTATATTTATATTAAAATATCATATGTGCCCCTAAATATATATGTACAACTATTGTGTATCCATAATTTTTTGTTAATTTAATAAAAAAATTAAAAAGTAAAATTAAAAAGAATAATGGTTTTACTGGTTTATTTGGTACTCTAAGTAAAAAAATTATTTCTCTCCCTAAAGGCACATAACACATATTGATGTTCCTCAATGGCAATAAACAACCTTTTTTCCTGCATTAAATTACTCAGCCTGATATGTTAGGATTTTCATCTGTCTCCCCTTCATTAAAGAAAATAGATTTCATTTTAAAAATTCACATTCACTGTAGAAAAATAGGAAATACATATAAAAAAGAAAACTAACCATAATTACACTTGTAGTTATTATTAAATTTTGGAGTATAGTCTTCCAATTCTAGTTCCATTCATTTATACACTTCTTCCACATACATATAAACAAAATAAAACAGTAACACAAAGTTATTTTTTAACTGTTTTTTTGTTTAACTATTTAAATATGAACATCTTCCACTTCAATAAATATATGTCCACATCAACATTTTAAAATTCTACGTGGCATTCCATGAAAACATCATACTTATTGAGTAAAAAAACATTATTTAAGCCGGGTGTTGTGGTGGGTGCCTGTAGTCGCAGCTACTCGGGAGGCTGAGGCAAGAGAATCGCTTAAGCCCAGGAGTTGGAGTGAGCTGTGTGAGGCCACGGCACTCTACGGAGGGCCATAAAATGAGACTCTGTCTCTACAAAAAACAAACAAACAAAAAAAAACATTATTTACTCAATAGTTGAAAGTTTCAAGCTATTTCCAAATTTCTGATACTTTTCAACAAACTAGAGTTTTGTTTTTGGATAATCATCTTTTTATACTTGTCCAGTTAAACTTTTTTAGAATAAATGTCTTTAAATGGACTTTCTGGGTCAAAGGGTATGCACTTTTATTTATTTTCAACCTATCAATAAATTTAGGGGGATATAGGTTGAATTCTATTACCCGTATACATTGTGCAGTGGGAAAATCTTGGCTTTTAGTGTATCCTAATGATGGTACTCGTTCACATTGTACCCAACAGATAATCATGTCATTTGCAGTAACATGAATGGGATTGGAGGCCATTATGATCAGTGGAGTCACAGAATATCACATGTTCTCACTCATATGTGGGAGCTAAAAAAAATGATCTCATGGAGGTAATGAGTAGAATGGAGGTTGTCAGAGGCTGGGAAAGATAATGGGGGGAGATGAAGAGAGTGGTTCATGAGTACGAAAATTGGATAGAACTGGAAACTACTATCCTACATGAAGTGACACAGGAATGGAAAATCAAATACTGTAGGTAATCACTTATAAGTGGGAACTAAGCTCTGGGTACTCAGGGGCATACGGACTGCACAATGGACGCTAGAAACTCAGGGGAAGAAGGAGAGGGGATAAGGAAGAGGAAATTACCTATGGGGTATGCTCTTTTAAAAGCAATTGTCATTTTCCCCGAAATGTTATTGAGAGAAAAGTGGCTCTCCCTTGCCATTTTAATTCTCCAGTCTCTGTGCTCACCTCTCTTCCTAGGAAACAATAGTCTTGAAAGAAGTCATTATTCTCCATACCGGGTCCCATGGTGGTTCTCCCTCACTATAGGCAAGCACTGAAAATATAGACGCATGAGACTGGCTTCATTACAGGTGGGGAAAAGGAGTGTTAAATCCAACAATGGCAAAACAAAACAACCATTTCAATTCAGTTGCAACCCAAGTTAAGGTAATTATGTTTTCAGTAGCTAACAAAGCTTGAAAAGGTGATACTGGAAAAATTATTGATAATCTTAAAAATCATGGAAAATCTTAAGACTCACGAAAAATTGCCAGAAAATTGATGATGGAAATATTATGTTTCTTAATTTTTAATGAAGTGATCATGTTAATGCATATTCTTGAAACTATATACTGATAACATTGTAGTTATAGAAAAATAACAGAATGAATTGTTAAACAGGTGTTTTGAATTTTTGCCAAAGGATTGGTAATCAGTAGAAGCTATCATTATTAAAAACAACAAATGCACGGAGTGTGGTGGCTCATCCCTGTAATCCTAGCACTCTGGGAGGCCGAGGAGGGAGGATTGCCTGAACTCAGGAGTTTGAGACCACCCTGAGCCAGAGTAAGACCCCCATCTCTAAAAATAGCTGGGTGTTGTGGCAGGCACCGGTAGTCCCAACTACTTGAGAGGCTGAGGCAAGAAGATCGTTTGAACCCAAGAGTTTGAGTTTTCTGTGAGCTATGATGCCATGACACTCTACTGAGAGTGACAAAGTGAGACTCTGTCTCAAAAACAGACAAACAAAAAAGAAAAAAAATAAGAAATGTCAAATCATCACCACTTATCTCTGACAATAAAGCTACTGGGCAGTTCTGAGGAAAGTCACAGAACTTTGTGCTGATTTGAACTGGGAAGTTCACCATCTGACTCATGATGTCTCATGTACTGTGGGAAGAATTCAGAGGGCTGTGGACACACTGGACAGAGTCACAAGAAGTGTGATCATAATCATAATAGTACAAGGGGGGAGACAGGACAACAGAGATGTCTTCAAATACCCGAGCAGCCGTCATTGTTGGTCATCTCTGGGAAAGAACTTAGGTGGAAATTAGGTGGAAGTAGATTTTAGTTGATTTAAAGGAATAACTTTTTAAGCAATTGTAGCATTCTGAAAATGGTTTTCATTGACTATGGGGTTATAAGCTAGATGACTGGATTTATTGAAATCTTTTTCTCAGAGAGATCATGGAGAATATTTCTGCATTTGGTGAAAGATGAGACTAGATTACCACTGGAGTTCTGTCCAAATTAAGGTTCTGTGTCTCACTGGCAATGCAGTAGAACCTCCATAGTTGACTACCTCCCTGCACTGATCTCCTCCGTAAGATGATGTAACTTTCACAGATCGAACATGCATCACATACTTAATGTAAGTTCTTTATGTTGACCACATCCATATGTGATGGTATGTTCACCAGATTGTTACAGTCCTTTGAGTGGTCAACTCACAGAGGTTCTAATGTATTTTGTGAATGTCATGTATTTAATTAGTCTACTTTGAAGTATATAGTAAAGGGGTTAGTGCTTAGCTTTATTTTCTTCCTTTCTTTCTTTCTCTCTCTTTCTCTCCTTCCTTCCTTCCTTCCTTCCTTCCTTCCTTCCTTCCTTCCTTCCTTCCTTCCTTCCTTCCTTCCTTCCTTCCTTACTTCCTTCTTTCTTTCTTTCTTTCTTTATTTATTTTTTTTGAGATAGAATCTCACTCTGTCTCTCTGGGTAGAGTGCCAAGTGTCATAGCTCACAGCAACCTCAAACTCTTGGGATTGAGTAATCTTCTTGCTTTGGCCTTCCAAGTAGCTGGGACTATAGGTATGTTCCGCTATACCTGATTAGTTTTTTTTTTTTTTTTCTATTTTTAGTAGAGATGGGGTCTTGCCCTTGCTCAGGATGGTCTTGAACTCATGTGTTCAAGCAATCCACCCACCTCGGGCTCCCAGAGTCCTAAGATTACAAGAGTGAGCCACTGTACCCAGCTAGCTTTATTTGCTTAAATATTGTCTTATCTTTTCTTCCAATATTTACACAAATGGTCTTTAGTGTTGAAAAATGCTGTCTTTCTGGCTAACTCGTTTATCCATTTAAAATAGTATTATGTTTATATTCTAAGTTCTTCAAATATTTTCCAGACAAAGCATAACCAGCTGGACAAAGCAAAAATGAGCTGGACGAGTTGAATCAGCAGGGTGTCAGGTCAGTGTCACCTCAAAGGAGAAAGCAAGAGTCAGTGGACTGTGAGGCAGAGTTAGAATTGGAAGTAGGTCAATTGACCAGCATTCAAAATTCACAAAGCAGAACCAAAGTTCTTTGGAGTTTCCAAAACTCTAGTCCAAAAATGGAGGCAGATACAGAAGTCAAAGAACACAGCTCAGTATCTGGTTAAGCAGCAGGGTATCCTAAAGTTAATATAATTCTACTATACATCTTCCTGGTGTCCTTAGGAAGTGTATGTTGTATTATACTAGTGATATGATACGATATGATATGATATGATATGATATATGACATTGGAACATAGAGTGGCTTCACCCAGCCACTAAAAATCTCCTATTTCCATTGTTTTCCTCTACTTTATCTTATGTTTACCAAATTTGAAGTATGATTACTCCTTATATGAACATGTATTTAGCCTTGTAAGTCTTTCTACAGTTTGTTTGGTTGAAGAACTTAGAAATTTTTACAACTGTAATGAACTCTGCTTCTAAATTGTTCTTTACAATGTTATTTCTGGGAAACCCAATTGCTTACCCTGACTGTCCTACGCCAGCATTCTCTCTGACACCATAGGTGTAATCCAGTTTTCGTAATAGCTTTTGTTGTGATGCTTTGTTAATACTGTTCTATTGGCCTTACAGTGTCACCCCATTGGTCTCTCCTGCTTGGGTACGTGTCTTTTCTCTGTTCCTCATGTTTTAGAAAAATTATGCTTTTAAATCAGACATCTCAAAAGCTGCAATGAAGGGATTCATGGTCTTATATATTTTAGTTTCCAATAAGTTGTCAAATTTGGAAAAGTCTCTTAGAGTGTTTATTTTCTAGGATTCTTCCTAATTTAAAATTTTCACTTTTGCTCCCTTTGCACTTTACAATTAAGCAACCAGGCAGAATCTTCTTTCTACTGCATGAGTCATGTGCACACACCACACACAAACACACATATACGTTTGCCCCCCCAAGCACACACTTCTGATCATCCCTGTGCACCTGTATCAACTTTACATTCTGTGAATTCCAGTCCATTCTTCCAAACTTTCCAATGTTCATGATCATAATGTCAAAAACGTGTTTCCTGCTTCAATCACTTAAAAACACTTCTTTGAAAAATCGTATGTGGATAATACGTGCCTTCATTCGTGACAATAGTGTGAAATAACATATTTCCACATGTGTTAGCACTACAATGTGCCTAGATTTTGTTCCCTTCCCTAATCACAGTGCAGAGTTCTTCACATTTACGTATGGATCACTAATGACAAATTGAGAGTGGAGGATGTAGGCTTCCTATAAGCTGTGCTAAGTCCTTTTTCCCTTTGTGTCTCTTAAGAGACATTTTCCACTAATTTTGAAATCATTAGAAATTGTCAATATCTCTTAAGCCAAGGCAAAGCTGATTTTATCCCCTCACCTATGGTAGCATTTTAAAATTGTGCTACAATTATTAATCAGATCATACGTTGCTGTTGGTCTTTTAGATTATGAGAGTATCTTGAAGGCAAAGGCTATGTAGTTTCAAACTCCTGACACATAGTGAGCCCTTAATGAGAGTTTGCTAAATGAATGATTGAATAATGTTATTCCAGGTGTGTAGTAGAAAGGACCCTAGGCTGGCAGGGAATAGATCTCTGCTATTGAGATGGTGCGACTAGGAACTAGCTGCATAATCCTCAGGAACTTACTTAGTTTTTCTGTCACTTTCTTCACTACTAAAATAAAGAAGCTGGCATAGATGTTCTTTTTTAGATAAATTCTATGGCATATATTTCTCAGTGACATTTAAAGTCATCTCCCAACCACCTGTGATAAATGGTTCTTTAACAAAGAAGAGGACAGAGAAGAGGAGGCAGGGCTGGGAAGGGTTTTCGACAAGTCCACGTCTTTGGATAACCCCCACAACCCTATTTCTTGTTTTTATAATTCAGTAGATGCCTTTTCCTCTTTGTTGCATTTTCTTTTCCTAAATGCTCAAATATTGCAAAGAGAGCTTATGTTTCACACTTTGAGTACCCGTCACAAATGTCATGGGAATGTGGCTCCAAGTTGTGCTGGGTGGCTAGGTGGGAGAAGCTAGGTGAGAGTTAAAATGGGACCACTGCTCATTGATGTTTAAGCCTTTATTCTAGTAAAGTGATTTCAGCCACCCGGATAAGAGCTATTTTTTAAGATCTCTCTTTGTAATTGCACCTTCTTATGGGCATGACGGATGGTCAGGGTGACAGGCAGCATCTGCCCCGACGGCATGTTATGTTGTCCTGCAGAGAGGCAGGGCAGCCCAGAGGACCCCTCGGGGTGGGACCAGTCAGGGAGCACACACTTGAACCCCAGCTCTGTCCTTCAAACTTGCAGGAAGACCTTATAGAAGGCATTTAACTCATCTGTAGCTCTGTTTTTTATCATCCATAAACATGGAGGAAATAACTTTTCAGCCTTTAGTGGAGGACTAGCTAATAAATCATTGGAACGTGCTTGGCAATAAAATTCTCTGCAGAAAAGGGGAGAGCTCGCAGCATGCAAATGGTCTCATAATTGCATTTCCCCAGGAAAAGCAAATTTTGCTTAAACCCACACTAGGAGAAATGAACCCGGTCTAGGCAGAACACCTTTGAAATAGTGAACAAAAGTGTTATCTGATCTTCACAGCTCCCTGAACAGAATAGGCTAATTCAGCTGAAGGCTGGAGTGGGATCTCAGTGTAACATGAGCTGAGGAATGGATTCCCTTAGGTGGTGCATATATGTTATTAGAGTTCTATTTCTGCTGTAAGAGAAGAGACTCTGAACTGGGACACCACACCCTAACCGTCAATCTCAGTGAGCATGAGAAAGGAGGCCTCTGAAAGAGACAGCACCCAGTTATAGTGACATTTTTAAGAGCACCATCCTTGTTTGTATGTCTGTGGCTAAAGCCCAGAGGTTTTCAGATTGAAAAGATGGTATCTCGATGTTTTTTTTAAATCCAGGTAATGATCCCACTTTGAACTTCAATTGTTACATTTCTCCTTACCCCTGCACTTGATGGTTTTTCTGTTCTTCCCACGTCTCTACTATGAATGCCATCTAGTTTTCAAGCCTCCTTCCTTTGGTAGCTTCTCTCCACTCTGGGTCTTTACCTTTGAAGAGGGGAGGAATAATGACAGAAAGCACCACCTGCGCCACTCCAGCCTCATCCCTTCTCTCTCCCTCTCTTCTTGGATCCCATACGCATGGCATTTTCAGTGCACAAACTGTACTGTCCTACGCGTAGCCTGTGAGCATTATTTGTATCCCCTCTGGTCTGATCGGTGTGTGGCTCTGTGGTTTTCTCTGGGTACAGGCACTGAAAGGCATTGCTGGAGGCCAAGTCCCCCTTGTGCCTGGACCAGCACTGACCCAGCCTAGAGGCCTCACTCAGGACCTGGTAGCTGCTGGGCTGACCTGGCGCAAAGCCCACGTTCTGGCCGCCTCCACTGTCGGTCCAAGTCTCAAATCTCCTCTGGTCTTCCTAGTCCTCATGACCGATCTTTTATTTCTCCCAGAAATTTTGCTTTTATTATGGAAACCATGCCTGCTTTTGTAGAAATAATTGAAAGATAAAGTATGGTATGAGACAGAAAATAGAGCTCCTGCAGAGTCCACATTAATAATGGTAGCAGCCTGTTTTGTGTGACTTTCTATCTCGCTTTTTAGTGATGTCTACACACACGCACAAGCACTCACATGTACACACAGACACACACACCTATCAAAATTAAGGTCATGCAAAATGTGTATTTTATAGTTTTTTTTTAACTTAATATGATATTCTCAGTCAAGAATAAGTGGTATCTTTTATGCTTGTTATTAAGTATGAGTTACTTATTAAGTACGTATTAAGTGAAATCCCAAATGTACTTTAATGCTCTCTCCAACACTTTACTCTGGTAGATGAAGCAAACATAAATGTACCTCCAGTCTCTAAGCTTCTTCCCATCTCCATTGCCACCTACGGCCCCAGTGACCACAGCTCTCTGTTGCACGACCACAACACATCACAGTGGTTCCGCACAGACTGGAGTCTGCTTCTTATAAATGTGGCCTGGGAATCTCCTCGGCCTTCCTTTGCCACGGTCACCTCATCTGCAATGTGTAGTCATCACTGGCAATGGTACCTACTTACAGGGGTGTTAGGAAAAACAGTAATGTGCAGAAAGCACTTAGAAAATTGACCGGTATGTTAGAAATTCTAAATAAATTCTGCCTTTTTAACAACTTATTTGCTTATCACTCTCACCTGAATATGCTCCATCCTCCATGTGGTAGCTAATGTTCCATCAATGCATTGAACAAACTGAGGTTTAAAGACATATGCAAGCTCATCGTGTCTAATCATCAGAGAGATGCAAATCAAAACCACCCTGAGTTATCACCTGATCCCACTAAGATTAGCCCACATCACAAAGTCCCAAATGCTGCCACGGATGTGGAGACAGGGGAAGACTTTTACACTGTTGGCAGGACTGCAGACAAATACAGCCTCTTTGGAAAGACGTATGGAGAATACTCAAAGACCTCAAATTAGACCTCCCATTTGACCCCACAATCCCACTACTAGGCATCTACCCAGAAGAAAAAAAAATCTTTTTATCATAAGGATATATGCACTAGATTATTTATCATAGCTCGATTTACAATCACCAAGATGTGGAAACAACCTAAATGCCCACCAACTCAAGAACGGATTAACAGGCTGTGGTGTATGTATATCATGAAATACTATTCAGCTATAAAAAGATGGTGACTTCACATCTTTTGTATTAACCTGGAAGGAGATGAAAAACATTCTTCTCAGTAATGTATCACAAGAATAGAAAAGCAATTTTACAATGTTCTCAATACTCATACAAAGCCAGTAGATGATCTAATTCATACCTACATAGGAGAAAAACTCATGTCAGTTCAAGTTGGTGAGAGGGGGAACGAGTGAAGGGGAGAGGGGAGGCATGACCGGGTGCTCCCATTCAATGGGCACAATGTAGGGGTGTGTGGCACACCGTTTGGGTGCAGGACATAACTACAAGAGGAACTTCATCTAACAAAGTCAAATATTATGATTTGGTTGTTTGTACCCTCACATTAACCTGAAATTGAAAAAACTTAATTACATTAGTAGTAAATAAGATTAAGGTACAAATGATGATGACGACTCTAAAACAAGGATGTGACCAACCTTAGCACATAACATTAGTAAAGAACAATATGGAATTCGGAATGCATATAAAAGAAAGGAAATTGAGACAGGACTGAGGCTTCCTAGTGAAGAGGCACAAAATTTCATATTAAAACCCCTCTGGATAGTATTAATTGCAGAGATATATTTATTTTATCCTTGAATCCTTTGAATCCTTTGAATTGTCATTCAAATATCTTCTGTTATTTCCTACAAATTGTTTTATTACTTTATCGTAGAGTTTTGAATTAAAGAACCTCTTCCAAAAAGAAAAAAAAGGGGGAAAGGGAGGGAAGTGAGGGGGGAGGTGGGTAGAGGGAAGGAGATTGGTGGGATTATACCAGCGGTGCATCTTACAAGGGTATATGTGAAACTTGGTAAACGGTCTGTGAAGCTAGTGAATGATGCCCATGATTATATCAATGTACACAGCTATGATTTAATAAAAATAAATAAATAAAGAAAGAAAAAAACACGTGTGTGTACATTGAATACAGGTGTAGCTTCTATCTAGACTTAAAGAAGAACTCAGTACAGTTTACATGTAGTTGGAAAGGAGGTGTTCATCTCCATATGCTTTCAGAGAAAAATAGAAATGGACTTCAGGCATTTTCTGACCTCTAACAGACTTTACTATGAAGCAATGGAATTGACTTTTTTTTTTCATTTTTCAGATATAATGCAGCAAATCACCATAGTTAATTCCCATACTCTTCCCCCACCTCAAAGAGAAGTTTCTGCTGAGGTCATTCGGTGTCTGCAGTGATTCACTGTGATCTTTGTGGGAGAAAGCAACACAGATTTTATTTTCTAAATTCTTCAGAACATTATTTTAACATCTTGTTCTCTAAATGTGTTCTCTTTGGTGGTAATAATTATTGCAGATGTGTGAGTGAAGCTGAGTTTAAATCATTTAAGACTTTAACATTCGCAAATAATGCCTGTTTCTAAGATTGATATTTAGGTAGTAAAATCCAAATAATGAAGTTGTGTTTCAGGAAACTCAACAACCAAGCAAATAGCTGTACTGTATGGAGATGATTCCTTTTGGGTATTCTACAAAGATGGACATCTTCTCACTCAGTTAAGAAGGTTCATTATTGAATCATTTGGGGTTTTTAAAAAGTGTGTTCCTTTGAAGAAGCATTTGTTTGGGACAGTAAGGTCATAGGAGACATTAGAGTCAAATTGTACGATGTGCCAGCAAAGAAAACTGTGAAATGAATCAAATTAAAGAGCACGCAGAATTGGTAATATTTGCTGAAGATTGGCCCAAATTTAGTCTCTGTTCTCAGGAACGATTTTGTCTAACTTTTGGCAGGTTTCTTTCTAATAACCTTCCTTCATATCTTATGGAGTTGTGATATCATTCTTTGTGTTTGAAGGAATGGGCAATTTACTAAATACAAATCGAACTATTGGAAAAATAGAGCAATTATGAAAATTAAAAATAGCCTATACTTTACTTTTGTCAGGAACTCTGTGTTCAAATCAACTCCAACATGGAATTTATTCTCTCAGCCTAGTCTTTCTGAGCAGGAAGGGAGGTTTGCAAAATAAAAACCATAATGAAATTCAAAGGTAGTTTTGAATTCAACTTTGGCTCTACAGGTACTTGCTATGTGACCCTTGGTTTCATGTCTTATCCTCTCAGCGGTGACAGATGCTCAATGGCTGATGCCACCCTCACTCACAGGTGCTCACGTTCACCAGTGCTGTGTCCCACTGCAGGGATGGGGGCTCCTGAAACCCTCTCTGAACACAGAGGTCAGGCCGAAGAGCCATGGGGTGGGGGGGCTAACACCCTCAGGGCCGCATTCAGCTAGGGGTGCACAGGGGTTGGAGTATAAACACATAACTCCTCCGACTCTTGGGTTGGACATCACTGAGATGTGTCCCATAGCATGCCACAGAGGTCCCAAGGGGATCAAGCACCAGCTCCACAACAGTGCTCTGCTCATCACCACACTCTGTACTGGCTCCATTTCTTTTTCTGTCTCATTTCCACTTGCCTATGGTCCCTCCTGGGTCACCCGCCATGTCAATCACTGGTGGCTCAAATCCGTCTCTTGGGTCTGCTTCTTGGAACTCACCTAAGACACCAGCCTTACAGCAGTAACTCGGTTCGGTAAGTGGTGGCTATTAGCACGGCCACTGCAGAAAAAACACATCGACCTTTAATTTGACCTTCTGTTGAATAATGCTTCCTTTACAGACACTGCAAAGGTTTCAAAGACCAAGCAGAAGCAGGCCCCGGCAGGAGGCGCGTGCACCCAGGAATGGAGGAAATCCCGAGAGAACAAGCAATTGCCTTGGCTGAGAGCAAGCGGCCCAGGGGCCGGCGCGCGTGAAGACGCTGCAGGGAAGCTCCCGTGGAAGGAGGAGAACACAGTGGTGGGAGATCCAGCAGGCACCCGGGACTTAGGATTCCCTTGAGTGGGTGGCAGGAAATGTGTCTGTAAACAACAGAACCGAGTCTTCAGCTGCCAGGCTGGAGCTTGAAGACAGGCTCGGGGCTGAGGCGTAATGGCTGGCACCTCCTTCTGAATATCTGCGGAATATCAAAATGAGTATCTCCTGGCTTAGTCCCCTGAATCCGTCCCCTCCTCACTCCTGCCCTTTTCCTTCTGGGAAATGCTCCTTTCAGCCGTGGGTCTCAGGTGGGAGCTCTAGTCCTCTCACAGACTTCTATTTCCCTGAGTGGGTGAGAATACTTTTTGGAATTTTTCCATTTGAAACTAAGGGGAACGTGGAAGTACCTCTTGGGGTGCAGAGAAGGTGGGTGAAACCCGAAAGATGCGAGCCTGGGAGCTCCCAGGGCGAGGTCAGAGGTGGCACATGGGGAAGCGACGGGGAGCGCGCGTGTGGAGCAGATGGGGAGCGTCTCCGCGTTGGAGTTCCTGCTTCCAGCATCTCTGACGGCCTCTAAAGCCGTCTGCTCTTTCTGCCAGGTCTATTCTTTCCAGTTAATTTCCCCCCCCACCCCACCTCCAGGCACTGTGAATGGGTTCCCGTCACTTGCAATGTAAAGAAACCCAAATAATACGTTAATGTATTCTGGCATACATTCCACCACGGTTCACTTTTTTTTCTTTTCCTTTTTTTTTATTGAGACAGAGTCCCACTATGTCGCCCTGGGTAGAGTGCTGTGGCGTCACAGCTCACAGCAACCTCAAACTCTTGGGCTCCAGTGATTCTCTTGCCTCAGCCTCCCTAGTAGCTGGGACTACAGGCACCTGCCACAATGTCTGGCTATTTTGTTTGTTTGTTTTTTTAGCAGGCCCTGGCTTGGTTAGAACCCGCTAGCCCCGAAGCATGTGGCCAGTGCCCTAACCACTGAGCTACGCCCCCCCCCCCGAATCCCCCCTCCCCACCCCGTTCCCCTTCTTTAATTCACTTTTGTAAGAACCACCACCATAAGTAGCAGAGAAAGTCTCTGTTTTCGAGGAGGGCTGAATGCTGTGGTGCAGGAACGCGTGATGAACACAGGCGCAGGGTCTGGACTAAAGAGGCTGAGGAGGTCAGGGAGCAGGTCAGCGAGCAGGGGCCGCTGGGGCAGACCAAGCGGCAGGCGAGTTCACAGGCAGGATCCGTCGGGGCAGTGTGGCCCGCAGCGCAGCTCAGGACGGAGCCTCCACCAGACAGGACGCGCAAGGGGCTGAAGCTGTTTCTGTCTCCGTCTGAATAGCTCAGCTTAGCCTGCAGTTTTTGGCGCGTGGGTGGGAAACTCGAGCTATGAGTAATTAGGAAGCAGAGCAAGGAGAAAGGTGGAGGAAGCTGATGATGTTTTTAGTTTGACTTCTAATTATAAGAGAAACATTCTCCTATTCTGAATAAAGGACTGGGGCTGTATTTGTTCTTCCCGAGTGATCTTTTACTTTCAGTTTTTGACTCATAGTCCATGCCCTATAAATATTCTTTTAGTATCACTTAGAATGTTAAACAAGCATATTTAACATCAAGAAGCATATTTACTTCTGAAAATACAAAAATTTTTGAACACTTTAATTCCGGTTGCCTCTCCTACAAAATGCTGTCTTTGTGAGGGATTTTGGTGTAACTCGATTTGATATTATCCCCACCATTTAGATGTGATCGTGTAAAACAGTTTATATTTGTTTAGCTATGCCACATATTTGCTGTTTTTTGCTCTCGTTTTATTCTTTTGCATCTCCCATATTCCTTTAGGATCATCTTGATTCTTGAAATATCTACTTAAGTCTTTCCTTTAATAAAGTAGTTAACATAGTCAGTTTTTATTTACTAAAAACACCCCCTCCCCATGCTCATATTTCCAGGTATAGTTTCACTGGGTATAGAATTCTAGGTTGATAGTTTTTCTTTTTTTGGAAGAAATTACCACACTATCCGCAGTATTCTTCCGAAGAGATTTTCTATCTGCCTTCATCAAGCTTCTGGAGGAAATAATAAAGCGTAACATTTTATACTAACATGTCAGCTTAATGTTTTGGTGCTCAAAAATGTTTAGTTCTGGCTCAAACTTAATGTAAGTAAGACCTGACAGTTAGGAATTTTCAGATAATATTTTTTGTTGTTATATCTCAAACAAATACAGAAAGAAACATGAATTTTCTCAGTATCTTTGGACAGGTTTATTTTCCAAGCTCATGAAAGGGTCTTTTTTTATAACCATTTGCTTTGTCTTATATTCCCCAGTAGTTGGTTAGTGAAAAATCAAACTTCAGGTTACCAGAAATTGGCAAACATCTCCAGGGTATGCATCAGGTCCAACCTGTACCTACCTCTAGGGATTAAGATTTTCTTGTTGTCTAAGATTTTCTGTCCTCTAAGAGAATCCCTAACATTTTGTGTATATATAATATTATATAGAATTTTTGAATGTGCTGTACACACATATAACTCTTACCACCTAGTCTATCATATTACTAAAAAGTGAACCATAAATGCTTTTAAAGAATTATAAAATTAACAATGAAAAAAAGTCCTGACCCTGGCGGGCATTTGCTTTTCAGGGAAGAAATATATCTGTACTGGGTTCTGTACCTACTGTAATAGGTAGCCAAGGTGGAAAAGCTTTTCTGCTTACAGAGATATTGATAATTACATATATTTATACAAACAAAATATTATCTTATGTGTATTTTAAGCTTTGGCTAGTTCCTATTGTTATCATATAATCTGGTAGGAGAGGGGCATGGGAAAAGGCTGGAAGTTTCTAAATTTCAGATTCTGGTCCCAATGTAGGGACTGAAATATTTATCAGTAACAGAGGCAGAAATCTCTGCGAATACCCTAGACAAAGTGGCCAGGGTTGGGAGAAAATCTGCAACACAGGGATCCCATGACTTTCCAACTACATGGCAAGATTTGTGAAGAAAGACACTATACCTTCATAACTTTATCCTTCACACCTAGGAAAGAGTCTGGCACAGAGTGGGTTTTCAGTTAATGTTTGTTGAATGACTGCATAGGTTTCCAGTGTTTCCTCCAGGGAAAATGGATACCATAGTGACAGGCAAAAATATTTCCAAACATCAACCTTGGGTATCTGCTACTTCAATTTCATAAGATGGCTCAGATGATTTTTGCTAAATCTTAAGTAAGAAGCATCACAGAGCTTGTGGATGGTGGAAAAACAAAAGTTCTCTCCTTTCAGACTCTCTTGCATATTATCTCTCTTTAAGCAGCGGTTCTCAACCTGTGGGTTGCGACCCATAGGAACTGTATTAAAGGGCCACGGCATTAGGAAGGTTGAGAACCACTGCTCTTTAGGATTTGGGAAATCTCTGCTACAAATCTTATTTTAGGAATATGTTTCATTATTTTTATTCTCTAAAATAAGGTGACTCAACCTGGTTTGGATTAGATGCCCTAGTGGGTTGCTTGGAACCCGCTGTTTGTAGTGGGTTTGGCTTGGATTCTGGTAGACCCAGAATGTCTCTGTGCGTACAGAAGGAACACATCCCCTTGTGTTACAAATCATCTCTTATAGTGAAGAGGATAGATTCCTTTGAGCTCCTAAAATTGGACTCGTTTTAATTCTCTTCTTAGCCCTCACTGATTTCTCAGCACCATGTCCTTTTTGAGCCATGGAAATAGGCCCGTTAGTCAGGATTAGGTGGACTAGACATCATAATAAAGATATTTGTACCAGAATGTTTACTGCAGCCCAATTCATAATTGCTAAGTCATGGAAAAAGCCCAAGTGCCCATCGATCCACGAATGGATTAATAAATTGTGGTATATGTACACCATGGAATATTATGCAGTCTTAAAGAAAGATGGAGACTTTACCTCTTTCATGTTTATATGGATGGAGCTGGAACATATTCTTCTTAGTGAAGTATCTAAAGAATGGAAGAAAAGTACCCAATGTACTCAGCCCTACTATGAAACTAATTTAGGGCTTTCACATGAAAGCTATAACCCAATTATAACCTAAGAATATGGGGAAGGGGGAGAGAGAGGGGAGGGAGGGAGGAGGATGGGATTACACCTGCAGTGCATCTTAAAAGAGTACATGTGAAACTTAGTAAATGTGGAATGTAAATATCTTAGCACAATAACTAAGAAAATGCCAGGAAAGCTATGTTAACCCGTGTGATGAAAATGTGTCAAACGGTCTATGAAGCTAGTGTATGGTGCCACATGATCATATCAATGCACACAGCTATGATTTAATAATAAAAAAAAAAGATTAGGTAGACTAGAGAAGAAGACAGCTGGAAGAGGGTAACTCATTCTGTAAGAGATATGAAACCAATCTCCAAGACATGTGGGATTGGGACTTCGATATGTTTATCAGTAGTCTCTGTAAATGACTCAGAAGTGAAGATGGGTAAGCATACATACACCCACACACACATCAACTATTTGGGCTTCTATCCGTATACAATGAATGAGTTCTCTCATATTCTAAATAATTTCCAGTGTTGATTTAAATAAGAAGCTCAACTACAACTTGAATTTTACCTTAGAAATGAAAGCAATGTAACCTAAACATTTGTACCCTCATATTAATCTGAAATTTAAAAAAAAGAAAAAAATGTGGCCCTGTGTGGTAACAAATATATAATTAAATAATTTTTTAATTACAAATTAATATGAGGGTACAGATGTTTGGGTTACATTGTTTTCAATTCTAAGGTAAAGTTCAAGTTGTAGTCCACCCTTCACCCAGGGGGCGTGCCGAACACCCTCACACTGTGCCCTCCCTCCTCCTGCCCGTCAGCCTCCCTCTTGCCTACCCCCGCCTCTCTCCTCTCCCTTGCCAGATTGTATTTGTGTTTTTTCTTTCTTTCTTTTTTTTTTTTTTATTATTAAATCATAGCTGTGTACATTAATGGGATCATGGGGCACCCTATACTGGTTTTATAGACCATTTGACATATTTTCATCACACTGGTTAACATAGCCTTCCTGGCATTTTCTTAGTTATTATGTTAAGACATTTATATTCTACCTTTACTAAGTTTCACATGTACCCTTGTAAGATGCGCCGTAGGTGTGATCCCACCAATCCCCCTCCTTCTGCCCATCCTCCCCCTCCTTTCCCACCCTCTCCCCCATAGGTTAGGTTATATATAACTGGGTTATAGCTTTCATGTGAAAGCCATAAATTAGTTTCATAGTAGGGCTGATACAGTAGGGTGTATACATATACCACAATTTATTAATCCATTTGTGGATTGATGGGCACTTGGGCTTTTTCCATGATTTAGCAATTATGAATTGGGCTGCAATAAACATTCTGGTGGTTGTAAGATGTTAGTTTCATTTCTTGGTTTTCAATTCGATTCCAAGTGTCTATGTCTCTGTTTTTGTGCCAGTACCATGCTGTCTTGACCACTATGGCTTTGTAGTACAGACTAAAATCTGGTATGCTGATGCCCCCAGCTTTATTTTTATTACTAAGAACTGCCTTAGCTATATGGGTTTTTTTCCGGTTCCATACAAAACGCAGAATCATTTTCTCCAAATCTTGAAAGTACGACCAGCATCTTTCTATGCAAATCCTCAACTAGATGAATGATGAATGATTATTTTAGCAGGGTAAGTTCACAGAAATCAAGTTTTTAAATAGGGAGGAAATATTTAAAAAAAAAAACACAGGATTTTTATATAGACCACCAAGTCTCTAGAAAGATGGAACCAATTCATAATCTCATCGAGGTGATTTGTCTGTTAAGCATTAGCCCTGATTTTTTTCTTCATTGAAAAATTCCACACTGATGTTTTTTATTTTGTCCATGAAATATTTAGATGAGAAAAGTGAAGTCTCTTCATGCCTATGGATGTCTCTGTGAAAACGTCGTAGGGAATCAGACATTTTCCAGGCTTGACTACTTTAGTCCACCCTTCAGCCTTCTAGGGCCAATTTCTGGTGAACCAGTCAGCTTTATATATATATATATATATATATTAATGTGAAGTGTCCTGTGAATGTGGAGAACAGGTTTTACTGCAGAACTCCCATAGGTAGGGAGCTGCAGTTCTCGCAGTCACCACTGAGTGTCAGGCAGGGAATAGTCTATCACATATGTTTTGATTTTTTTTTTTTTTTTTTTTCCTGACTTGGAGTCTCTTTTACAAGGAAATATTCAATAAGAAAGCACATTCAATAAACGTACAATGAACTTTCTATTCCATTTTTCTTTAGCTTTTGGAAACAAACCCAATAATTTGATGTATTTCTGTCCATATGAAAAGAAAAAGATTTTTCTATTCACAAAAATGTCTGTCTTAGCTTCATTTCACTTTATACAGTCACTTGTTTCAACCACTTTTCAAAGATAAGTCTTCATTGTAGTATTTATATTGGTGAGAAAGACACTGTAAAAGAACCCTGGCTGAATTCAAATCACAGCCCAAACACTCCAAATTAATGAAGTAAACTGTCTAAAACTAAATTACTCATTCAACTTCAGGTATAGATTTGAAAGGACTATATAAAATTTTGACCCCTTGTCACCACCCAGGGCTTTCCTATCAGGTTATAGTTCAAAAGATAACCCTGTCAGGCAACCCATATAAAAACATGAGTCAAATCTTTTTTTTTTTTTTTTTATTGTTGGGGATTCATTGAGGGTACAATAAGCCAGGTTACACTGATTGCAATTGCTAGGTAAAATCCCTCTTGCAATCATGTCTTGCCCCCAGAAGGAGTGGCACACCAAGGCCCCACCCCCCTCCCTTCTTCCCTCTCTCTGCTTTTCCTTCGCCCCCACCATGACCTTTTTGTCATTAATTGTCCTCATATCAAAATTGAGTACATAGGATTCATGCTTCTCCATTCTTGTGATGCTTTACTAAGAATCATGTCTTCCACTTTCATCCAGGTTAATACGAAGGATGTAAAGTCTCCATTTTTTTTAATAGCTGAATAGTATTCCATGGTGTACATAGACCACAGCTTGTTAATCCATTCCTGGGTTGGTGGGCATTTAGGCTGTTTCCACATTTTGGCGATTGTAAATTAAGCTGCAGTAAACAGTCATGGCAACACAGCAGTATAGCCAACAATTGCACAAATAACTTTTTCTGGTAGATGTAAGAACTCCAGTTATTTCCTGCTATTCAGAAATATTTTCTACCCAGTTCAACTTCTAATTTCAGATCAGAGAGGCTTAGAATTATGGAAATTTTAGAAAAACCATTCTTTCAGAGACACTATACAAATTTAAAACCCTATGACCAAAGAGCCAAACAGCCTGTTGAATTGAATGCATCTTATTATTTCTGTTTAACTCTGCAATATATGCAGATATAGTTTAAGGTTTATTTTTTTACAGGTTGAAATTCAGTCTACCTAAAAAAGATATGTTGAAGTCCTAATCCCTAGTGCCTCAGTATGTGGCCTTATTTGAAAATAGGGTTATTATGGGTATAATTATTTAAGATGAGGTCGTAATGGAGTAGGGTGAACTCCTGATCTGGTATGACTGTGTCCTTTTAAGAAGACAGCCAGGTGAGGGAGAGCACACAGGGAGAGCACCACATGAAGAAGGTGGAAACTGGAGTTAGGCTGCTCCAAGCTGAAAAATGCCAAAGTTTGCTAGCAAACCACCAGAAGCCAGAAAGAGGCAAAGAAGGATTTCCCTACACCAGCAGTTCTCAACCTGTGGGTCGCCACCCCTTTGTAACAATGAAAATATATCCTGCATATCAGATATTTACATACGATTCATAACAGTAGCACAATTACAGTTATGAAGTAGCAACGAAAATAATCTTATGGTTGGGGGTCACCACTACATGAGGAACTGTATTAAAGGGTCGTGGCTTTAGGATGGTTGAGAACCACTGCCCTACACAGATTTCAGAGGGATCATGGCTCTGCCAATATCTTGATTTCAGGATTCTAGCCTCCAAAACTGGAAGACGATATGTTTCTATCCTTTTATGCCACCTAAGTTTGTGATACTTTTTAATAGCAGGCCCAGGAAGGAATAGCAGTATGAATTCATTAAAACAGCTTTAAAATACTCATTTATGAGTTAGGGAACAAGTTCAAGTTTTCTAGGATTAATGATTTACCTTGCATGATAAAACCAAATAAATGTTTTTGGTATTTTATATTTTACACATAGCACTAAGTGACATTCTTCTCAAACTGCTAAGTAGTTTTATAATGATAGTACAAATTAATACAAAGTAATTAATGTAATTGTTAATGTGTTTTGTAATGACAGAACTCTGTTCTCTCAGAATGCCCTCGTGGGATGGCGGGAATCAATTGGAGACGATGCCGCAGATACTGAGGTCTGTCTGGGTCGGCCTGTCTCTGTGCTGACACATCTCTGAAGACAACCAAGGCCTGTGTGACCTTGAGGACTGACATACGTGAGAAGAGCCTAGATCAAGTGCTGGTATCATCATGTCTCACCCATGTCTCAAGTGGAGATTTGGATTTAGGAGACGTCCCTTACGTATCTGTTGAATGTAGTTTAAAAAGCTGTGAATTAGGAAAATAATTCTGTGAGGTAAAACATTACCACCTGGGGTTCAAGAAATGGAATTGATTCATTATATATTTATTGAGCCTTATGAAAATATTTTTGGCAACAAAAAGTAAAGCATGGCACTCACTGAGAACAAAAAAAAAAAAAAAAAATTGACAGAGGGACAGACTGTGTGGGTAGCCACACTTTGTAACTCATCTTTTGTCAGGAGAGGCCACATTTGCTCAACAAATACTTGATAATTGCTGCCTAAAATTAGTTGTGAGGTATAATTAAAGGGTGGGGCTTCACTACCATGGTAAGTGGGAAGAAATTACTGGTATTATTGCATCAACTCTATGCTTTTTCAGTGTGTTTATATTCAAAAAGGATTTCAGTCGGACTCCAGTTCTTGAAACCCAGATGATAAAATCTCTGACGGAACAACAAAAACACACAAAGAAGAGTAGATCCTGAACCATATACTGTGACTATAAAATCCAACTTCCAAATTTTCCCTAGTGGAAAGATTGTTCGTGTGAAAGTTCTGGAATTTTTTCAAACAAAACGCCAAAATAAATCCAAATTATTACTCTCATCATAAAAGACAACCATTAATGGAGGTTTTGGAACATGCTGCGTAGGCACTAAAGTGAATGAGGCTGGCTGATTCTTATGTCAGCCTTATCAGCAGGGACTGATGTGAGCAACCAACCTTGAGAAGTTAGCGACTCACCCAGATCCAACTGCTGGTAAATGCTACAGGGCATTGGAGCAGGCATTTTGACTCTAGAGCCTGTGTGCATTCGTTGTGTGCCTACTGTGTGCCAAAGCTACCATGGCCAATAAGACAGAGGACATGTGGGGGTTTGGAGCTTCTGTTCTAGCAAGTCTAACCATAGCAGTATAAATTATTTCCTACTCCCAAGAGTTGTTTTCTTTCCTCTCCCTTAGTAAGCTGTCTCTTGTTACCAATGCATCATCACCAATTTTGCTAATGTGAGGAGTTTATGCAGTTGAAATATCAGGTGCTTTGGGACCATAATCATCTGTGGGTCTCTGCTGAAGAGTCGATGGTACCAAACCCCAGATCTAATTTGCTCAGACTACATACAGTTCATTCACAAAGCGAGGAGCACCATCTGACTAATGTTTTGCACATATCATTTCACTTCCAAATGTCAAGTACTATTTTTTTTAAACTGTAAAGTAGTTAACAACACACTAAAAATCCTTCAAATGTGTTACAGTTGAGGTATTCACATGCACATAAGTTGTGGCAGCATCTTACTCACTTTTCACATGTTTGACAAACATGGTTTTACCAGCAAGTTGCAACTCTCTCAAACTGACCTTAATTTTAAAAGGCTCACATGCACGTTTCTCCACAATGGGTCTTTGTCCCACATACGCAGAGTTACAGAATTCCTTTCTTCACAAAGGAATTCTGCTCTCAGGCCACGTTTAACCCTGAACTTGTCTTCCCCTTTTCAAGGCTGTGCCTTCTTTTCTGTGATGAGTTCAAATCAGCCTTGGAAAGGCATTTCCAATCAAAAATGCATCCTTGGTTCATGGGAACAACACGTGCTCAAAAAAGGTTTTAGTTCTGGCCCAAGCATATCTACATTTTTATTAATTACTAAAATATTAGATAATTATCGTCCTTTAAACTGGCTCTGGCCCATGGTTTGTCTTCCGGTCCTTCCCAGTGGCATCCACTTGACTTACCAAGTGTCATTCCTGGCCCTTTTCCCTCTCATTCCTCTCTAGGATAGTTCTCCAGTTGGGGACCTCTGCATTAGTAATATGATCGTGAATGGTCAGCAGGGAGAGACCCAGGTAATTACTTTTAAATCTGTAGAAATATATCAGAAACCTGGACAAGTATTGTGGAAAAGTCCCAATTGCGAACAATATGACATCACCCCCTCCCAGGGTCTATCCTATTCCCATTAGCACTAAAGTCTCCACGGTGCGGAGGTAACTGCATTTAGACATAGCGACACCTGACTTTTAAAATTCCCCCCCAAGTTAGAGTGAAAATAGAAAAGGGAGTTATTTTTTCACAGAAGATCATACAATGAGATCGTTTTGCTCTTAGCATCACCAAATTTAGGACTAAACACAGACCATTTCCTAACAATTTAGCACATTTATTCTTTCAAGTCAAAGAGCACATCTGATCTGTCTTTAATACAAAGTTCTTACTATGGGGCCGAGTGCACGCTGGCACTCCGTACCTGTGCCCGACTGACCACCCTACAACTGTTTGACTGAGGCTGCCAAGAAGGTTTGGCACACTTGTCCTCAATTAACAGATTGGATAGTTTGCTAATTATCTGGATGAGAGATTTGGCTCCCTGAGCTTGCCTTTTCCAGCAAACAGGAAGAAAAGATTCCACCATAGTGTTTCTGAATTATTGGAATTTGTCCCCTGAGGCCTACCATGATGTCATACTGACTTTTTCTCACAAGGAACTTTTGAGCTGAATTTGGAATTTAGAAAATTAACCTGGTGGATACAGGAAAGAAAAAAAAAAAAAGACTTAGTATTGAAAGAGCCATAAGTCTGACCTGTAATTGTGATAAAGACTTTAGCAATTCATGTTTTGGTAAATGCTATTCCCAGGTTAGTTAATGATCTTTGTGGTTACCTACTGACAATGTGTGCATGGACTTTTCACCAGATGGCCCGTCCAGGATGTATTGTCTAAACCCAATTCTTTTGCCACTCAACATACTTCTGATGTTTAACAATGTAAGGACCCACCCTCATCAGCAACATAAACTCCCTTCACATTAGCACAACAAAATTGCATCACGAAAGGGAAATTTTTAGTCAATATATAGAACACACAGTGCATAAATTAACATCATACAAAAGTTAACTAGAAATCCCATTTGCTTTTAATCCTTATTCCAGATTATTTTTAAAAACATATAACTCGTTTTGTTACTAAGTAGAAGCAGAGTACAGTGATGAACATCTTTCCTTGATGACCAAGAATCTGGTTGAATTCCAGAGATTTCAATCTCAACAACAACATTGATCACAGGTTATCACAATTGTGCTTAAGGATAAATGATTATATTAAATGGATAATGATTTCAGTCTTTGAAAGTTTTTTTCATTATGTAAAACAGGAAAAAAGAAAGTAACAAGAATAATAACAAAAACAAGAACAAAAACCCCAAACTAGCTAGAATGTTAATTCTCCAGTCAAACTTCCCAAGAGTGAGAATGCTGTCCCACCTCGCAGCTGTGTGACAGAGGGCAATTACTTACATAAACCTTCTGGGTTTAAATATCTTCATCTATGAAGTGAGGAGGATAAGAATTGTATTTATCGCAGAGGTTTGTTATGAGGATTAAATGAATAAACTACTTGATGCAGCATATACTGATATCAACAAATTATTAGAGCTATTTTAGTTTATTGATTGATTGATTGAAGTTCTAAACATACATATGTGGTAAGGTCCCCCATGTAAAGTGACTTCAGTTTATACAAACTTTTCAGAGGAGCTACCTTTTGGAAAGTTGCTGGCAAATTCAGATTCCAGAGGTTAATAATATCGGCAAATATTATTTGTAAACTGTTCAAGATGAGCTTCTTAGTTAAACAAATAAGGCTTGTGGGTGAATACTGAGAAGCTGTGGCCTGGGTTAACACGCATTCTGCTTACAGGGATAAATGGTACTCATCACTGTGGCTCTCCAGAAAGAAGAGAAATGATTGCCTTGAAAATTTTAAGATTGAGATTAAAATTCTGGTGCCCCACATAATTTAACACTCTCAGATCTGGAAGACGTATTTGGGACAATTATTTTTGCCTTGGTTGGGCTCAGTAGGCTGTGTGCAGCTGGTGGGTGAGAAGGAAGGGTGGCTAGGGAAAGGACTGTGTCAAGGCTTGGAGCAAATGAGTGCAGGCAGTCTGGTGGTGAGACAGATAATGAAGTCTCTCTTGACCTAGTATCCTGAGAAATCAGTGCCCAGAATAGTTAGTCATGACTTTGAATGGACATTTGTTCCAGATTTGCGAAGTATTCGGGTTTAAGGTAACAATTTGCAATGATAGCAGTGGAGAATGAGAACCTTTGGTGGATTAGTTAAGCAGGTGACAGTGTAAATCCAGAGAGATTAAGTGGCTTGCTAAATTCACCCAGACAACCCATGTAAATGTAGAACCAAAGCCCTGGTTTCAAGACTTCCTGTCAAATGCTCTTTCAATTTCCTTCCAAGTAATTTTAGAATTTTAGTTAGAGCTATGATAGTTCTTGTAACTCTGGAGGAAAATTTAAGTAGGTGCTGAAGTTTCCAACCTTGCCCGTGTACTATGGCTCATTCTTTAGTGAAGATGTGCGTGTATCTAGGTAGAAACTACCGACCTGGAAGAGCGGCGGTTCAGACAAATAAATCAAGAACCACACTCGACAATGTGGGGAATCTGAAATATGCTTTTGTCCACTCCTGCTCTCTAGTTCCACTACTTCTGTGTACTGACAAAAGCACCAAAAAAACTTCCTTCCCAATTAGCAAGTCATCCCCTGCACAAGAGGACAGTTGGGAGCCTGTCTCTGTATAACCTGGGGGATGGGGGCAAAGGTGTTTCCAACCTTTCTTCATGAGTTATGAAAATGAATGGCTTGAGCTTTCCCCTCCAGCAAAGACTGTCTTAATACCCAAACTACTTTCAGATTTATTGTGACAAGTGATATAGTACCATGTTCAAGGAAGAATTTTGGGATGCGTGCCTTGGAAACTTTTTTTTTGTTGCCCATCTGTTTTGCTTGTCGCAATTCCTGTTTGTTTAAGATGTACGTGTGCCAGAAATGTGGAAAGAATGTGTGTAGCGACAAGTGCTATCGAGCCATTTTCACACTGGACTTATGGGAAGCATGTGCTGCCCATCTGTGAAGTTCTCATTTTATGCAAATTTAGAAAATATATTCTTATGTCATGTTGCCTTAATGCCCAGGGGTAGATTGGAACATACACAAGGAGGAGAGAGGCAGGGAGGAAATAACCTCACACCCAGTGACAGGGTGGGCTTGTCATGACTCAAGGAGAGTCTGAGATGCTTGTTATTTGTCAAAAGGTGGAAGCTAAAGGGAAATTTTCTTTGTGAAAGCGTTGCCTGCAGTAAACAGTATGTTTTTCAGATCAATTTTTAATATATGAATGCGATTGTAAGAGTCCCTATCTCTTTGAATGGTAGAGAGAGGACATCCTTCTGTGGGTGAGTGTGTGTGTGGGGGTGTCTTTCTTATTTTCTGGAACATTCTAGGTCAATGGCCACAGTTATGCTCTGAGTTCTAAAGGAGAACATTTTTAAGGGCATCAATAGATTGTCAGGTCATTAAATGTTCCTGAAGGATTACTCTTTGGACTTTTAAGGGTATAACCGAGGTCACATTTATCTCCATGTACCATCTGTTCAATAAGCATGTGAGTCTAACCTGGGAATAAGGAAATGGGGGGAAGAAATTGCTCTTAGGAGAAAGCACTGGGGAAGTGAAAGGGTTAAAGAAGCTACCTGAAGGGTGGCACCTGTGGCTAAAAGTGATAGGGCGCTGGCCCCATATACTGGAGGTAGTGGGTTCAAACCTGGCCCCAGCCAAAAACTGCAAAAAGAAACAAGAAAAAAAAGAAGCTACCTGAAACTCTGACTGCTTGGTGGGCTGTCCTGTGACCAAGTTGGACGAAGGGCTGACTATGTTAAGAGAACTTGCTTCATTAGTGTCCTTACACTCAGGGTGCTGGATGGAAACAACTAGGACGTCATACTAGCATGACTAGAAATACTTGAAATTTGTCTAAATCTAGATTCAGTCTTCAAGAAAATAACACAATATAAATCTGAATAAAAATGCAAGTTTTATATGACTAAGACAGTCAAGATGCTAAAAAAAAAAACAGATGGTGAAGGGGTCTTAGAAAAGGTGACTTGATGAGATGGGGTTAGTGGCATATTGGCTGCACAGAGCTGGTGCGTGAAACTCGGAGAAGACCCGAGCATAGACCAAGGTGCATTTCATGTGTGTAACCTGTGCAGTCACACAGGACCCCACACAAGGAAGGATTCTGAATTCAATTTAGTGGTCTGCTGTCATCTGGAAGTTTTTAATGGTTTTTAAACTGGGTGACCAGCAATTTCATTTTGCACTGGGCCTTGCAAATTATGTCCTGTTGATGATGAACACAAGCAAATCCTTGTAAACTCAAGCAGATCCTGAGAGTGGAGGCTAAAAGGTTAAAAGCTGATGAACAGAGAGGAGGGTCAAGTGTGGCCAAGGGTCTGCTTCTCTCACTCCACTTCCTCAGCAATGCTCCACATCCTCCAGTGCCTAATGGGGACCTGAGGTTATAGCTAGGCCCTTCCTAGGTGACTTCTTGGGTCTTGACTTCACACTTATAGACTCCTCCCTGTCACTCCCAGCTTGGCTGGGAACCATCATTTATTCTGCTGTTACAGATCATCTGAAGCTTCTCAACACAATCCCCTGGATAAAAGTGGTCCCCCATGTGAGCTGTAGCAGAGAACCCCATGTGGAGAACACCCTGTCTTCCCAGCCTCCCTTTCCTTGTATTCTCTGCCATTTTACCACACAACAAGTCTGGAGTTTCGCTGGGGTAAGGACTCAAGGAATCTTCCAAAGGGACTTCTCTTGTGGTCACACCTCTGCTCCTAACCTGCTTCTCTTACCCTTAGGTTCACAGTCTCTCCTTCCTTGGATTTGTTGTAAGAATCTCCTCCTAGTGACAGAAATTCCCACCCTCCTCTGCAAGACTGGTTCTCACTCAGGATTTATGCCTCATTCCTGTTGGTACATTACTCGAGCCTGAGATGTTCAGTCTAAAGATTTCAGCAGAGTAGTCTCTGGTGATACGTGATATCTCAAGTCAAAGCAAAGTTGAAAGTCCAGGATAGCCTTGGGCTTTCCAAAACCAATCATCTTAAGACCTCCTTACTGGCAGAAATTTCTAGCTACTTTTTTTCTTCCAGTAGCCATTGAGAAATTATTTAAACAAATGTGTGCATTTATATAACAGGATCAAACATTACTTCTCAAGACTGTATTCTAAACTTGTAGAAGAGTTAAGAAATCTTCTGACTCCTGGCCTCATATTTGCAAGGTGCCTCTCTTAAAACAGTCAGTATTTTTTATTGTCATGAAGTATCTGGTTGCTTTATTTCATCTACTCAAACATTTCCTCTTTTATCCATTCTAACCATTCTCTTTCAGGCCCACCAGGAATTAAAATGACTCAGTCCATCTGTTACTTGGTCTGCCCATCAACAAATATTTATTTGTTATTATAGATGTTGAGGGGAAAACTATGAACAAGTCAGAAAGAATCCTGCCCTATAGATACTTAAATTTCTGTGTTGAAAAGGGACAATTAACATATTTAACAGATAAATGTGAAAGAAAATGTCAGGAACAGTTACATGCTCCAGAGAACATAACATGTGGTAAGTGACCGGGTTGCGGCTTTAGCTCAGGTGACCAACAGTGGCCACCTAGAGAAGGTAGCTTTTGAATTGAGACCTGAAGGCTGGTAAGGAGGCACCGTGTGATAGCTAGGTGCAAAAGCTTTCTGAGTAGAAGGAAGAGTAAAGGCAAAGACCTTGAGTTAGGAATAGGCTTGGCGAGGATGAAGAACAATGAGACAAGTATAAAGGGGGGTTAGTCAATGAGATAAGGTGGTGAGAGGAAGAAAAGGAGGCCAGGGAGGCATTCAGCAGCCACAGTGAGGCTGTTATTCCATTAGGCTGTGGAAACAAGTTTGGTCTTTACTCCTGTCACAATGGGAGATCACTGGAGGTTTGACAGCAGGAAGTGGCATGATCTAGTTAGAGTTTTGCTGAGATTGCTCTTGCAACTGTGTGGACAGTTGATTACAGGGATGGAAGGGGCAACACAAAAGGCAGAAAGACCATCCAGGAAACAGGAGGGAGGGAGAGAGTGGGAATCAGGACCATGGTGTAGCCATAGAGATGGGACAAGGTGATTGAATTGGGAATCCAGCGTGTTTCTGAACAAGAGACAACAGAGCTTGTTGGTGAGGTCAACCTGGCATGTGAGGGAAATAAAGACTCTGGGATGCCCTTGGAGTCTTAATTGTGGATAGCATTGTGGCCCTAGTGACTGGTGGACACTAGTGTTCTCCCCTCAGCTGTTGGGCAAATAGATGGCAGGGTAGGAGGGACATGGAAAGTTCAAGAGGTTGTGTAGGTTGTTGGGTGTGAAGTGCCCTCAGTAGAGGTATCATGTGGGCAGTTGGTATAAAGACCCAGAACTCAGAACATCTAGAAGTTGATGAGTTCAGGGTTCCCATAATTGAACTTCTTAGTATCTACTTCCTTTGCTGTACACAGTGACCCCCAAAAAGCTTAAAGATTGCCCCTCATGAGAACTCAGTTAAATTCTTAGCAAGGTCCTTTTTTACTTGTTTAGAGAAGGGGAAAGAAAGGGTCACTTTATTCTTCAATTTTTGACGATAAAGAGGTTGCTAGGCAACAGCAGCAAGCTGGGGGATCGCTCAAGCCAGAAGTAGGTGTGAGGATGCCAAGGGGCAGCTGGAGACAGCCACACTTGCTGAATGTTTTTCATTGTCATGTCCTGACTTTTCTACCAGCCCGCTGAGTTTGGCTAGAAATGGACTTGCTGCCTGAGAGTGGATCAACTAGCTCAGTGGCTGGCCCATGCCAGGAGTGCAGGCAACACCTGCTTAGTCAATGGCACACCCTCAAAAAAAAAATTCTTTAAATTGTATGTAGGGTGAATGACTTATTGCCTTACAGAGCATAGGGAGCTTTAATCATATTCAGAGTCTGTACCCAAGGGTGGAAATTTGCTGCTGTAATTGTTCACATCATTTATTATCATTTCACCTCGTGTGTAATACACACTGTAGTCCAAGGGGCAGGGACACTGGTGAAAGAGAAAGAAACTTTTCTTCCCATTTTTGGCAATTCTCAGCAAAGCTTAGCATTTAAAAATGCACTTTCAGTAAATTCCTTGAGAACCTCCACTGCCTCCCCACTAAGGAGCTCTATTAAACACAAAACAGAAAATGGTCAGAAAAATGCGGTACGTTTTTTGTTCACATAATAAATAATGTGTTGATAGAACCAAATTTAGACTTTCTATAGCGCAAAATTTCCAAAGACAAATTCTCATTTTTCTCTACACTATTAATGACCTTGAAATGACAGGACATTCCATCCACCTGTGTAAGCCAGTGGCCTCTGAATAATTCTTGATTCTTTCAAGTTCCAACATCTAGTCCATCAGCAAATTTCAAAATCAAATGTGTTCATTGCTATCCATTTTTAGTCTTATAGTCTCCTTTCAAGCTGCCTTCTGCTCTTGCCTAGACTTAGAAAACGCCTCCTAACTATCTTGTGTCCCAGGTGCTCACCACCTAATCCATTTTCCACACAATAGTCAGTGATTATGATCACTTGTGCTTCAGTTTCCTCACCTGTGGAATGGGAATAGTAATAGTACCTGTCTTGAAAGGTTCTCGTGAGGATTACACAGGATAACAAAAGTAAAAACATTGAGAACCATACTTGATATACACAATTTAGTTGCTGCTGTTATCATAATTTAACCCTTAAATTGCTTCCCCTCTTTATCTTGCTCTCTGTAATCTCCTTACTGTTATACATACGATCAGAGGAAATTTTCTGGAATATAAATCTGATCCTGTCATTTAAAACTCTTCCCCATGCCTTCAGAGTAAATGCAAATTTCTTAGCCTGACCTACATCCGGGACCTTTTATGATCTACACTTTGCCTACCCCTCTCTTACCTCACCTTTTGCCTCAAATCCTCCCACTTGTCCACATTACACACACACACACACACACACAAACTTGCATCTCTGCATTCCAACCATACCAAACTTCAGTCCCTGTTCTTAAAAGGCACAGTAATCTCTCTCAACCTAGGTCTTTGCAAATATTTTTTCATCTTCCTGAACTACCTTTCCTCCCTCTCTCAACACTTCTCCCTACACACACACACACCAGCGTCCCCATCCACATGGATAGCTGTCACCCAGCACTTAGGGCTCCACTTAGCAGACCTCTAGTCACATCTAGCTTTCCCTGATCCAGCAAGGCAGAGTTAGCTTTGTCCCTGGTGTGTTTTCATAACATCCTCTGTACATATTTGTGATAGAACTTATAACAAGATGTGAATATGAAAATATTACCTGAGGCCAAAGACAAAAGAAATTATATCTTTAAGGAGATACAGAACAGAAACAAAATTTACAAGGAAGTAGTCGAAAAATAGTTACCTGTCTGTACAACCTCCTCACCAATGGCAATGATGTAAGAATTAAAAATTAGAGATAAAGAAGAATTTAGGGGGAAATGTTCCTATGCAGTGAGATGTACTATAAAGTCAACCTTCTCTACCTAAAGCAGGGGAGGAGGACAGAAGGAAGACTTGCCAATAGGGAAGCTTGCGATGAAGAACGCATGTGTGCAAGTTCTAGAATTGATATTCCATGGTCTCATCTTACTGTGTGGCTTTCAAAAAAGCACTAGGGTTTAAAAGGACAAAGTTGACTTAGATAAGTTCAATGTTCCTTTCGTGCTCTAACATCCGTGATTTCACAGCTCAGAAAAGAAAGAGAAATTTGTGTCAATGTCTAGCCTAAGCCAGAGGATTAGATGAGATAGAGCCACTCAGTGAGCTTGTTTATTTTGAGGCAGAGTGAAAGCATGAGCATGAAAGAAAGAGGCTCCGTGAACTGACTGGTCAATTCTGAATGTGTGGTAGCCAAATATGAAGCTGCACCTGCCCTCTCCTCGGCACGTCTCCACTCAGGTTATTCTACACGGCTTTTCTCTCATGGGCACCTTGACTTCCTGCTGCCTTGTACTGCCAACACTTCCCTCCATTTGGTAGCCCCAAAATGATACATCCACTTCCCTACCCCCAGAAAGTGAATATGACTGTATGCAGGAAAAGGGTCTTCACCAATGTAATTAAGTTAAAGAACTCAAGATGAGATCATCTTGAGTTAGCTGTTGGGCCCTAAATTGAATGACAACTGTCCTCCTAAGAAAAGACACACAGGGAGAAGGGAAGAAGGCCAGGTGAAGACAGAGGCAGAGGTTATGAAGCCACAAACCAAGTAATCCCTGAAACACCAGGAGCTGGAACAAGCAAAGAAGGATTCTTCCCTGGAGCTTTTGCAGATAGAATGATTCGGCCAACACCTTGATTTTGGACTTCCAGTCCTCCATAACTGTGAGGGAATAAATTTCTGTGGTAGTAAGCCTCCCAGTTGGTGGTAATTTGTTACAACATCCCTAGGCAACTAATACACCCCTTGTGAAATCATTCAGAGCAGAGATTGTACTCTAAATCATTTTCCACTTTACCCTATTAAAGCTCAACTCGCTGGGTGATATTCCTTAAAGACCCAGCTATGCCCATCTGATAAACCAAGGTTTATTTGCATGTCTTGATAATTGTGGATAGCATTTGCATTTCTCTAGAGACCTTCCTGCCTGAAGGATAATAATATTATATTGTTATAATTCTTTGTATTTCAAAAGCATAATTAGGAACAGTGTCTTATTCCTTCAACTTGTCCCATGAGATACCTGAGGAAATCATCACTCTCATTCTGCAGATGAAGAAACTGGGCAACGCTGGAATAAGTGATGGAACCAGGACACTCAGATATATACGGCACAAACAGACCGGGACCTAAGTGCCTGTTCAGACTTCTGTAACAGAATACCACAGGCTGGACTGTTTATAAACTACAGACACCCCCACCCCAGTTCTGGAAGCTGGGATGTATGAGATTAGCGTACCAGCAGTTTGGTTTCTGGTGACGGCTCACTTCCCCATAGATAGCTGTCTCTGTGCTCTAATATTCCGGGGCAACAGGGGCCAGAGATCCTTCTCAGGCCTCTTTGATAAGAGCACCTCTCCCATTCACGAAGGATCCATCCTCTTGGCTTAACAATCACCTCCCAAAAGCCACATCCTAATATTATCCCTTGGGGAGTTAGGATTTTGGGGCATAGGGGAGGGACAAATATTCAAACCACAGCACCAAATCTTTGCCTCGAAGAATACAAATCTTCTCATCGTCACAGAACCAGTGGGGAGATATCTTTAACACAACAGTACACCAACAGTTCCTAAGTCACAACAAAAAGGTAACCGTGTATTCTAGTCACTGGCACAGCTAGTAACGCCTAAATAACAGTTTCCTTCCTAGATTTTGTGGGTAACTCCCATCTCACGTAGAGAGAAATTATTAACAATGAGCTACAGGATCTGCTGTCACCACCCCCCATGCACACACACACCCCCTCTGCTCTCTCTCCTCAGCCCCAGCAACCCCTCGCCCACCCGGTCCTGAGCCACCTCTGTCAATGCTCGCCTGCCCTCTGCCTGCAGTGTTTCTCCTGCTACCCTCGCAGCAACTCCCATCGCCTGGGGCTTTGCTCACTTACGACATCATCTTCCCAGTAAGGTCCAACCCAACCCACTCTAATTAAAATTGGTTCCTCGCCCCACCCCTTATTCCGTTTTGCTTTCCTCTTTTACTTTTCTCCATACCATTTCACTATTCTACTAATCCCCGAAGGAGGAGCAAGACACAAAATGGTAAAATTTATAATTATAGGGAAGGGCAATTTCATCCCAGAAAACATCATAAACAAAGGAACAGAGGACTAAAAGCCCAGGGTTGTCCGGGAGCCAGCATACAAGGGCAGCTCTGCACTTTCAGGATCATGTCCCAGGACACGTGCTCTCCAGGGCTGGGCTTTGCTTCATATACATGAAGGGTCAGTTGCTGGAACACTCTGGACCCCATCCTAGTCGTCTACAAACCATAATGATATCCTCGAAATACCATAATAGCATCTCTATATGAAAAGTAATAATGATTTAAGAAGTCTTAATTTTTTTTCATGTACAAGGGAAGAAGAAAATATATCAACAGATTAGACAATGACAGTTTAATGCTCAACCTTTTCTGCCTGAGATTTTCTGATACTACCTACAAATAAGAACTTGGCCTCTTGGAATTCATGATGTGACTCAGAAACTCACACACACACCCCACCCCGGACAGCTCAGCATAACTGGGGAGCCAGCATAGTGCCTCCACTACCTGTTAGGACTCAGCTTGCCCCAAAAAAGAAAAATGGGAAAAACATACGTTAAGGCATAAAGCGTGAATACTGCAAAATCAAGACTTGGTAGGTAGGTTTCTTTAGCACATGCTACTATAGTATACATTTTAAAAATTCACAAAGAATTCTTTTGAACATGGGTAGATAGAACCAAGACATATTATGATTGCTAGAATAATAGGAATTTTTTGTTTAAATAATTGTTATAATTATTTGGGATAAAGCTTGGAATGCAGAAGGCGCTCAGGAAGTAGTGCTGGATAGTTTCACAACTAATGAATTCCAGGCAAAAAGCACTCCCTCTTTCCCTGCGTCTTCCAGCAGGAAAAGAAATCTCTAACTGCATCAAGGCATCAGCTGGAAAGTGACAGGTCAGGTGCGCTGTGCGCTCCAGAACTCAGGTGGGGAATAAATACAGCTGGGAGGCAAGGCAGTGATGAAATTTGACACTTCTAGGAATGAATGTCCTAAAGGACCATACGAATTTTAGAAAAAATGGGAGCTTTAAGGAGACTAATACCCACTATACGTTACTGATATACATCTAGCTTCCTATGTAGAGGCAGTTATTTTGTTTGATCATCCCCATAATCCGACTGGTTAGCCTTGTCACTGCCAGTTATGTGTGAGGACACCGTACCTTAGTACCTGAAAGTAAATTGTCCTGGAATGAAATTCAGGCCTAGCTGATTCCAGAACCCACATAACCAGCCACAGGGCAGGATGAAACTCTGAGC
The DNA here is from genome assembly GCF_027406575.1 of Nycticebus coucang. Taxonomy (NCBI): domain Eukaryota; kingdom Metazoa; phylum Chordata; class Mammalia; order Primates; family Lorisidae; genus Nycticebus; species Nycticebus coucang. The sequence goes on along the minus strand of NC_069792.1, from coordinate 15,073,735 downwards.
AAGAGCAAGTCCCGGCGTTTAACGGCTTATTATGGTAACTGTGGAAGTTAAGACAGAAGAGTAAACGTAACACAGAAGAGTCTGATTCTGTACGTATGTAGGCGTGTCTACGTGTGTATGGGTGTGTGTATTTTGAGACAGTCTTACTCTGTCCCCCTTGGTAGAGTGCCATGGCATCACAGCTCACAGTAACCTCAAACTCTTGGGCTCAGGCAATGCCCTTGCCTCTGCCTTCCTAGTAGCTGGGACTACGAGCACACACCACAACACCCTGCTAGTCTTTCTACAGATGGGGGCTCATTTTGCTCAGGCTGGTCTGAACTCCTGAGCTCAGGTGATTCTCCAGCCTTGGCCTCCTAGAGTCTGATTACAAATGCAGGAAGTAACTGCACCCAGGTTCAAAGGAGAAAGTCACATGGAACTGGGGATCAGAACGGGATTTATTATTGAGAGAGATTCAATTGGGGAGCTGTTCCTAGTAGAGACTTTGACCTTACTGGGTGGAGCAAAGGTCAGGGGATGAGCTCAGGTGGAGAATGCCCCTCCAGGACCCAGGGAGACCTGCCTTCTCCCAGCTCTGCTGCGGATGGCTCCATGATCTGGCAGGTTCACTCACTCTAAGCCGTTGGGTCTGACAGGGGCCGTAGAGAGGAGAGGTCATGACTGTCCAGTGTTTCAATAAGTGGTGTTACCATTGTGATTCCTCCCGGTAGTGGGAGGAGTTATAGGCACAGAGAAGAAAATATGTGCCCCAGTTAATGGCATGTACATCAACAGACATGGAATTTAAAATATTAAAATAGTTAAACAAGAAAGTTTGCCACTACAAGTGCACATATGTGAATGTGGGAACAGGAACTCAGACACGTCACAAAACCAAAGACATTTCACCCGTGTCTTGGGGACGGGTGGGCCTGGAGACCACTTCATTTTGACGAGTCTGCTTTGCTAACTGCCTTCTTGTTTCATATTTGGAGACCCTCCAGGACACAAAAAAAGAAGTACCTTCTTCTGTCTCGAAATTCTTTAGTCAGACGCTAACCAGCTCCCATGAAATGTAGGGTCTGGTCAAGGAGGCTGATCCCACAAATGTGGCATATTTCTCACGACCACAGGACTTAAAAAAAAAAAAGCACTCCAAAACAAGCGGCAACCCAAAAAAACAACATATTGCCATCCTGCAAAAAAATCTAAGTGTGCTGAAAAAACAACAACATATGGCTGGGTGGGGTGTGACCAAAAGGAATATAGTTATCACGTTTTGAACATTCCTTTTACAGACTTGAGTGAAAAGAAATTTTCTAGGACAGAACATGGAGTAGTCCCAAAGCCTGTCTTTTTTAAAAGCACAATTGGGGACGGGAAAAGCAAAGAAGGGTTTGTTCCAGGTGAGTTACAGCTGAGAACCAGGAATGGAATCTCACCCTTGACCCAAGAATAGGCTGAAAAGCACCGAGGCAGACAAAAGCAGAAGAGCTAGGGCTGTGCTTGCTGCTTTGTAACCAGAGCGCTGTTGAGATTAAAACAGAGAGAGGAATGGAATGTACTTGAACATGCTCATTATCAACACCAAAGCCACAATATACACTGATAATAGCTCTAGGGTGCCATCATTATGTACCTAGAATCTGGGTTTCGTTTGAACAAAACAGAATCAGCTTCAAGTGCAGCACTCTGTTGGGGATCTTGGTTATGTAACTGTTTCATAACTCAAGGTGAAGTCACACGGTGGGGCTAGGAGAGAAGACTGGGAAATGAGTTTTCAAACTTTAGGACTTTCACTATTTATTTAAACCTGGCCTGTTTACCCACTAGTAACCTGCGGCTCAGCCTCTCTGTAGATGGGTAACTATGAGGGCTGTTGATTCTTCCAGTAGGAAATGATGGCATTTTTCCTCTATGTCAGACCCAGAGACACAAAGTTGCACAAGGAAGATTCCTAACCCCTGTGACCTCCCAGTCTGGTAGAGAAAGAATTCTATGAACCACAGGGCTTCAAAGCCTCTACCCAATTGATGCCTGTATGACACAGAGATATTTTGAGATGAAGACATTTGAGATTCAACAAAAGCAGGAAGAGGCTTCTTCTAAACTCCCTTTACCTGCTATAAGCAAAGGGAACCAGAAGAGCTAAAACTGACTTGTCACAGGAGAGGACACGGAAGAGACATTTTTACAAGGCCGCCTTCTCTCCCATCTATTCTCCTAAGGGCCCACTTATTTTTCCAAAAGTCCATTTACTTTTTGTAAGTGCCATTTCTCCATCCCCCTTTCCCCTTCTAAATTGGGGACCCCAGCTTCTAACCAACCTTTGAGTTACTCATGGAGGACTCCTAAGTGTGTGAGTGATACACATGTTAATAAACCTCTGTGTGTTTTCCTCTAAATCCATCTTTCGTCAGTCTGATTTGCAGGGCCCAGCCAATGAACTCAGCTTGACCCGGAGGGCTGTGAGTCTTTCCTGAAGGTTTCCCCACCTTCTCAGTCATTCTAAGCTACCTTCTGTCTGACACCATCTTTCTGTAAACATAGGGATTCCCTAAGAAGAATTTCTAGAAGGCTTAACATTTTCCTAAGCTGCTAGAATGTCAGGAAAAAGCTCTCTGCTCCAGATTTACCCCAAACTTCCTGGTTCTTTCCAACCTTGCAGATTCAGCACCAAGGTCAAGGAATGCTCACCCCGTCCCAGCAGAGCCACCCCCCTCCTCCCTCTGGTATCTGTGTCTCTCTGGAAAGGTGTTCACATTCTTCTTGGACAGGGACTGCTCCTCTGCCCTGTCTTGCTCAAGTGGCTTTCACCCTCCATTTCCATAAGGCACCACATTGGAATGACTACCAAACACATACACAAACAAACAAAAACACTAAATTACAAAAGCAGTAAAATAGATCGGGAAATATTTAAAATATAATATTTCTACAACAGTGCTATGATAGGTCAGTTTCTACCAATTACAAGAATAAGATTTTTCCAGCCTTGATTTCTGCCCCAAAGTGGCATTTGGAGATAGATGGAACTGAAACCATTTACTATTATTACTACAAGTCTACATTCTTTTTAAAAAGATAATTAGAAAGCACACTGTCATCTGCGGAAGCCCAGTGCTTTCAGCTGCATAAGACCTCTGCGAGCTTGAATATTGTGACTTGTGGTACTTAATATGGAAATATTAAAAAAGCACAGTGCTTCAGAGAAAACTTTATTCCAGTTATATTAAATTATAATAACTGTGTCGAGCTGCATTTTCCAAGGTTATCTCCTAGCACATGTGCTGTTCTTCAGGGTGACCTTGCCATTCCCCATAAAGATGTGAAGTCAAATTCTCTCCTCTGAGTCTGTAACTGCTTCCACCAATAGAGCGAGGTGGAAGGGGCACTGGGTGGCTTCCCAAGAAAGTCATAAGAGGTCATGCGTCTTCTTCCTTGTCTGTGAGATCACTCATGTTTCCTGAGTTCCATGCAGAACATACAATTCAACCATCCTGAGGCTGACAGGCTGTAAGGAAGTCAAGTTACGTGGTGAGGCTGGTATAGGTGCTCCGGCCAGCAGTCCTTGTGTTCAAGTCATCTCAACCCAGGAGTCAGACATTGACAGAACAAGCCTTCAGGTGACTCTAGCTACCCAGTCTTTGGATCTTTTCTGCTGAGGCCCAAACTATTCCTCCTTTTTTTAATTCTAATTCCTTATCCACAGAACCTGTGAGCATAAAAAGAGGTTGTCTTAAGTAACTAAATGCTTAACATTAAACAGTGTTATGCAGTTTTATTAACTGAAAGTTTGTAAGTTTGCTTATTTATAAAAGTATCTCAGTTAAGCTCTTAAGGTCTTTGTTGAATCCAATAGTCAGAAGTGAGAACAAATCATTGAATTATGTTTTAGCTCTTGATAAATTCAGGAAACACCTTGTGCTTTCTGTACATTGCATAAACTACAACTTAGTGCATGAATATTTTGATGAATTTCGGACAATTTGGTTTTTGGATAACCCAAGTAAAATCTTCTATAATAACTAAAACTAGATGATCCCAGGTGGGGGAGGGAAGACTATAAACAGCGTGCATATTTTGGTCTCAAAATAAATCAGCAGAAATGTATAGATCTAAGTACATATTGTAAAGCTTATAGTGAGAACACAGCATCATGCAGAGCAAAATTCCACTCCATTACTTTGGGGCTAGAGAGGGCAGAATAAACTGCATGAAGATTTGCTAATGTTTCTATTAAGTTCATGACCTGTACTCTGTATTTGAGAGGGTGAGGGTAAACAAAAGGGCCTCTGGTTGGGTGACGCTTTCCCTCTGCCAAGAGTCTGGAAACTTTATATTCTGAAACCACCAATTGGACAGCAGGGAGGGCTTCCTGAAGTCAGGTAGGCTCTGCTCCTGTGTTCCTTGCTATGTCCTGATGGGCATTTTTATAGACAGGAACTATGACATGTCAAGAACATATACCGACTTGGGGTGAGGACATACTACTTGCCCTCTGATAAATCATGAACCCTATACAATTCTTGGGAAATCAATCCTGAGCTTAACAGAACTGTTCCAAAGATCCAGCCCAGGTCAATGCTTGATTAATCTCTGCTATGTGAGAGGAAAAGGCCACAGTACTTGAGAGCCTGACAATAAATAAGAAATGCTCTAGGGAGTAAAAATGGATAATTACACCAGAAAGTGATTCCTGTGCATATCTTTATGATAACATTTATTATATTGTGTTGAAATTGTCTACATATGTGTCTGTCTCCTTAACTAGGGAAAACATTCTGTCTAACTCATCTTTCTATCTACAGCATCTAGCATAGAATTTGGCTCAGAGAAGGCATTAAATAGATGCCCTATGAAAATAATTGTAACAGAAGTAAAATAGTAGAAATAGAAGCATCTAAATGGCGTAGAAATTCTGTGAGTCAAAACCTGGCTATTGTGCTGTGCTCCTTCTCCCTTGAGAACGCTCACATCCACCTGTCCACTAAGCTCTGCTGTTTCTCTCTCTTAATTATCTCTGCAATCGGTGCCTTTCTCTTCTTCTCCATGCTACTGTGTGAAGTAACATCCTGATCTTCTTTTCCTTGGAAGTTGTCAGTCTCTTGCCTCACCTGGTCTCCTGCCTTCTAGATCTCCGACCTCAATTTACACCATCGTGTGAGTGATGTTTCTAAACGGCAAATCTGCTTATGTTACTTCACTGCTTAACAACCTCCAGGATCTCTCCTTTGCCTACAGGATCAAGACAAAACCATCTGAAATAGCCTTCAATTTGCTCCATGATCTGACATAATTCGTAACTTCAGGTTCATTGCCCACACGCATCCAAATTCTGCCTTACTCTTGATCAAAATGATCCCTTTCACCTTCACCAATGCTGTTGTAAATCTGTATGTCTTTGCACATCCTGCTGATCGGCCTACAAATCCACTTCCTCTTCTTCCTCAGCCCCATATTCAATATGTCTGTCAAAGCTCTATGTGCCCTTCAGGGCCCACCCAAGTGGAGCTGGTCACCGTCTTCTTCATACAGTCTCTGCACTTTATGCTCCTCTATCACACCAAGAGCTTGGCTTTAAGAATAAGACTGTGGCCTCTGGTCTGGGGCTGGCTGGGTTCATACTCCACCTCTAACATCTACCAGCTGGGTGACCTTGGCCAAATACTTAATGTCTTGGTGCCTTAGTTTCTTCACCTATGAAACAAATCTCCTGGGTCTTGGGAAGCTGCCTTTTCTGGGCAGCCCCAATGGCTTATGTTGGGTGTAACCAGGTGTGGGGGAAAGTGAGAGCTCAGGCTTTGTCCCCTCACTTCCTTCCTTGTGAGGCTTCCTTTCTCAAGGCCACAGTTCCACAGGTCCTGCAGAAAGCTTCCCACACTGCTGCCGTTCTCTCTGGGTTCCATTTCCTCTCTCTGCATTTCCCAGGCTCCCCCTCTTGGTCCCTTTCTTCTTGTTCCCACCTTCGTAATTAGTACCTTTATTAGACTACCCTCAACTTTTGCCATTGAGTGGGCCACTTGGGGACCCTGGCCAATACCTCCCCATTGTGAACTGTGGATCATTAAAGGCTGGGACTCTGACATCAGGTAGTTTCTAGCACAGTACCTGCTTCAACATAGTAGAAGTTAAATTCACAATTCTGGATGAATTAATGAGCAAATGAATGATTAACCCTTTAGAGGGAGAAGAGATATTCAAGAAAGTGTCCAGGAATAGGTGATTATTGCACTAGTTTGAAGAACATTATGGATGAACATTTCTTGCAAAGAAAATAGCATGTGCAAATGTACAAGGAATGATAGTGTTTGGGGAGCTACAAGTAGGAATTATTACTGGGCCATGAAGCACATCAGGCTTCTGTATAAGCTTTCTTTGGCATAAATGACTCTGCTGCAATTACAAAGTTTGAAACCACCATCTTAGCCACCTGCTCACTTTATAGATAGAAAAAAATGATATCTGGTAAAAGATGTTGTCCAAGTTCACTGCAAGCCCTGTGGAGCAGAGTGTTCATTTATGACAGAGAAGTTCAGGTCTCTTAATTCCATCTGCTACCTTGAATATACTAAGCCCCGAAAAACCAAAGAATTTGAGACCCACAGCATGAAACACTACAGGGCTTCAGGCGAGCACATTAATGGGGCCAAGCTCATTGCTTTGTCAGAGGCATTGCTTGCCAAATGGAGTTGGCTTTGTAGGCAAGGCTCTGGGGCACAACCCTTGGGAGGCTAAGGACATTGCATTGCAACAAACAGACACAATTAGGACAATATCCATTCTCTATGGTTCTCTTTGCCAGAGAGTTGGACTTGGAGACCAAATTTCCAAGGGCGAGCCAGACAGCAGACATGTGACATGCAATCACATTGGCCCACTCCTGTAGGTCTAAGTCATTGCTGAAATAGAGCCACAGAGCTCAAGAGTACACTATGCAGATGTCAAAAAAGAGAGATCCATTTAAGAAATCACACACTGACACTGGCTTTTTGCAACTACTTTTCTTCATGTGCTCGCTAGCAGTAACTTTAAGAACAAGGAAGCAAACTCTATGTCACTGGTACTGGAAAAGCGTGGTCATGTCTTAGATTTTAGTATATAGTTGTGGCTATAGTGGGTACTGGACTGAAAGTCTTATTGAATAAACGGTTGGTGAATGAGTAAATGATTATGTGTAATGCACCTCTTCTTTGAGCTATTTGGATAGTCAACTACAGTTGCATTGTTTTCGTCGCTACTGCTATTGAAATAAAGTTACTTCCAGTTGCCAAGAAGGTATGCTTAGAATTTCTTAAGGCTGAAATTCAGTGAGCAGTTTGTTATATTCATCATGTTTAGATATCGGCTTTAGCATTCTGTAGGCAGTGTGCTAAAGCTATAATCTTTATTAGCGTAATACAAGCCCCAATCCCGTATCCAAAACTTTTGGGACCAGACTTGTTTCAGACTCTAGAATTAGAGGACTGTAACAAGATTAGGTACACGTCACACAAAATGGCATAGTATCCTCAGAGGGGTCTTAGCTACACACCATTATCCAACATACTCTTACTTCTGTAGGAAAACGTACATATTCACATCAAGCGCAATAAGGAAAGATTTTGATTGCAGAAACTCAGCTCAGATCAAGTCTTGACACCAAACAATGTGTGCTAAACACTGACAAAAGCTTTTATATTTTAGAGCTCCTGGATTTAAAATGGAAAATAAGGGATTGTAGACCTGTAGTAATAATACCTGTATCATTCAATGCTTACTGTGTATTAGGCCTGTACTAAGCACTTTACTTATATTAACTTATTTAATCTTGAAACGGACTCCTTCTCTGGATGGTGAAAGTACTCCTGGAGAGCCTAATATGCCTTTAGCCACATAGCTGGTCACATTTTAGCCACCCTTTCACCCTGCCTCCTCCTATATGGACAGAGAATCAGAGAAGATGGTCAACCCAGAGGGAGAGAAGATTGAAGGAGATACAGAGAGAAGACACAGAGAATGAGAAAATTATTACTTTTTCCATTCCTGGTTCTAGACCTTTCCTGAGGTCTTTCTTCTTTGCTGAGTTTAATACATTCCTTGTTTATCAATAAACTCTTAACTTTTGCTTAATATAGATGAGGATATTGTCTATTACTTCAAACAAATTACTTCAAGACAACACTATGTGAAGCAGATGTTTTTTTATCTAGTTTTTACAGGTAAAGGCATTTGAACCTCAGAAAAAGGCAGCTAGAACAAGGCCAAATCAAACCCAAAAGCCTCTACTGATTAATAGTCAAGCTGGTCCTCACCCCACACTCATCTCCCTGCTGAGATCTTCCTCCGACTCCACGCGGTGGTTTACTACATAGGAGCAACATCTTCCAGGTGATTTCTGAATGTTTAATTGCTTGAAGGTTTCATGGTATAGCATCCCAAGGTTACAAAGAATGCTTTTAATGTAGAACCAGTACTCATGAAAGAATAGCACTGGAAATATTAAAAATGTTCATTATACATTGAATTAAAAAATAAACCAAGATGAAAAGTTGTAATTCTCAGGGTTGGTATGTGTTGGACTGAGGTGGGAGGGTAAAGAGAACCACAGATGTGGGCTTTTAAATCAGTGCATGCAATATCCCCTGGGTTGGCCATTAGTTCAAGACCATTTCCATCACAAATGGTGACAGTATTACTTAGTGTTCCTGAGGTGACCACGGATCTTCCCTGGGTACTGTAGGTCTTACCTCCTCTTTCTTAGCATAGGTGTTTCTCTTAGTTATTTACTTACGCTGTCATACACAATAGACTACCTAATTCACTACCTGAGAGCATAACATTTAACATGTAAACCACAAAACACAAACCTCGTTACAGTAGCTGTGCAACCATTGGGAGAGGTCAACTGCAATGGTAAATATTCTATTTTCACATGCGCAGGCTCTGGCACTGACTGTCCCTGAAGATGGGTGAAGGGGTTGGTGGTCATCCTTAGGATGGAAGCTTTTGCCAGACAGTATACCCATGTTTAGCAAACAGTGCTTTCCCAAATACTTTTGTTTAAGTCTGTGAATGTTATATTCTTGAGTGAAGTTTGAAAAGTAAGTGTACTTGTGGTGCAATGTGGTGTAGAAAAGAAAGGTGTGTATTGTTAGAAAGACCCCTGGTCTAGGCAGGGTTCTGAATTCAGTCCCGTGTGACTGCAACTCAGCTGCGTGACCTTGAATGAGTTACTTAGTTTCTATGAGATGCTGTTTCCTCCCTTGGAAAATGAACAGATTGGACTAGATGGTTTTTAAAAGTCCCTCCTAATTTCTGAGCTTGGAGGTGTTAGACTGTTTGAAACTCTTTAGTAGAAACAATTTAGTAAAGCTAGCAAGAAAGGCACAGAACATAGACAGATGATGAAACTCTGGGCCTGGGGAAAGTCAGTGGACTTCTCCGAGGATCATTTTTCTCAGATGCAAACTTTTGAAATCACAATCGCAAGATCCCAGAACTACTCCGTGGAGTCACTGGGATAACAAATGTTAATGTGCTGAAAATCTGAAGAGATTTTGCTGTTGATTTATTTTAAAATTATGCCTAAATTTTAGAACTGCCATCTCGTGGCCACTTTAAAAATTACGTGATTCTGATCCTTTTACTTGGGGCTGTTGAAATCCATAACAAACAAAACGTGTAAGATAAACAGGGTTTAAGAGTGTGTTTTTAATCAGTTCCCCACATCAGTAAACATCAATTATATCCTAAATTACTTTATGTAAGTGTTAAAAGAAAAGCACCTTCTCGTAAGTATTACACATTAGTTAGTTTTTTAACCAGTTAGTCTTCTTTAAGCAATGCTATCAGATTTTCTTTCAGGGAATTAACTTTTCCCCTGATGGCTGTACACTGGGAATGTGATCCAAGCTGGAATTTGGATCTTAAACAGACTGAAAATGATGGAAGTGTCTGGCTATAATTATCAAAATAGCTCTGGGTGCTTGGACATACAGTGTTACTCGTTAATTCTCATTTCTTAAGCCTGACTCTCCAGTTTTCCCATCAGGTTTAAAGGGCTCTGATGTATCTTAAATAAAATCTCTATTTTATATGTGTGTGTGACATATTTGATTTTGTTCCTTCCAACTGAAGTGCCAAAACTTTTATACTAAGAGCCAGCGTGTATAAGGCTGACCTGAGCCACCTTTAGGTGACAATATTTTCACCTAAACAATGACCGTCAGAGCTGCCATTTACTGCTTTTATATAGGACATGCACCAGGATCCATTATTCTTGGGTGCTATTTATTTAATCACCATAACCATCCCTTGGGCTAGTCCCGTGTATCCCATTTTACAGATAGAAAAGGTGAAGTTGGAAGAAGTGCGGTAACATGCCCAAGGACACGCAGTTAACACAAGGTAGAGCCAGGTTAAGGAGCTCCAGACATTTTGGGTGACTCTCATAAAGAAATGCAACCTCTACTTTCCTCTGTGGTTTGTAATGGGGACCTTACATTTCCTTGGCTGCAGCCTGAGAACGGCAGTAGCTATATCACAGGGTGATCTTAATTGAACTTGTTAACCCAAACTCCAAATTATCTTTCACTTGAATGGTGATAAAGCACTTTCCCGGCCCTCACATGGTCCTTCCTTTTTTACAAAGGACACAGTTTGGGGGAAGACAGTAGGAGGAACAGCACTCTCCCCGATCTGAGACTTTTACCTTGTCCTTGGAGTCGTTCTGATTCATGCTGCCCACACCGCATGTCATCCCCAGGAGAGATACAACCAACCCTAACACTTTAACTAGAGCATAACCACACTCCCTTTCTTTAGTTTCTCTTCAAGCATGTTAACATGGGCAAAATACTGAAGAAGGATGTTATTATCTATGACAGTAAAACCACGCAAGAACAAGGAAGTCTCAAGTTGAAGAAAAAGACATCTAAGAATCAAAACTCTTATAAAGTACGTTTTTGGATACTTGGATTGCTAACTCCATGAAAATGGGTCCTGTTTTACTCCCACCCTGTCTGAGGGCCTAGGAAGAAAAGCAGGCTTTTTCATTTGGAAGCCTTTCCCTCTTTTCTTCTCATCAGGAATGGTGATCTTGGTCACAAAGACCTGTAAGAGAAAACACATTTATTTATTCATTCATTTAACAAATATGAATCAAGCCATAATAAGTCTCTGAATAAATAAATGCAGACCTTGAGTCAGTTTTAGAAACAGCCACCCTGGAAGCCTCCTTTTCTTCCACAGCCATCCTGCTGCCTTCAGTCCTTGGGCCGGGAAGAGCTGCCCTTGTGCCATCCTGCAACGATGACTTTGATGTGGCAGCATGAAAGCAGGGACACAGAGTTTTCTCCTTGCAAATCCAGTTGGTTACTACAAGTATTGAAACCTGACTCCAGGCTCTTTAGCACAGAAGTCACTAAGCCAACTGGGCCTTCCAACATCCACGGCACAGTAGTGAGTGAAATGTTCCCCTCGTAAGCCTGAGAATAACTTCACCGTGGCCTCTTCCCATATCCTGTTCCTTCCAGGGAAGATCTGGGAGTGACTATAGTCACCCAAGATCCTCAGAATCCCGGGGTCAGTAAATAATATTGTCACTATTCATTTGGAGCCAGTGACAGTAGTGGGTAGCATACCCACTCCTCTCTGCAGACGAAAACCCATTAGCTGATGCCACTTAATATTCAGTAGCAGGATTCACATGTCAATGTTGAACTCAGGGAGTGGCCCAGGGAATTAGGGCTGCCCCTCCAGGTATCCGACATGCCACAGAGCGCAATCAGAAGAGGCATGCTGTACACACACACACACACACAAAAACCTATTAATGAAGAAAAATGCTTTTGCTAGTGACTTAATAATGTTTCCTTTTTTCTCAAAGCCTTTCACACTTCAAACATCTTAACCAGCTCTTCCTGGCACATTCTCCTCAGACCAGTGCAGTGGTGAAGAGCCTGAGCTCTGATCAGATGGATATCAGGCAACCTTTCCTAATTGCATGACATTGAGCAAATCACTTACCTTCCTTGAGGCAAGTTTTCTCATCAGTAAATGGAAATACTAATAGCCTAACCTGTAGGGTCGTTGGAGTATTTAAACAAGATCTTAGATGTATGAGTGTGCTTAGCACAGAACTAACGCCCAGTAAATGCTCAATCAATTATTATTGCTGCTCAATGAACTAACAAATGTGCATGTGCCTGGCACATCTTAGGTGATTGATAAATGTTAAGGTAATATTTGTAAACTATGAAGCTCTATTCAAATATAAGGTGTGACTATTACCTTGCCTTAGAGATGGAGGGCTCTGTCCAGTCATGGTCCAGTAAGAGATGAGTCAGAAGGAGGATGAGGACACACAGCAGATGGATTTCCCCAGCCTATGACCTACTCAGTCTTGAAAATCAGCTTAGGCCCTGGTCAACTACAACACCTTACACGTTTTCCCCTTGAACTGCTGTACAGTATTTTCTGCCCATTCTCCCCTTGGTGAAAGTTCAGATCTATCTGATCTTTCTCCCCTAAAACATAGAACATTCCAAGGAAAGCATTTAGAAGAAGAAAGCTCTACTCTAGATTTTGACCTTTCCCTTTCTCTAGAGTTTTCCTGTTCCCATTGCCCGCATTTAAATCTGGTCAATGGCACTGGATTAGAACTCAAATCTAGATGTGGGCAAAGTGCCTTTTCTTTAGTTTCCCTTTGGGCCTTTGTAAGAAGGTGAGCTGATAAAGCAGAACCTGACTGTAATCCTGTGATTCTGGAGCTCATGACAAGGAAGTGGTGTATTTCAGAATGTCAAAAGTTCCTCTGCTTCTCCTTCCAGATCATTTTCATTTGTTATCTTGGGCACTTGTTAGACACCATATATATTAGATAATGAGCAGAGCTTTATGTGGGCTAGGACTCATAAGGGGACATTGCTAGGATGAGGTAAGTAATTAGGTGGTGTCGGATTGCGGTCTTTGATTCTATCTGAATATAACTTAATGGGCTCCTAAAATTATTTTCAAGGTTGCAAATAATTTCAGACACGTCAGCCTTCTACTTCAGCAGTTCTCAAAACATGGTTTGTGAATCTGAATAGTTATTAAGACTCTGGGGTGCCCTGAAGCCAAAACAATTGTCATAATAATACCAAGATGCTATGGGACTTTTTCCACTAGGTTGACACGAAAGTAGTAGTAGGTAAAATCACATGACTCAAGGTAGTAGTATCTGACTATACTCTTTATCTGTCATTTTGTTCTTCAATACCACACGCTAGTAGTAAAAAAAGGAAATAAAATGTCAGTTTCACTTAAAGACACCCTTAATGAAGGGGTAAAAAGTATTATTAATAGTATTATTAAATCTAGACCTTTGAGGACATAGAACACCATTTTACTTGAAATAATGACTGATAAATCATAGTTATTCAGACTTAGACATTTGGCAGACAGTTTCTTAATAACTGAACAAAATGATCCTATTGCTTTAAGGAAAACTACTCATAGTATTTGTTGCCACTGGTAAAATTTGAACTTTCAACTGAAAATTAGAAATCTTCAGCTTTAACTACAACAACATAGCACAGCAGGGTGATAGGAAAGCAGATGTGAGAATCTGTCTTCTATTAAGCTAGACATTAAAGACATTTCAACAATAAAGAACAATGCCAAAATTGTCACTAAATATAGCTACTTTTCATTAAAAGTGTTATTTATGCTAACATGTAATGTTTTTATGATAGATTTTTAATATACCACAGCTCCAGTTTCTTCTACTGCAGATCGTGACAGATAAAATTCACATAAACAAAAGCCCTTTCAGATCTACAATAATTTTTAAGAGGATTTGGGGGTCCTGAGACCAAAGAATTTGAGAGCTATTATTCCACTTTTCTATCAAAATCTGAAAGATTAACAGCTATGAAATGCATTTAGCCTTTCTTTTAACATTCACTGAGGCCTTGCTATCTGCTAAGCACTTCAATAACCTAAGAGGCAAGAACCTTACATGCAATTAGAAAGAAAAAGGGCCAAGAAATGTGTACTGGTGTCAAGTGCCAGGAAAGAGCTCATCACAGATAAGGGGACATTCAAACAGAATTCTTTGTATGAGGGGGAATTCAATAAGCAGATGAGAAAAAGCACCCTCAAAGAGAATCTATAAAAAAGCAGATGTGCCAGGGAATGGCCTGCATTATCAATTTCAGGTAACTGCAAGTAGGTATATATAGTTGACATAAGATGTACATGTAGAGGAAATCGGGTAATACATTCATTCAGAAAAAAATGTATATGGCGGAAGCCTTTGGTGTCCCATGACACATCCTATTGGTTCAACTCCATTGTATAGATATGACATATTTGCTTGTTCATCCTTCCATTGACATTTGGATTGTTTCCATCTTTGGGTATTCTGGCTTTAACTTTCATATGTAGGTGTTTGCGTGGGCAAGTGGTTTTAATTCTCTTGTGTGTAGTGGAAGTGGAAGTGTGGGTTATATGGTACCTCTGTATTTAATCCTGTGAGCAACGTCCATACTGTTTTATGAAGTGGTTGCCACCAGTGGTGTATGAGAATTCCAAGCTTCTCCACATCTTTGCCAGCACTTGTATTGTCTACCTTTTGAGTTTAGCCCTCCCAGTGGGTGTAAGATGGTCTTTCTTCATAATACTGTGAACTCCTAGAAAATGAGAACCAAACTGTATTCAGCTTTACATTTCCAATGGTTAACATTGTGCCTTGAGCACGGTAGGCCCTTTGTGGTTCAGTGAGAACAGAACAGAGGACAGACGTTGAAGAGAAGAATGACGGCGATCCCCATTCTGTGGGCTGTAGGCTGTAGGCTTTAGTGACTGGCAGTGTCAGCAGGAAGGACTCGGTCAGCAATGGACTGAGTTTTGCTCCCATTCTCTTCTATTCTGAGAAGGATTAGAATCCCTGCACAGATCATATGTTCTAACAGTGCACAGAGACACCTTGCTAATCGGCAGAATTTAACATGAAAACACTCAGCTCATTGCCTCTGTTCACTCATCTGATTATTTTAAAACCACGTGTAACACTCATGGGACTTACTTGTCATACATTGTTCTTTTTTTTTTTTGAGACAGAGTCTCACTATGTCACGCTCAGTAGATTGCCGTGGCGTCATAGCTCACAGCAACCTCAAACTCCTGGGCTCAAGCAATTCTCCTGCTTCAGCCTTCTCAGTAGCTGGGACTATAGGTGCCTCCACAACACCCGGATATTTTTTGTTTTAGCAGGCCTGGGTTGGGTTTGAACCCATCTGCCCCGGTGGAGGTGGTCAGTGCCCTGACCACTGGGTAGCAGGCACCCAGCCCATTGCTCTGTTTTGATTTTGATAACTTATATAGTCATGAGATACCATTATATTTATCTTCATTTTAGAAAAAAAAAGAAACTTGAACTGCCAGACCTCAGTCCTAAAAAGTAGTAGAACTAAAATGTCACCTGAAGTTTCCTGATCTTGAGGAGTGATGTTTCTTTCTAACTTAAGGATGTCCCAAGATGACTTCTAAAGAGGAATTTTTTCCTAACTCTGAACGTAAACTTGGTGCCCTGCAATAGATATTGACTATAAAGTTTGCTTAACAGCTAAGGAAGCTCTTTCTTAGGTGATTTGTTGTCCTTAAATGAAGTAGCATCTTTTCATACTCATAATTTAGGCTTTTCTCAAAGGAGTCTGGGTGTCAGTTGTCTGTGGCCCTTGCAGTAAAGTAAACAGACACAAGAGGTCTAGCGAGGATTTTCTCAGTTGCAGGTCTGATATTTTTAAGGGACATGCACATTTTGAAGAACTTCCGGAAAGGAGCTATCAGAATTGCAAGGTATGCGTACATGATTGTGCATGAGGACTAGATGAGGATACTGATAACTGCTACTCTTGGGGAAGAAAGGAAGAACATAACTGTTGTGATATAATAAAAAGACATCTTCTAAAGGAGAATGTTCTGTGATTTGCTAACTAGGACAAGAGTGAACAAGTGAGAAATGACAGAGAGGAGGATTTAATTAATTATAATAAAAACACTTGATAATAAATAAAATATACCCAAATGGAATGGCTTGCCTCTGTACTGAGAGCCTTATCCAGGGATGTGTTTGAGTAAGCCATACATCCTTGGCCATGTTGGGGATGCTATTTTGTGGCTTCTGCCTTCAAGGTAATACTGTTTCATTATTCAGAGATCTCTCCAGATAGCAGACTCTCTGACTGTTAATACAACATGCATTTTGATAATATGAACTGGTTTATATTCTGTTTTTCAGCATAGTATTTCTTTTCCAATTTATCTATCACTCTCCCCGCCCTGCCTTTAATCTACCTGCTAAGTTTTCATATGTCCAATCACTGAGACTTGGAGAGTGAATTTCCTTTAACTCCTCCCCCATCTCCTTTTTCTCTTTTTCCAAACCTGAGTGGTCACCGCACTTGGTCAGTCCTACTTCTGCAGCATGTGGTTTCTCCTTATTTCATTCCTGGCTCAGACCTGTAAGGACAGTCTTCCTACTTGTCACCTCACTTCTAGGCTCTATCCTTTGTTCTCCGTCCTGGTTGCCAGATGGATATATGTGACTTCTCTATTAACTCTCCTCAAACCTTACTCTAGTAAATTAACTTTATTATTTACAAATTTTAATTGAGTCCATTGACTACCGAATAACCGTCCTAATATGTTCATTCTTCTAACAATTTTTATAGCACAGTATCCCATTGGTACACTATACATGTTTCTGGTACCTGGTTACTTATTTGTAGTTTCATGATGGGATGCACTTACCTCTCATTTTTCTCCACCGAAACTGTAGTCCTGCTTCAATGCCTACATTACGTGGCAATGCTTTACAATTGCAGTTCCCAACCCTTGGGTCAGGAATGGTACCAGTCTGTGGCCTGTTAGGGGGCAGGCTGCACAGCAGGAGGGGAGTGCAGGGTAAACCAGTAAGGTTTCATCTGTCACTGTCTCCCATCACTCCAGATGGGAACATCTATTTGCAGGAAAACAACCTCAGAACTCCCATTGATTTTGCATTATGGTGAGTTGTATAATTAGTTTATTATATATTACAACGTAACAATAATAGAAACGAAGTACACGATAAATGTAATGTGCTTGAATCATCTCGAAACCATCCCCCAGGCTCGTCTGTGGAAAAAATTGTCAGCCATGAAACTGGTTCTGGTGCCAAAAAAGTTCGGGACCATTACTTTAAAATACCCTTTCTTGACCACACAACTTGCAGGGATTTCTTTTGCCTCTGAAATCCTAGAATTCGTATTTCTATTTCAACTACTTAGTTCTCTACTAGTGAATGCTATTCTATCACTAAGAAATCCCTTTTCTCTCATTGTTAGTTTCTTGAGAATGAGAATTATGACTCGTCATCCTGAGCTTGACAGACTCTGTCAAATAGTTGTTTGTTAGACATTTAAGGAGATAATCACTGTCTAAATAAGTGGACAACTACATTAACGATTTTTTACTACCTTCATGGGAGGAGCCCTGGTGAGAGGGGGGACGCCATGCAGTGGGGGCTTCTCACTCTCTTTGGATGGCTCTGGCCGTGACTCAACTGGCTATTTGAAAAATCCATTGACCCTAAAAGGACAGACATGTGGCACAAAGCAGAACAAGCTCACTACTATACCTGGGGAAATGCTTCCAAGTATTTGTTTCACTAAAAACTTGTCAGGAGTATAATCTTCTCATTTTATTTGTTTGTTTGTTTATTTATTTATTTGTGAGACAGAGTCTCACAATGTTGCCCTTGGTAGAGTGCTGTGGCATCACATCTCACAGCAACCTCAAACTCTTGAGCTTAAGCGATTCTGTTGCCTCAGCCTCCCAAGTAGCTGGGACTATAGGCGCCCGACACAATGCCTGGCTATTTTTTTGTTGTATAGAACCCTCCTAACAATAACAACAACATCAAAAAGCAACCTGGTCACTTAAAACCAAGGGAGTTGAGAACCTTGAGTTGTCTCCTAAAAGGCTAGAGGCGAGTCAGCATCTTAAACTGAGGCCCTCTGCGGAAGGTGAGCTCTCTAATGAAGCCTTAGGGTCTCCCAGGGCCATTTCAGACTGCTGCATTTGCCTCTCCACAGAAACCCAAGCATGGCTTTCGTAGTGGCCCTTTATATTTCACCCTCGTTCTTAGTTCTGACCAGGCTGTGCTGATTTGGGACCAACACTAATAGGAAGCAGCAAAATGTGGAGGGAGAAACTTCTGCTGATATTTATTTACGTAGATACTTGTGTTTTCACTCTAAAATCTAGGGGTGGGAGGAATGTCTCAAAAGAAGAAAAGTAATAGCTTTTCTTGGAAAATTTGGAACTTTTTAACCATTCAAGTTCCTAATGATGATGGTGAAATAATTTTGACTTCCAGATAAGATTTGTGTCTCCATCTCATTCTGCACTTCAGTTTAAAAATAAGTTAGTATTTCATTTCACATAATATTCACAGAGAAGTGAGAACTCATAACAGTGTGGCATTATTTCTGGGGTTGATCTTTAATATAAGAAGGATGATTTCCAAATTTTTGCTTATTAGTTTTATAAATCAGCATTTAATCTCATTGTGAACAACTTTAACCTTCAAGTGTATTTCCATTCAAATATATTAGTCACATTTTATATTTATTCCCTTTCTATAATTTCCAAGTTACAGTATAAACATTAAGAATATCTGCTTTTCTTTGAGGGTATCATACTTAGCAACATAGAAAGTATTGCATCAAATTCTTCTGAGTACTTTTTCTGGACCCACCTTTCTCTATCAATTGGACTGGTCACTAGATGGCGCCAGCAGCTAAGCTGGTGAAAGAAAATTCTTTTTGTTAAAATATGCACTGCTTAACACCTGGCAAGGGTTGTCATTATCATGACTTGAAAGTGTTTGTTTTCAAGAAAAGATACTCTTGATATCTGATTTTTTTTTTAATTTATAGGCATATACTTTTAAACAAAATATTGCCCAACATTCATATCTAGGTAGTCTATATTGCTTTCAAGCAATTAAAAACAATTAACTAAATCTCCAGGTGTCCAAAGTTCAACATTCACTAAAAGATTAGTAGATACCCTGTTTCCCTGAAAATAAGACATACTCCAAAAATAAGACCTACTTACAGGAAAGATAAGATGTCCCCTGAAAATAAGACCTAGCGCATCTTTGGGAGCACACCTTAAAATAAGACACTGTCTTATTTTCGGGGAAACAGGGTACAAACTGTCAAAATAATTCAAAAGCACACTTCTGTACTGTATTGGTTAGATAACTCTATTCCCCTTTTGCCTAAATTGGTTCCTCAATCCTGGAGAGTATTTGAATTTTAACCTTCCTTCAGGTCCCTTAGTTGATGGGGGGAGAGGAACTGAAATGAGTTGACAAGCACATTTAGATGACAGCACAATGTGTATAAACTGTGACCCTCCTATTTCCACGCATGTTTGCTCATCATGGACCAAAAGGATCTAATTCACATATGGAACTAAGGTGAGAGCCTTGGGCTAGAATGATTACTTCTAGAAATCGATGTAAGGCCAAGCCTTTACATATTCATAAATGACTTTCCATTTCCCCAAAATTTCCCATAATTGTCATCTAAGATATTGTCTTCTCTTAGGGAAATGTATCCACAGGTGAGGTAAATCACCTGCCCCATTCATACCCAGAGACTACATCTCAACGTTATTTCCTAATGGTTTCCACCCTGAGTACTATAATTCAGTTAGTCAGATATCCTCATAATGCCAGGTTCAACCTTTCCTCTTTGCCTCTGCTGGAGTTCTTCTCCCTACCTCATTGCCTTGTCTCTTCTCTCCACCAATGCAAATAAAACCATTGGTCTCAGAGCTTCCTTAAGGCCCCATTTCCCTCCATCTAGTATTATCTTTTGTCTTGATTTCCATAGGGCTTAGATTTTGCATTAGACTACACAATCCAGCAAACTGGTGAAAAATTCACACATTTTATGAACATTTCCTATCTCTACAAGCTGTGCTGAGTGATGAGGACAGACGAGCTAATAAGAGAGGGATAGCTTCTAAGGGCTGAGGATCTTGTGGGAAGGTAGAATCTAAGGGAGTAATTGACACCAAGGGTATTATGAGTTACTCAGCGCTGTTATGGCTAATATAGCCTGGGAGATTATAAAGCGCCTCTGTGGGGAAGGAAGCCCGAGCAGAGATTTGAAGAAAGAGTAGAAGGTAGTCAGATGACTGGGCATAGTCAATAAAAATGAGTTCCACAAAGAGGAAATAATATGTGGAATGGCTTAGGGGAATACAGACCACCCAGCATATCAAGTAATTGAAAAAAATTAATATGGTATAATAACCTCTCTTGGGGGTTGATTTGGAACAAAAAGAATGGGGCAAGTTTGAAGTTTACACCAAGGACAGCAGGATGTTTGAGACTGGCATGGCTGATGAGTTGAAAGAAATCTTTGTCTGAAAGAACAAAGAATGGATTGTAGGCAAATCATCAATAAGAAGACCCGTGTTAGGACATTGCAGTGGTCCATGCAGAATGTGATGATGGTCTGTGCTCAAATTGGAGATGCCATGAGTGGAGGGTTTATGGGTGCACTGAAGAGAGAGAGAAAAAAAACAATGATGTGGCAACTGTTTTAATACTATGATGAGCAGAAATGTAGGACTAAAAAATGATTCAAATTTTGTCTAGGGTGAATGAATCGTGTTTTCATTTACTTAAATGTGGACATGGCTAGGGAAGTAGGTTGAGGGTGGAAGAGAATTGTTAATAGTTTAGTTTTGTTCTTGGTAATTTAAAAGTGCCTAGTAAACATCCCAGGGGAGATGACCTAGTGAACTAGTGGGACCTAAGCTGAATTCCATAGAATCTGAGATGAAGGCACATATTTGGGAATTATCAGCATATAAAATATGAATGCTGAGGATTTTCGGATACCTATAAAATCTTCTGAAAATTTGCATGAAAATTGTTATGTGCCTATGTGTGTTTCCTGCATTAAAAGGTAAGTCCAGGAGGCTCATTTGACAGAGGATATTGAAAGGGGTCCACCAAAGAGGTGGGAAAGAACCCCACTGGAACCAAGAAAAAGGTAAAGGAGGGCTCAACGGTGTCAGGTTGAGAGGTTAACAATAAGGTAAGCCTTAACAGTTTCCACTGGGCTTTGAAAAATGAAGTTTATTTTTTTTGCTTTGGTCAAAGATATTTCAGTGGAGACATTATTGCAGGTGATGAGAGAAACATCGAGCTCAGACAACTCTCAAGAAGCCCAGATGCGAAAGAGAGAGAGAGGCCAGGAGATGAAAGAAGAGATGGAGCTAGACATGGTCTTGTGAAAGATGAGAAATATTTGAGCAAATGTAAACACTGTTTGGAAGAAGCCAGGAGGGATGGAGAGATGGAAAGTTGGCGAGAGAGAGAGAGAGAGAGAGAGAGAGACGCAATAAAGAGAAGAGATTACTCCTTGAGGAGCTGGTATCCAGAATACAGGAGGAGGATTGCTTTTATCAGACAGCAAGGATCCCACTTTTACTAAAAGAGAAACACAAATAAAAGGACAGGAATAAGTGATGCTGTTTTGGCAACACAACTTACCATAGCTGGCAATGAAGGAGGAGCCAGGGATTGAACGCAGAATTGCGGCTCCGGGTTCTGCACCTGTAACCACTATTATTTTCAGAGTGCTGCCCATCACCTCAGCCAATTGCCTAGGCCTGGCCTGAAAACCACCACTGTTCCTATAAAGTAGGCTATTCCTCTACCCAACATCCCGTGAGTTTTATGTTGAAATTTCATCTCAATTTTCAGACCAGCTTTTGTTCCATTTCACTGAAGGCAGCTGGCTATAATTCATCCATGCATGCATTCATTCAACAAGTATTTATTGAGAGCCTGCTACGTTTTTACCCCAGGGATTCGATGGTCATCCTGAACAGATAAAGTCCAGCACTATTGTCATTTTATACTCTAGACAGAGAAGCAGGCATCACTGTAATAATTCTCCCATAAATATAAAGGCACAGTGTGAGAGTTGCTATGAAAGAAAAACACAGAGGCTCTCAAAGTCTCTAGCAGGAAGATTGGATTTAGTCTGAGGTTGCAAAGGCATCCCAGAAAAAGCGAATTTAAGTTGATTCATCACCAATAGGCTAATTGGTATTAACTGGTGAAAGGGAGGAGGGGAGAGGTCATCCTTGGCAGAGAGAACAGTACTGAGAAGAGGTCATGGTCATGGGAGTGAGAGAAAGTCACTGCAAACACATGAGGAGGGGGTACGGCCCAGGGGGAGATTTGAGCACTGGGCGTTGTTACAGAACTGGAGAGCAACACGCAGGGAGCAAGTGGGGGCTGCGGCAGCAGAGTCAGGTAGATCACCTTGTCTAAAGAGTGGATGTAAAGGGCGGGCAGGTTCTAGCAGCTTCCAGGTTCGATGATGCTAGTGTGAACTAAGGAGCTGAAGAAGGAGAGGACAGATTTGACAGACGTTTTAGAGTTTGCAGAGATATTTTGAACAATGTGGAGAGTTTTGAGGTAATGTTCAGCTTATAACTTAATTGTTTCTAGCTCAAAGCCAGGGAGATTTATGTAAACCATTCCACTCCGATGACAGAAGGCATTCATAGCAGACACTGTGTTTAACCCAGTTTGCAGACACATTATAGAATGCTCTTGCCTTGGAACAAGGCCAGACCCCCAGCATTTCCTATGTGGTATAGATTTGTATGATATAAAATAGAACAGAAATGACTACAGCAATAAATTTCCAGTTGATGGACTCTTTATAGTCAAGGGAGAAAAAAACCTAGTAAAATATCAAGTTTTGAGAATATAGTCAATCGACCCCGACATTTATGCAATTTGTAGACATATTTACCTGCCAGGAGTTGATCAGTCTCGTGTAACTGGAATGAGCAAAAGACGAGTGTAGGTGCAAAAGTAAATGATTTAAGAATAAAGAAGCCTGATTATAGGGATGTTAGACTCAGTTCTGTCTGACAGAACTTTCTGCAAAAATGAAAATGTTCCATATTGAACTCCAATGCCATCACCACTAGCCACATGTAATGGTGGAGTAATTTGAAGGTGACTAGTGTGACTGGGAAAGTAAATTTTAAGTTTTTATTTTAATTCATTTAGATCTAAGTTCAATAGCTATAATAGTGTACTGGAGAACAAGCACTAAAACCAGTACCAAGATAGAAAAGTACACAAGGCTCTTTTGGGAAAAAGTTTCATCCATAGTCCCGTTGACCCCAGAACTTCTTTCTACATCATCTGTTATTTGACACATATAATTATGCTTCCCTTCAAAAATTTGCCATGACTTCAAACTTCCATAACTCATCACCCTACCTAATGTATTAGAATTGTTTGGTAAATGTTGAACAGAATGAATTCTAATAAATAAAATAATGCTGCAAAGCTGGCCGGCCCCATATGCTGGAGGTGGCGGGTTCAAACCCAACCCCAGCCAAAAACTGCAAAAAATAAAAAATAATAATAATAATGCTGCAAAGCACTTGCCATTTTGATTGTCTCATATTGAAAGTTCGATAAATATTGGCTAATATTATTGTCATTATTTACAATGTCCAAGTAAGCTTGTAGTCCCTTTGGTGGAGTTGTGAGCTACAGACATGCTTTGAAAAGGAATCTGAACTAGCCAGAGCCTTTCTATAGATTTTCTGCTGTACTTTTGCTTCTATTTCCTTGAAAAGCTTCAGGAAAACCCTCTTTCCCAGAAAACACATTCTTATTCTTACAGAAGTGAGAACAGTTTCAATGAGAAAGATGTCTCAATGCATCATCTCTCTCTTTGTATACTCTGATTTGAATTAAATGTTGCTCTGAGTGTATAAGTAGTATCTTAGGCAGACAACATTAACTCCCACCCTCCGAATCCAAGCTGTTCAGGATCACACCAACCCCACGAATATGGTATTTAGCACACGAGGGAGCGTTCTGAGCAGCGGTCGGGAGGTGTTGCCTGAGACATCTTTTTCTTTTCTACTCTTTTCCTCTAGTTGATTTTTTTCAAGTCATAAAATAAATTCCTAAACTCTTTCCATTGACTTCCTGTTATGGGGCTGGAAAGGGTGCTGAGGGAGCAGATGTCGTCCTCCCTGGTGGGCTCTATTCATCAGACAGGTCTCACCATAAATACTTGAAATGAGGTAAGTTGGCAAAGGACAGAGAAGAGACCATCATCTCCTGAGCACCTGCCTCCTGTGCTGGGAGCGACAAGTCTGCTACAGCTGCAGAGGGAGAAGATCGGCTGCTCTGAGTTTGGAGAAGAAACAGGGAAATAGAAAGAGTTCTCTTGAGAAAGCTGAGGGAGAGAAGCCCAATTGTCCCCTTTCCTTAGTTTATTTCAGAGCTTCCCGTGAGCAGCTGGGTAATGCTTTATTGCTGGGGTGGTGATGGGGTGTCCTGTACACTGTAGGATGTTTAGCAGCACTTCTTGACCTCTCTTTGCCAAATTCCAGTAGTAGTCCCCCTGTCCCTAATCATGACAATCCAAAATGTTTCCAAAAATAAAAAAATAAATTTTACAGACATTATCAATTGTCTCCTGGCGGGGGTGGTGGGGAGGTAAAATAGCTCCCCAGTTAAGAACTACTGGTATACTCAAGTGGCACTGGGCATGAGGGTGGCTTGTGGGCCACTTGCCGAGTGACACAAATAGAGTAGGGCAATGGTCTAAGTGACATCATTGTCTTTGGTCCTTAACTTAAAAGAAAAATAAGGTCACAGAAGGATAGTGAGCACTAAGCAGCAAAGCACATCTCAGGGACAGCTATACGATCATGGATTCTTCCTGCTTAGAACGTGTGAGGGGGCACAGCCTGCTCTTAGAGCAAGGACAGAACAGGTGCTTGAAAGGCAAAAGCTCAGCAGACAGTTGCACCCCGAGTATGTCGTTGAGCCTACTTAGTAAGGTCCCCACTCTCCATAAACCTGTGTCCTGGCTAGTTCTTTACGTTTTATAGAAGTAATTCTTCTAGTCTGTCCGTCTGGGAGCACTGGCTGCTGGCTGCCTTGCACTCTCCAGACGGGGTCATGCAAGAAAACGTCTCTTTATTGATCACCACCAATTCAGATGATGGGTTCACTTCCATTTCAAATGTTTATCCGATCAGGAAAAAATGAATCCCTAGGCAACTTTTTATTCTCTAGTGTCAATTACTACATAATATTATATTTCGTAACTACAATGGGTGACCAACCCAAAGCTGGAGGTACTTAAGAGAAAACATGGAAGGATCATATTCTTTAATTAAAGTAACTAATTACAGGATTTATAAAGTATTGAGAAGGAATCTTCTGTATTTTTAAATGCAGATATATATGTACATGTACAAAATACTTAATTTTGTGTACAGAAGATTTTAACTTAAAAGCTTAGCAATAGATTAACAGAATGATTATTCCTTTATTTTCATTTTCTTCTTTACTGATTCATACAATCTTTCTTTATTAATTTTTATAATTTTTGTTTGAGACAGAGTCTCATTCAGTTACCCTGGGATTGAATGCCCTGGTGTCATAGCTCACAGCAACCTCAAACTCTTGGGCTCAGGTGCTTCTCTTGCCTCAGCCTCCTAAGTAGCTGGGACTATAAGCATTCACCAGAACACCTGGTTATTTTTCTTTAGAGAGGGGGGTTTCACTCTTGCTCAGGCTGATCTCTAACTCCTGAGCTCCAGCAATCCACCCTGCTCACCCTCCCAGAGTGCTGGGATCACGGGCGTGAGCTGTAATACTGCGTGAACCCTTACAATCCTCCTGCTCAGCCAGGAAGGAGCAGTTACACAGAACTCATGGATGACCAACTGCTACTAGTCAAAGCTGGGGAAGATGGAGGCCATATTTTTATCCTAGTCCTCATTTCTCTTTGAAAAGAATTGCTCTTTTTGCATAAATTGAAATCAAACTTTCAATCCTGGGTCAACAGAAGTCTGAAAATAACAGCAAGAAAGAAAAGAGAAAGGATCCATTTTTCTTCCCTAGAAGTTTTTAAACACAGGGCAGTAACCAGCTCTCTAGAATTATGTGGATGTGAGCCTTCCTGGGCGAAGGGAAATGGGTCAGGCAATTTGGGTCCTCCCTTAGCCAATTTAGGAAATACTCCCTTTTCCCAATGGTGTAGGTTACTGAAAGACAATGAAGAGCATGGAGATGAATACTCAAGAGACGGTAACTCTGATCGTGTTTTTGCTCTTAAGAAAAACATGAAAGAAATTTTAAAAAATAAATAAACAATAATAAAAAGGCTATTCTGAAAGTTTATATTAATTCTCATTTATAGACACTAACAAATGGGTAGGCATGGGGCTGGGGAAAAATAAAAGTGCTTGGTAATTGGTTCTGTAAAAAGCTATAATTTGAAATGTTACAATTTAACTTTAATGCCCTTTTGACAAATCTTTTTCACTTTCTTCTCTAAACTTAAGACTCCCCGGAATGAACATTTTCCTGTGCTTGTTATTTTAGAGTTTAACCTCAGATTTCCAAAGTCTCACTGGCCAAGGGAGCACAATGAAACCATTGCCCAAGAAAGATATAGTAACCTCTACAACCTTCACTCCTTTAAACCCATCCCATTGGGTTATTGGAACATCAGGAGTCTTCTCTGTTCCCCCTGAATAGCCACAGTGCTCTCTGCCTATTCCTTGTAGAATGGACTATTTTCTCTTTCACTGCTAATACATATTCCCTGATCACTGTATTGGCTGCCTTGAGCTCTAAATTCCTAGAGAATTTCTATTTTTATTTCTTTCACCCAAACTTTGGTAGAGATTCTCAATCTAGATTAAGGGCCATGACGTCAGTAGCCAAATTTAGCAAACAAAAATATAGGACTGCACCCCCCACCTCCAGTTAAATTTGAATTTCAGATAAATGTTGAATATTTACTAGTATAAGTATGTTCCAAATGTTGCATGGGGCATACTTCACTGAGAAATTATTTCTTATTTATCTAAAACTCAATTTTAACTGAGGGGTACGTAGGGGGTCCAGTATTTTTCTTCGTATCTTGTATTTTATCTGGCAAATATATCTGGCAAGATCTCAGCTGCACTCAACATGGTCTTTGCTTTTGTCTTCAGTGAATATTCCTACCCAACCTGCTTTTCTGGGGGGAGTAGATGCCCAGCAGGTGCAGTGTTAGTGGATTAAGGTGTATTCAGTCTCTGATGGCTCAAAGGGATTTTGTCCCTGATAAATGTCTGGCAGCCTAAGTATACCAGTCATCCTTCCCTCAGGGAAGCAGAATCCCGAATCACCCCTTTCTGCCACCTTTTCAGATACCTATACCCATGTTTTAATTCAATGAAACTAATTCACTCCATCTGACATCATTGACATACAAATTTTAAAGAGAGTAGTAGTGATATTTTATCCACAAGTAATAACATCAGAGGATTTAATTCATTATGTCAACATCCTTGTTAGGCATTCTTAACTAAGTCATATCTTAATACATTCTTTTAAAATTCTCCCTTTGATCATAATAGTAGTTTAACAGCATAATGAATATAAAACTCTCCCAAATAGTGCCCACTGAATGACTCTATGATTTGAAAGAAGCATAGGGAACCACCCTAGTTTATGCAAATTTTCTATTGACCAAATTAGCAATTGAAAGAAGGGGAATCACTTATTTTTATAAATATTTACCTGTTTGATTAACTTATATACTTATTCTTCTATTGCATATGAGAAAGTATGAAATGTCTTAAAGAGGAAAGTTTGAGGTCAGGATAACAGACTGAGTGTATATGTCTTATTTTCTACTCTTTAAGCAGCTTTAGTAAAAAGTGAAGGGATTTTTAAACCAGACATAAACCCACAAAGATGAGGAAATCAGGACAGACAGCAATAATAAAATATTGGGAGCTGGAAAAGAGACAGACAAGTGGTAACTGACTCAGCAGAGTCTAGAAAACTGACAGTAGAGAAACACACACACACAAAAACTTAATTTGTATCAGAGAATTCTCAGAAGTCTTTGTGAAGCTTAATTTTATGTGCCAATTAGTCCAAGTTAATGGATGCTCAGATATCTGGGAAAAGATTATTTTGTATCCACCTTCATCAATGCGGGTGGGCATCACACAGTCCACTGAGGGGCCAGGTAGAACAAAAAGGTGGAAGAAAGGAGAATTTACTCTCTCTTCTGAAGCTGGGATGCTCATCTTCTTCTGCCCTTGAGCATCTGAGCATCCTGTTGGCCTTTCTACTGCGCTCTCGCACCAGCAGACCACCATCCACAGCCCTCAGGTATGCAGTCTCATACTGAATTATTCCACCAGCTTCCCAGAGTCTCTGGCTCACAGACGGCAGATCACAGGACTCCTCAGCTTCCATAATTGCATGACCCAATTCTCTTAATAAAAATCCCTTTTAATATATCTGTATAGATACTATTGGTTCTGTTTCTGCGTAAGATCCCTGACTAATACAATCTCTGAACTTGTCAGTTCCAGATATCTAGAAATGATAAAAAGAGAAACATAAATAAGATTGGGTAAAAGAACAGTTAGATTCCCAGACTACCATCCTTACTCCAAGTCATTGAGAAATTATGTCAGCATAGATTTGCAGGTTGGCAGAGAGAGTCAAGGGTTGGCAGAGGGAGGTCGCTGCACTTGAGACTGCAGGGCTCTGTCCCCTTCCAAAAATAAAGAAATGGACTCTCTGTATATAAAATGCAAATGCCAGAGACCCCCAACCTCAACTCTCTGGCTCCATACAGTTCCCAAAATACTACCAGCATTTCATTTCTATAAAAGATTGAAAAACTCCTCTCTAGCGACCAGTGCAAGAAAACTATCTAAAGTTCTAGCATCAGAAGGTTTCAGGAGCAGCCCACACTAAGCGCACTGCACTTAACCTCAGAGTTAGTCAATCCAGGAGCTCAGACCTTCCAATCCAGTCACCTTTTAAATCCCCTACTGTGACAGCAGAACTGCAAGAGTGACCAGACGTTTCTGGAAAGAAAGAGAGCAAGACATACTTACTGAAGAACAACAAAACAATATATTTTAAAAATGAAAGAAACAAATTATTTTAGGGGAAAAATTAAAACTCTATCATGACAGAAATATAAATCTAATATATGGTGGCAAAAAGCAAATTAGTTGCCTGGGACCAGGGCATGGTTGAAAAATTAACTGGAATGAAGAAAGCAGTGAGGAACTTAAGGGAGATGATAGAAATGGTCTATATCTTGATTATGGTGGTGCTTACACAAGGGTACATTTGTGAAAACTCATTTAACAGTACATTTAGAATGGGTGGACTTTATTGTATGTACATTTCATACTTCAATGAAGTTGATTCTTTAAATCCCTGCCATTAATAACTAACATCCTAAAGACATAAGAGATGTTATTATACTCATAAAACAAGAATAAAATGCTGTATGAGATGTGGGGGGGAATTTAAAAAATAATGAATGCCTTGAAATTAAACAGTCAAAATGAAAAAGATAAAGTTGATGAAATCCCCCAGAAAGTAGAGCAAGAAATAATAAAATAGAAAACAGAAAGGAAGAAAAAAGACAATTAAAGGACATCTCTAAAAATTCTAATATCCACATAACAGAAATTCCAAAAAAGAAAAAGAATATAATGAATAGAAAGGAAAAAAATAATCCACACAAAACATTCTAGACCTGAAAGATATAAGTTGACAGTTCAAAAGGGTCTATCAAGTGCCCAACACAAAATTTGAAAAATTTGATTGAAAATTGACCTACATTAAAGACCCTCATTTCGAACTTTCAGAATGATGGGCAGAAAGAAAGAAGATTCTGTAAGTTTCTAAAGAGAGAAAAAATTGTCAAAGACAAAGGACTTGGAATAAAAATTACTGTGGATTTCCCAACAACACTGGAAACAAGAAGGCAATGGAACACTACATTCAAAATTTTGTAGAAACTTTGTTTCCAACCCACATTCTACACCCCATCCAGCCATCGGTGTGAAGGTAGACTACAGACATTGTCAAACATTCAAGATGTGATTAAAACCTCCCACCTGGGATATATGTCACTCGGTAAGAGAAAAGCTAAGCAAAAGGAATACATAAGGCACAGAAAACAAGATATCCAATGCAGGACTTAGTGGAAAAATAATTCCCAGGAGAAGAGAGGAGAGACCTCAAAACTCCCGGGGTATGTTCGAGAAAGAGAACCAGGCAGGGTCCATGGGAGAGCAGCATGAACATGACCATCACTAGGTGCTCCCTACTCTCTTCTTAACTGAGGACAAGGCCTAGAGAGCCTGGCTTAGATTCTTATGCACACTGACTTCCCTAAGAAGTTTCCACTGGGCCTTCCTTGCCTCACTGCCCTGTCTGCGGGGCACTCATTTCTTTGCAAAGAAATTTGATTTGAACTCCTAAGACATAGGCCCCGGTGGGCTGAGAAAAAGAAAATACAGAACACTGGACTCTCTCTGCCCAGATTCCTTTCTAACATCTAAAACCTGCCCCCCACATGGGCACCTTTGCTTCAGTCCCTCAAGGTCCCTACTGTGATGAGCCCTGTCCTTCCTGGGACACACGTGTGTCTCTCATTGACT
Source organism: Nycticebus coucang (assembly GCF_027406575.1). NCBI lineage: Eukaryota > Metazoa > Chordata > Mammalia > Primates > Lorisidae > Nycticebus > Nycticebus coucang. The sequence continues at coordinate 15,043,165 of NC_069792.1, read as the reverse complement.
TGCTCACAATGGCTTTTTGTCAATTGTCAGAGAACCAGAAAGCAGACTCACAGTCTCAGGGCAGTGTCCTCCCGCCCCTGACCCCATGGAATCTTCTTTCTGATGGTGGCAACATTATCTTTGCCTTGCACAGCCAGGTTTGAACTTGCTACTCACTAGTTCAAAACTTAGTAGTTTATTGCTTAAAAATGTATAAATGATAGAATGGTAAGAAAAAATAGGAGAATGATTAACACAAAGTCAGGGTAGTGGGTACTCGGGCAAAGAGGGAGAAGAATGTGTCAAGGAGAGAGTTCTGGAGGCTTCCAGGATTCCGGTGATGTTCTGCTACTTAACCTGGGTGGGAGATACACCGTTCTTTATATTATATACATGCACACTCTTCTATGTACAATAAATTTCATGATTAATGACATGTCCTTTGGCAAATTGGTTAGGCTTTGAGAACTGAGATAAAAACACTGAACTCTGGTTCTCATCTTTTCAGATACCCTGTGGGCTACTACGGATGTTGAAGTCTTGAATAGCAAAATCTCTACAAATCAGGTTTCAGAAATTTTGTCCTCATATACATTGACTTGTGACATTTCAAAGTTGCTTGAGATTTATCAATGATCTAAAGTGATAAATATTCAGCAATACTGTCACCTTTTTCCCCCCAGGGCTGTCAGGTATTTTATGACTGTAAATTAAACAACATAGTAATTTTGTTTTAATAGATCGAGCTACTTTATGTTTCAGAGTTAAAAACCTCCATTTGTTATTTTCAATCATCTTTTTTTCCTTTGAAAATTTTTATTGGTTGGTTAGACCTAGAAAATATCTCAAACAGCTCAAAATTTTCACTTTCCTAGGCAGTTGGCACTGAAAGACAAGAGACTTCAAGATCCCGAGAAAACCTCGATGAAACTGATAACCAATGAAATAGTAGAAACACGAAAGACATTATTAAATGATGAGATTGAATATGGAAAGGTTAAAATAGTTTGTAGAACTGTGAGAAAATGGAGTTCCATGTTCCTAATGAGATCAGGACTTATTGGTCTGGTTGCTGGATTCATTCAAGTTCTATACTTGTTAAATTTAGAAAATATTTCTTATAGGATTTCAAGACTATTTCAAGGCTAAAGACTACAACTATTTCACAAATTTTTATTTTGGTTAAAATGCTTTACCAAACTGCCCAAAGATATAAGCCTTTCATGAGAGAAAATGTCTAAAAATGCACTATCTCTTATTCCCCAATTTGGGGGTGGAGACCAAAGTACCGCGTAATACAGGAACAATCTAGTCTGATGAGGGTGTTTATTGTGGTCTCTTGCTTTAAAAGTCATGGTTATAAGATAGAAAGTAATAAAATTATTTGAAAGCTTATCTCAATTCCTTCATAGAATTTCTTTTTTTTTTTGTTACATCATAGCTGTGTACATTAGTGCAATCGCCTGACTGCTACATGAATGCTAAAATCTAAGACACCTTGGGTTTCTCCCAGAGTGTAAGCTCTTACTTACACTAACTTACAGTGCTGACTTGTACTTAGGAAGCATAAGAGTTTAAGCATCCTCCTTGCACCCAAATTAGTAAAATGCTTCTTCCATTAGCCTGGGAGCAAAGACTCATTTTGCAAAGAGAATAAACACAAAACAAAACAAAAGCAACATCAAACTATAGAGCTAATGTTCTTCATACAATAGCTACTGGTATTAAGCAAACTAAAATTAGCTACAGCTAATTTTCAAGCAGGAGAGCTTAGCTTTCACGCTTCTCTGAACAACTTAGTTTCATGCTTTTGTTGGTGAGCTGCTCCCTTGTTTCAAGTTGTCATTATAGCAGAACTTCTAGAGTCAAAGAAATGCCTGTCTCAAACTGCGTGTATGTGACTACAATTTCCTCACGACATTGTCAAAGATGTTTTCTGCACACACCCATAAAATTCACTTTCTGGCCAAAAATATTGGAATATGAAGGAAAACAGGTTTTCTGCAAATATTCATTTCATAGTCTTTTATTGAGGTTTTCTTCTCTGTGATATACTATGTCCACTATGTTTGTTTAAAAAATAGTACCGCGTCTTTTGCTGCTAGTTTTAGTACTGATAACACTATCGGTAATAGTGTGTTTCACTCTTAGAAATGTTCATCTAAGATATTCAAAAGGATATAAAATTTAGCATGATGAACACTAATGCATTTGAGCTCAATGAAAACCATAGTCCACAGAGTGTGCTGGTGCCCTGTTTTGATTACCTTAATTCTTTTCGCTCTCCAGAGACAACCACCCTCTAGAATTGCTCTGTGTTATACCCATGTATTAATTTATACTTTTCTTACATATGAATGTATTCATAAAATATCATTTCACAAGGTTTTAAGATTTGTGTAAATTCCCCACGTAGTCTTTTATAACTTGCTTTTTCACACAACATTATGTTTTTGAGATCATGAGTCTTACATACTATATTTTATTTATTTTCAATATTGTGTGAACACTCCACAAATTATTTACCTGTGCTCCTGCTGATGGACACTTAAGCTGTTTCTAACTTTCTTCTAACAATACCATATGAATATTTCCTCCCCCACATGTAAACAAGTAGGACACATACTTAAAACTGATCACAAGAATGTCCATTTTCATCATTATTAGAAATCGACAAAGTGTTTACTGTTGTAGTTGTAGCAGTTTATATTTCCTAGACAGTGGATTAAAAATTCTTTCTCAATCAACATCCTTGACAACATGTTTATTGTAAGTCTTTGAAAAGTTCACCAAGCTGAAGGTAAGCAAGGGTTTCTTGTTGTGCATATAATGATTTTCCAAAGAGTGGATTGTTTTGTGTGAGGATCTTCAAGTGATGGTAATTTTGGAAAATGTATAATTCACCACACTTATTCTCTAACTGTGAGGTATCAATTATGTCTTTGACACAACTAAAAAGATTAATCCCTAGAGGAACCAAACAGCACGAGAGAACATTTCTAACATCTTTTCAACTCTGTCTCTATCCTCAAGTTCCTAACCTTGACCTTGCAAAGAGTGCGAAGAGGTGGGTTTTCTGGTCTCTCCAGAGCACCTGTCTTTGAAAGATTGCAAGACTAGACATAAACAAAATTTTGAAAATTGCTGCACCTGTGGAAATTTTAAATGTTAGTGTGGTTTTATTTTAAATAGAATTAGATATGCAGAAATATCATCTACTTAGTCTGAGCATGCATTCATTCAATAAGCATTTTATTAATAGAACAAAATGCATATAAGCCATGGTAATGTTTCTACCTAATGGGAGAGAGAGAGAGACATACAAAGGATAGTACAAAACCATCAATCTTTAAAAAGGAAATAATTTGTCTTTTAATAATCCGAGATAGATAAGGAAATGGAAGAACAAAATACTGACCGATTCATAAAAGGATGCACAAATGATAAAGAAAGGGCAAGAATAAAATAAGAGCCAACTTATCAGTTCTCTTATTTTATGTGTAACTAAATTTCTAAGTTTAAATCCCAGCCTCACCATTCACTAGATGTTTGACCCAGAAAAAGATAAGTATACTCTTTAAGCCTCAGTTTCTTAACCAATAAAACAGAAAAAAAGTAGATACTTCTTAGGACGATCATCATGAATAAATATATTAGTATATGTAAAGTGTTTAAAGAATTCACTGGCTCTCAGCTAATATTAAAAAAATATTAGTTATCCTGGGGTCACTCAGAAACATTGTATAGAGCAGAGAGAAGTTTCCCTTTATCCCAATGTAATGACTTAATTCTCTGTTTTTTTTTTTGACTTCCCCTAATCTGGAAATAAATGATCACATACAAAATCATGGATTTCAGCCACTTTCAGATTCCATGGGTTTCTTTATCTATTTAAGATTTTGTTTTCAGCTTTGTGTTTGAATCAGATCTCAAGTCACATTAAACTTCTAATTTTGTTCCTTTTGTAAGATGTCAGAACGTTTGTCCACCGCGCATCATAGATGCTTTAATCTCTGCTCCACTTTCTGAGTCTTTTATATCGCGTTCTGCCTCCGGGAAGGGCATTTTCTCTCTTTCCCTTTAGATATCATTGTTGAAGCTTTGTGTCTAACTGTTCTAAAAACTTAATATCTTCACACCGGCTTCTTTGGTTTTGAATGCCATTATTGGAGGAATGGAGGAGATAAATATAGAATCTCTATTTCTTTTTCATGTGGAAGTCTTGAGAGCCTCAACCTTGTGGCAGTTGCCAGCAGTAGGCTTTGAGCAAAGCATCCTTTGTGCTTTTATCAAATCCAGACCAGGCTGACATATGAATGAAACAGCCACTGGCAGGGCTCCTGTGCAATCTTTCTATAATCCTTCCCGCCCTCTCTCCTTCCTGGACATACCATCGCCCTACCTGAGCGGGATATTGGGTGAGCGAAGAGAAAGAAAGAAGAATCTAAATTGCTGCATAGAGGGAAAAGGATAGGAAAGAAGGTGTGAGGGGGGAGGAGAGGAGCTGAGGAAAGAAGGTGTGAGGGGGAGGAGAGGAGCTGAGGAAAGAAGGTGTGAGGGGGGAGGAGAGGAGTTGAGGAAAGAAGGTGTGAGGGGGAGGAGAGGAGCTGAGGAAAGAAGGTGTGAGGGGGGAGGAGAGGAGCTGAGGAAAGAAGGTGTGAGGGGGGAGGAGAGGAGCTGAGGAAAGAAGGTGTGAGGGGGGAGGAGAGGAGCTGAGGAAAGAAGGTGTGAGGGGGAGGAGAGGAGTTGAGGGTGCTCCACTGTATGCCTGGCACTGGGTTAGATGCTTTACGTGGACACTCCCATTTTATTCCCACAGACTATGTGGGGTAATTAGCCCCATTTAATGGGTAATGAAATTGGGAGTCAGAAATGTTAAGCTGTTCAAGCTCATACAGCTAGTAAGGTATGGACTAGGAGGTAAGCCCAGGTTTCCAATTCAAATACTCCTATTCTCTCATGTTCTACAAAGAGGCAGAGTCTGTGGTGTGTTTATGTGTGTTGGGGAGGGGCTGAGTGATGGTGTGAGGACTCCATTCCCATTCATGAGTACTTGGTGAGACCCTCTGAAGAGTAAACGAATGTTTTGGAGGTGGGGGAAGGTAACCCGCACATAGATATTCTGCAATGCTGTAGACCTGCAATTCCAGCGTTTGGCAGAAATATTTTCTAAAACGCTTGGTTATTTAAGTATTTGTTTTCACATAGTACATCAATACCAATAGATAGTTATTATGACCTCAGATTTAGCCACAACCAAAAGAGAGACTGAGAATTATCCTACTCTGTTCCTTGTTAACGTTCGAATGACTTCCGTGTGTACGTGCTGGGAGACTGCAGTGCGCGTGGAAGCGGGCTTGGCGCTGTTTTTAGGCACATGAGGCTACAATGAGCGTAAGTACCAGATTCTATTTGACCAGCCTCAAACTTTTCAGTTGTAAAAATAAAGTTAACTATGTAGTATGAAAAGTGCAGCACTAAAAGCATAAAATTTGAATGGATATTGATGGAATGGTAGGAGATAGAGAGAAGAAAGGCATTTCAGATAGATAGAAAAATAAATAAATAAAAATTATACCAAGGCCATTGGCATGGACCTTGTTTATGCTCCAATAAGACTAGTTAAGAATCACTTAGGAAGGATGACTATGTATTTTAGCTAATGTTTAAGAATGTACAATGTCCCGGGCATAACAACTCCCAATATTACTCCTAAATATGACTTCGTGATGGTGAATCTAGCACATGAAATTAAAATTTTTTCTGTGTTCGGAAAATGTACTACTCTGAAGCAAAGGTTAGTTAGTCAAGGGTCAAGCAATGAGCTTCCTGTGAGCACAGTTGATCATTACATCATCAGTTACAAACCAAAGAATGTGACTATTGAAAGACAGTGGTAGAGGTGTTAAATTTGCTGTTTGATGACCACACAATGAAATTAAATGAAGAATCCAAGTGCTTATTCCCTGAATGTCTCTGAGCCTCCCTTTCACTTCATTTTAATTTTCCATAGCCCCAAACTGATCCTTAATAGGAAAAAGGAAATCTATACCTATAGCTGAAAGACATTCTTGTGCTACTCATTAATATTCCTTTGGGAGAAATATTCAGAGATGCTTCTAAAATATAATTATGCTCCAAGGGAACTCAATTCTTTTTAGGAAGTTCTTATGAATATACTTTCCAAGTGAAACTTAGTGTTCAGCTTCTGATCAGAACTAAGGGTGTCACTGTGTCCCACCAACAAAAGCCAATATGTGAGAACCGTTATGAATGTGCTACTTGGTTTATCTCTTGGCAAGTAGACAATGTTCTGTAGAGTGCACACAAGCCAATGAAATCTCTGAGTTGGCAAGGGACTGGGGGAGGAAAGGGCAGTGGGTTTCGTGTCAGAGGATGTGAGCTCCAGGTCCAGCTCGGCCACTGCCTGTCCACAGGACCCTCACCTTTTCATGGAGACACCATTTTCTGCTTTATGTAATGGGAAAAGGAGATCTCACAGCACAATTGTGAGACACATACTTCCCACACGTGTGGAAATGCTGCATAAATTCTTACGTGCTAGACAATCAAATTCGAATTTCATTGTGATTAAAAAGGACAAGGTACACTTCCTGGGGGCAGGACTCAACTTGCAGCTAGCTCTGACTTTACCTTACAAATGCAGATAATGTAACCTAATTGTATGTGCCCTAATATTAATCCAAAATTAAAAAACATAAAAACAATATGTTATAAATACAGCAACCATCTCTATCATGTGAAGAAAAGATAAATAAATAAAAAGGAATTAGTGTGAACGGTATCCAAATTAGCACTTAAGGCAATCCTGGCAACTATATATTATAATTTCCAGCATCTTTAGCCTCTGTCTGATGAACAAACTGATGATGGGTGAATACCAAAAATGGCAGAGTTGAAACTATTAATGGGTTTTACTACTTTTTAGAATATTTATTTATTTATTATTATTTTTTCTCCAGTCCAAGACTTAACATCATGATCACACCTACCTTGCTTAGACGTTGGGACTGGTCATACTAGCACCAGTGTGAGTAGTTAGGCAGAAAAATGAGAATGTGCATTTTTCAGTCTTATGGAAACCAGTGACCTTGGGCAGTGCCTACAGCTTAGTGGGTAGGGCACTAGCCACATACACTGAGGCTGGCGAGTTCAAGCCCCAGGCCAGCTAAAACAACAATGAAAACTGCAACAAAAGAATATAGCCAGGCTTTGTGGCAGCACCTGTGGTCCCAGCTACTTGGGAGGTTGCGGCATGAGAACCGCTTAAGCCCAAGAGTTGGTGGTTGCTGTGAGCTGTGATGCCACAACACTGTATTCAGGGCCACAGCTTGAGACTCTGTCGAAAGAAAGAAAGAAAGAAAGAAAAGAAAGAAAGAGAGAAAGAAAGAAAGAAAGAAAGAAAAGAAAGAAAGAGAGAAAGAAAGAAAGAAAGAAAGAAAGAAAGAAAGAAAGAAAGAAAGAAAGAAAGAAAGAAAGAAAGAAAGAAAGAAAGAAAGAAAGAAAGAGAAACTAGTGTCCTAGTTACTGAATTAATTACCATGTATCATTGACTTAAACATGGAAACGAATTTGAACCACATCGTCTTTCAGGATTCTCATGTCTTACTAAAAGTAGAAAATGATTGGCAAAATTATTTTTTTTAAATAAAATATTATTTGACTGTGAGTTGTCACTGTTGTTGCCATTATATGTGAGAGCGATGACAAACTCATACAATAAACCTTAAACAATTTCAATTTTATTCTGAATAATCTACAGCTTTTTTCTGGTCCAGATATTGCGTGTTGAATTAAATGTGAGCAATTGTTAAAACTTTTAAGGAACTACACTTGTTTCAGTAAGAAATCATTGTGTACTATCATTCTATGACAAAGGCTAATACAACCTTCTCTCAAAGCTAGAAGCATACTATGAAAGTTTGCTAACTCCAGATAGTTTATTATGCATTCAATTATGTAGCATTTACTCCATGCTTTATAATTAAGTGTAAATCAAATGCGAAAGAAGGATATATATCATTCTAACAAGATCTAATTAATCTTAAATTTACTGATTATATTCTGAGTTATTAGGTCCATAGTCCCACTGCATTAAATAAATGCATTGTTTAAGAATGCCTCCCCAGATAGATAAAAAAATCATTTATTAAATTTCATGCACATCTATCTAAATGGAGGCTAATGCACTTGGAGTCAGTGTCGGATTTCTACCCTTTCTCAGCCTTTTGCAAGCCTATGGCCCTTTGTGTCTCATCTGAATGTACTTCAGTTTTTCCTGCTATTCCTCAGTGTAGCTTGGATGCTCTGGAGATAGCCCAGTGACTCTCTCCTGAAGAGAGTGGGCTATCTCTCCTGGAGATAGCCAGTGACTCTCTCCATGGTAATTAATTGGTCCAGCAGTAGCCTACAACCAGTTTATACTTCTAGGCGGTTGGCCAGAGAGAACAGGGAAGAAGAAGAAGTTGGCAGTTTCTGTGTTTGGCAGTGCACCTGCTTGTGCGGGGAGCACCAGGGAGTACATCCATGCTATACTTTAGGGCTGTTACTTATTGCTCTACTAACTAAATAAATAACCTTCAGCATACATTTCCCTGTTTATTACATGTGAATGCATCTTTATTTTTTTAGGATTGCTTTATTCTTTTCTCGCTGATGCACGTTATTGGTTATCAAATTCTACTCTGCAGAATTACAAGAATCTGGATCACTTTCAGTGTTTTTTTTTTTTTTTTTTTCACGCCCCTCCATCACAGCCAGGAAGATGGAAAATTGGATTGCACCAAAGCTTTGGAGTTTTTTCAGTTCTTAATTGGAGGCTGCCTGACTCTACTAGGCTCTCTCTACCCTATTTGTGTGAAACTAGCTTCTTACTTCAACCCATGCAGGAGCTAAAGAAGCTCCTGATATCCCAACGTAGAGTCCATCCTAAGTTTTGAGTAGAAACTGACTTGACAGAGGAGTCACACACTGGAAACATTTTTAAGTCCCTTGCCTTCTCTGATCATCTATTCTCTTACTTGACTGTGATGAGTTTGCTGTCTTAACTAGGTTCCCTTCTGTAAGTGCTGACAAGAGTAAGGGCTTTTGCATGCAAGCAATTTCCCTGGGGAGTGATTCCAGGACCAGAGTGAGGGAGTGGGTGTGTAGGGAAAATCCAAAAGTACAACTGGTCACATGATCACCTGATGGGCCCCTGCGAGAGCTGGGCGGAATGTTCCCATTACTCAAGAGATGTCCGTAAATACCTTGAGAGAAACCAACGACTCCCCGAATCCAGTCTCACAACAACACTCAGTGATTTTCTGTGTCAAGTGAAAATGAAGAGCTTTCCTCAGCCATGTAATATACATGCACTCGGTTAGCTGTCCCCAACATTTTTGGCACCAGAGATTGGCTTCCTGGAAGACAATTTTTCCACAGACTGGAGGAGGGGAATTGTTATGTGATGATTCAAGCTCAGATCATTGGGCTTTAGATTCTCCTAAGGAGCCTGCCACCTAGATCCCTCACATACAGTTTACAGATGGGCTTCAACTCCTATGAGAATCTCACGCTGCCACCAATCCTCAGAGGCAGAGCTCAGGAGGTGACGCTGGCGGGGGGAAGCCGCTGCAAATAGAGATGAAGCTTCACTTGCCCGCTCGCCGTTCACCTCCTGCTGTGTACCCAGCTCCTAACAGGCCACAGACCAGTACTGGCTCTGCGGCCTGGGCTTGGGAACCGCAGCACTGGATGACACTGTGTTTCTATTACCATTAACGTACTGTGGTCATCAGAAGTAATGGAATTCTGGAGTTTGTCTTGGATTTCTAATTCCATCCTTTTCGTTATTCAAATGAAACACACAGGAAAGGTAAGGTGAATTCCAAAATCACACAGTAATTCAGACAAAACCTATTTTTATTTTAAGAGATTTTTTGACATTTGGTTTCAGCTCTATCTTCCATATTTCACTGCTTTCAAAAAGTGCTAAAAAGGTTTTGAACTCAGGTTCTATTTCAGTAACAATAGATTCCTGAATTCCAAGGAGCTCCGGGTGCCTAGGGGTGATGCAGTCATTTGCTGTACAGAAGTAAGTCTCCCTTCTAACCGGGCTGGGCATGTGATATGAATAAGACACTAAACTTCGTTGTTTCAAACCAGTGACATTTGGAGGTTGCTCATCATCATAGCATAATATAGTCCAATATAAATGACCTATTACTTGTATTACTCTTGGGAGCAAGGTAATTGTTCTATACTTCTTGACTCACTTGCATCTTTTATTATTTTTGATCTCATTTGGATAAAATCTAGAGTATTTTTTTTTTCCATGTGATGGTAGATAAATCTTTTCTAAATGTTTTAAGCAATTGACTCTTATATTAATGGTGACTTTCCTCTCTCTGGCAGCCATAAGAAAACACCTCACAGGCTGAGCGCGGTGGCTCATGCCTATAATTCCAGCATTCTGGGATGCCAAGGTGGGCAGATTGCTTGAGCTCAGGAGTTCGAGACCAGCCTGAGCCAGAGCAAGACCTCATCTCTAAAAATAGCTAGGCATTATGGCAGGTGCCTGTAGTCCCAGCTACTCAGGAAGCTGAGGCAAGAGAATCACTTGAGCCCAAGATTTTGAGGTTGCTGTCAGCTATGATACCACAGCACTCAACTGCAGGGCGACTGAGTGAGAGTCTGTCTCAAAAAAACCCAAACACCTCACAGGACTCCAATGACAGAGCATGCAATTGACCAAGAGCCTTAACTCCTATGCTTTAAAATCTATCATTATGTTCGTTCAGAGGCTGTGTTTCCTATGGCCAGCTCCTGACCTGTGGCTAACGATGTAGAGACACTAGAGCAGGTACGTCCTTGGAAGACCTGGGACACCTCTGACAGCCACCTTCTGCCGAAGGACTTCCTAATGACCTTGCCAAACCTTCCTCAGACTGCATGTCAGTCTCAGACCCTGGCAGCACACCTCCCTTGCCTCTCTTTTTCATGAGTGATTAGATACCACACTGCAGTCTTCCAGCTCTTCCAGATGATTTGGCTCCCTCCCTATTTTTTCCCACACAAGTATTTTCCTGATAAAGTGAACACACTTTTCACCCCCTCTGGGCATTTGCTTTTTGGAGAATCCAGACTTATACACTGTCCGTGTCATAACTAGGACTTGCCCGAAACATCAGTTTTTTCTGGGTCTGCTTATCCAGTGATCAGATTCACTATCTTAGTATTATTTATTTCCTTTAGTTTATAGGCAAACAGTCTAAAACTTTAAAAAATGATCCAAAATTTCTCAAATTATAGAGAACCAGCTATGGTGCTTGATTAAATGTATCCCAGATTTGCTTAAACTGAATTTCTGAGGATGGGACAGAAAATAGAAATAACTAGTTCCCCAGGTAATTATTACTGTGTGTTGTGGAGAGTCACTAATCAAGTTCATATAGAACCAATATGCAGTGAAAAAAAGAACATAATCCAAAGTATTCAATGAATTAGAGTAGGAATTCAGTCTCTAAGTCTCCAGATTCCAATGGAAGCATATTAACTATTTTCATGGTATACCATATTATACCAATTGCATTCCAAAGCCAGAGAAGTCCCTATTCTCAGAGCTTTTGATGAATTAAGGAATCAGAACTTATAGGAAAGATGTTTAGCTCCTTTGGAATATATGACTCCTGTCATTGCTTTGGAAAATCTGACAGAGACATCTGGCTACTTGATCAAGGGGTGGCGCCCGTAGCTCAGGGATAAGGCCAGGCCACATATAGCCAGGCTGGTGGGTTTGAACCCAGCCCGGGCCAGCTAAACAACAATGATAACTACAACAACAAAAAGCCAGGTGTTGTGGCAGGCGCCCGGAGTCCCAGCTACTTGGGAGGCTGAGGCAAGAGAATCACTTGGGCCCAAGAGTTTGAGGTTGCTGTGAGCTGTGACATCACAGCACACAGCACTCTATTGAGGGCAACATAATGAGACTGTCTCAAACAAACAAACAAAGACTTGGTCAAGATAGTTGCCAACAGTTGTGAGTAATGAACTAGGAAGGTAATCCATGACCACTTTTCCTAAAGCTGTAAATGTAAAAACTTCAAAGCTAATGATATGTTGAAGAAGAGCACAGATATTATATCTGTGGGAATATTTTGAGATAGACTTTGAGTGTTTAGTCAATTTAATGTTTATTTTAAACATTTGAAATAACAAGGTCATGAAGAAGTGGGTCTGGTTCTTATAGCTAGTTTAACAACTGAATTAGATTTGATAGGCAGTGTTTATCAATCCAATAAAACCAATTGAGATTTGTTTGCTCTAATTCAGTTCCACGTAAAGGCCCTATAGAAAAGTAGGCTGGAAACTGAAAAGAATCTTGCTAACTGAAAAAAATCATTCATTAAAAAAGAAAGCAAAAAAAAAAAAAAAGAAGGAAAAAATAAATAGTGACAAATCTGCAGCTTATCAAAAACAGTATAAATGGAGGATAAACATCAAACTACGGAGTTTAGATGGATATTTCTGTGTCAAAAATATGTATATTGTAAATAAAAATCTGTGACAAAATGAAAGTAAATGTTCACAATGAATAAACACAAAGGTCAAACAGGACTAGTAAGCCACAAATGAGATAAAAGATAATATTTTACAGTCAATATTAAGTTAAAAAAGTTAATAGAAGTATATATGTTACACTCAATATTAAGGTCATCTTATATTAACATTTTTCTCAATTAACATTTAAACTTGAAGGAGGATAGTAAAAGCATTCATTATAACCAAAAAGGTAAAGAAATGGCATCTACAAAAAAATATAAATGTATTGGTCTTGTTTATCCAAATTTGTTTACACAAATCTGTTCTTACCATGAAGAAATCTCTGATTATTGACCTGGAGCACTTAAAGCTAAAATAATTTAGATTAAAAACTAATCTTTCTGTATATATTATAATATAATCTGTAATCTTAGATTTATAATATAATCTTTCTATGGAAAGTTCAGATAAGTAGAAAATTTAACACTGGGAAAACTGTAAGTTCTTTAAGGATAGACATCCCATCTGTTTCATTCACCATTGAATATTTAACAAATAGGTCAGGCCCTGGCATCCAGTAAGCGTTCAAATAGTGAATAAATGAATGAATGGATTTATGTTTTTATCTTTGGAAATCTTAGAGAGTTTAGGTATTTACCATGACAAGAAGGAGAAATTAAAATAAAAATCAGTTCAAATACTGTATGTGTATATATATGTGTGTGTGTGTGTGTATGTGTGAATGTGTGTGTGTATGATTCTGTGGTGTAAGTTTGAGTCTTACATTTAAGATTGGTATGCTCAGTGTTATTATTCTGATCACTTTAACTTACTGGGTATCATTATCGGTTAAGATAAGAGAAGGCAGAGAGAAAGGGGGTGGGAAGATACAGAGAAAAATAGGGTATTCATGGATTTAGAAATTTAGTAATTACTGCAGAAAGTTATTGCAACAGCAGGAGTATGAATGAACCAGACATTTTTAATAATTCTTTATTAATAATCTTCTTGTAGCATGCAATTTTACCAAGTAGATTATCTGCTCAGATGACTGCAGAAGAGATGAGTCCAAGGCATAACTAAAGTTGATTTTTTTTTCACAGTCATGTTTTAAATGTCAACTAGTCTTCAACACAGACATTTTTTCCATGAATATGTATTTATATACACACACTCAACAACCCTCATTCCTCCATCTGACTAACGTGACTTCCTAATGCTTATTGGGCATCTATGAATATTTGTGTTTTCTGAATTTAGGTAAAAATAACACTTTCCTAAAATGCCCCCCCCTTTAATTACATCAGGTTGTAATAATTATGCATGGCAGAATGCATTCTTGGAGTTCTTGCAGCCAATCTCTATTTATTTGATATTTTCAGGACAATTAAGAAGGACAACTTAAGATAGCCCAGTTCTGGGAGTATAGTCAAGCCAAGGATTTCCAGGGAAGAGAGAATTTCCTCTGATCTGGAAAATTGACACTACATAGCTCTAAGCAAGAGAATGCCTTTCTCTATTAACTGTTTTCATAGCAGCCCAAACTTGATAACCTTTGGATTGACCTTGCCTGCAGTTCTGAGTGCCTACTACTTTAGCCTGACACTCCTCACAGCAACATTGAGTATCATGAGCTCCAGAGAAGCACTGATTGAGTTCAAGTGAAGTATTCTCTCTCTCTAAAAATAGTGCAACTACTACATAGACCACTGAAATCATTTAGGAAATAATTTGCTGAACCAAGTTTCTTTTTCACATATATCTGTTTTTTTAATTTAAACTAATTTTTAGGAGAAAAATATATGACCCAACATATGTCATGTTATATTAATTCTATAATTTATACAATAGTCTCCCCGTGTCAGCACAGGATATGTTCCAAGACCCCCAGTGGATGCCTGAAACTGTGGATAGTATTGAACCCAATTACCATCAGTTGGAATATGTTTCAATTCACCACTTCCACCCAGAAATTTTATTCCTTTTTCATCTTAATTAAGTGTATTAATGAAGTAACTAACACACTTACTGAGATGATAACTTTTGCGGTTTGAGGTTTGACAACAAAACTGGTGTGAATTTCTTATTCCTTCTTGACAATTTAGGAAAGAAGATTCATCTGTATAGCAGATCTAAGCAACCTCAGCATACCACCTTTTTTTCTTTCCCTATTAAGTCAAAAGCTTTCACCTTTTCACTTAGAGGATGCATTTTGTCTCTTCCTTGGCATAACTCAATTGCCAGCTCACTGCTCCTGTGCTTTGGGTTATTCTGAAGTGAACTAAGGGGAATTTGAACATCTGTATGGAGATACTGAAACAGGCCATCTGATGATCAAGATGGCTACCAAGTGACTAATGGGCGGGTGGTGTAGACAACACAGAGACGCTGGAGAAAGGGATGATTTATGTCATAGTAGGACAGAGTGGATGGAGCAAGGTTTCATCACGATTCTCTGAAAAGCCCCCAATTTAAAACATATGGCTTATTTCTGGAATTTTCCATTAACCATTTTTCCATGGTTGACTGTGGGTAACTAAAACTATAGAAAACGAAACTAAGAATAAGGAGGTGCAACTGCACCTAGTATAAAACTATGTTTAAAATAAAATTCTTTCTTATAAATAAAAAGAGCTTGACCAATAACTAGGAAAGAAAAAATATAATTTTGCCTTTTAAATCCATAGGAAAAGAATTGAGGAATAAATAAGTATTTTAATAATTTGATTTCTAATTTTTTCCTATTTTTCTTAAACTCAACAAGATCAAAATTATAATACAAGGAAGAATTTAAGGTCTTTCTGAAAAAATATTTTCTACCAGAATATTAGAAACAAAATTAAAGCCAAGTCTTTTCTTAGCTCTTTCTACATATTGAAAGACTTAATTTCTTCCCCTTTCACCCTATTTTGCCTTGGTAGTATCTTCTGCTTCAAATATCTGGGCTTTTTTATTTTCTGGCTATTTGTTCTTTGATGTAAATATTTTCCATGTACTTTGTAACAACCGACCTTCTAGCTTAAAGATAATCAATTCTAATTCCTTGACACCCCAATGTTAGTTATTCTTAAAGCATTATTTCTTCAATTTTTACTCAACCATGTTTCTATATTATACTAGTTACTTAGCAGCAGCTAATGAAAATTACAATGACAGCTGAGTCTGAATCCTGGATAAAAAGTGAATTACCTGATCTCGCCTGAATACTGGATAAGAAGTGAATTACCCAATCTCGTCTGAATCCTGGATAAAAAGTGAATTACTCAATCTCGTCTGAATACTGGATGAAAAGATACTGAGTGTGCTACGGCTTGTTTTTCCTAATATAAAGTTCACAATTAAAGCTTTTGTGTGTGTGGTCCACAAATATTAAATTCTGTATTAATTTAATGTAAGACAGTACCCAATTATTATTGTGGTTAAACCTTAAATAAAAGCATTAGGAATTAGTTGCTTGTATTATATTAGTGCTTCCCATAAATACACTGTTTAGATGAATATTACTCCTGTAGAAGTGAATGTTTCCATAGGTTTTTATAGCCAGAAGAAATTATGAGAAGTGTTTTGGTTATAATGTGTTGCCTCGTACAAATATAAAATAAAAAGAGGTTAAAAACCCTTACAGCCATTACATATGAATTTGA
This sequence comes from Nycticebus coucang, assembly GCF_027406575.1. Classification (NCBI taxonomy): domain Eukaryota; kingdom Metazoa; phylum Chordata; class Mammalia; order Primates; family Lorisidae; genus Nycticebus; species Nycticebus coucang. The sequence goes on along the minus strand of NC_069792.1, from coordinate 15,026,999 downwards.
ATAATAAATATTGGCACTTGATTTTCACCTTTGGCAGCAACTGTTGTACATCTCAGAAGCTCTTTTAATTGGTTCTTTTCAGTTTTTTTAAAGAATAGAAGATATGGTTTTGAAAATATTAAAAAATGTTTAGATATGTATTATGCCTTTTATTCACTTAGAAATTGTTTTCAAACTTCTCATAACTATTAGGAATATAGCAAAAATATGTCACTGTGTTTATTCTCTCCTGTAAAAAATATGAATTTATTTAGAAAAAATTTAGATCCAGTAAAAGAAAAAAATGATATTTTAATTTAAAATCTGTCTAGAATATAAACATAAAAGTTCTACTATTTTTTTCACCTATTATACCATAAGTTTGTAAATGTATTCTTTGTAGAAGTAGCTTTCAGAAGACATATGTACCTGTAGCTATATGAAATTTCATATACTTGGTCAAATATTTAACTTGGCTGGATATTTAATCAAGACCTTTTTCCATTATAGCCAGTTGTAAAATTATTAAATTTTTTAAAATTTTAGCGTAATAATCTCAAAAACATTATATTTAATAATTCTCATAGGAATTTTCATTTAAAAGCTAGGATTAAAATAAGTGATTTTAGGCAGCTAATTCATTCTGACACCATAAATAAACAGAACTTTATTTTTACAAGATTTATTTAACAACCACAAAATTAATAGAAGCATTTTATTACATTAGCACTGATATATTCAACAATAGTCTTCATGGCAAAGATATGTGTTTTGAAATAGGCTGCAATTTTGAAATTCATAATGTTGAATTAATACAGCTGTACATTTATTTTAATCAATATAACTCCTATAATACATAAAAATTAAAAAGGGTTTTAATCTTTTGAAAAATCTCCTCCATTTCATTTGAGAATAGATTGTTCCATACTGGAAAACTCATTTTTTAATGTGAATAACACTTCTTACAGGTTTTTGCATGCTGATACCCATGTCTGATTACTTCTGCTCAGAGTGAATTCTTTTATAAAGCAGATTTTGCAAAGTGAGTATGCATATCAATTTATTACAAAGATTTTAAGGTCAAAAAAGTATACGTATTAGTGCGAAGCAAATTTTTCCGTTTCTTCCTCAAACATAATTCATTTTCTTATTTAAGAACTTAAAATAGGAGCAAATCTTGGTTAGATGTCACAACAAAACCATCTTTTACACCAGGCCTTATTTTCTTTTTTTAATTAACCTTTTTTTTTTAATGTGTTTGGTCTCTTTATTTTAATTGAAATTATATTTCCTTTATTCTATCTTAGTTATCTGGAGAAACTAGAAAGTATTCTCTCACTTATTATACACAAAAGCTTTACACTTTAATTTTCAATTTCATATTTTCGCAAAAAAATTGACAAGAGGTGGAGACCTAAGAACTACAGAAATGACAGACTGGAAACTTCAAAATACTGAATTTTCATTACTTTTTAGAATAGAAGAAACCGCCCAAGGAATTTGCAAAATCAAAATCAGGTGACCCTTTCAAAATAGAATAGGATGAAAGCTTTTAAATTTTAAAGATTGAATGTTTCTAACAGCTTAACGTTTCCTTCGCTTACTGCGATTCAGTGCCATCTGGCTTTTGTAACTAGTGTCCTGCCTCTTTCAGGCAGCAGAGGGCGCTCTGGCATTGTTGACAGGGGATACGTCCCGTTGCGCTGCGCTAGCAGCTTGTTCCTAGGAAAGAAACACACTATTTCCCTGGAGGGTTGTCGTTAAGAATCTCAACGGGTCAAGCTGTCCCTAAATTATTCTGAGAAACTTTAATTTCAGACCCCTAGAGAAAAGTTTGTGATTGTCAAAAGACTCCCACTGCACGCCGCGCCGAGGTTCTCCAGTTGCGAAGCTTGAGTTGTTTTATTGCAAAACTGGTGTGAATACAATTTCATAGGAGGAAAATATGTATAGACATTAAGCTGGATGGTCATTTTCAAAAGATAGAAAATAGTCTTTAAGATCTAGAAACACTACGGGTCAATAACTTCTCTGGATTTAATCGTGGCAACCAAATTATGAAATTATGTGCCCCTTATTTAAGTAGTAGGTAGTATTTTATCCTCTCTTGTTCGCATCACGTATTTATTTCTATTTTGAAAGTAATCTTTAAAGTGATTAAGCTTTCTGAAGGACGAGTTTAGACTGTCCTAAACAGGTAGGATTAGGATGAAGGGGATTAGGTGTGTTCCTATTAGATAATATGAATTACAGCAGAACTCAGGAAGGACCATTTTGCAGCCTTCAACTTTTTTTCCTCAATGAATTATACAAGTTGATGTGGACACAGGAGGCCAGCGGAACTAGATCAATACTGGAAGGAAATCACGGCTTCCATGATAACGTGTAATGCTTTAAACTCATGTCCATTTCCAATGGCTGCTTTTAATTGGCACGAGAGGAATGTTCCCAGCCCTTTCCTTTTGTTATTTGAGTAGCCTCTAGGTTCCAGTGAGCTTCACCTACCCATTCTCAAATTGTCTGAAATTAAATAAAAACCCAAGTAATTAGTGGATGCGATACACTTAACTTGCAGAGTTATAAAGTCCGAGGACAAATAAAACCCGTCCTCCGCCCTAGGAGGCAAGGAGGATATAGCTACTGGCAGCTCTATTTTATTAATCATTTGATACATTTCCATCAGGTGTGAAAGAAGAAATCTAATGAAAACACCTCTATTCAAAGTATGCATCAAAACCTTTACTGTGCAATCTGAACTGTTTTGTCTGTTATTAACTTCAACAGCGTTTATGTTGGTAAATTTATAAACAATGCAAGCAAACGTATAGCAGTTTTTGTTTTTGTTTTTTTTTGAGAGTCTGGCTACCAATGGATGATTTCCCTTTCCTGTCTCTCCCTTCTCAGTTTGATTTATTGATTAGGGAACTTAAAGTTTTATTGTTTATATTTATTGCTCTCAATACCCAGGTTAGTACCAGGAAATGTGCCGAGAAATATAATGATGTATTGGTTATGTCAATACTGACCCATCTGACCCTGAAGTCCTAAAGGAAATCTTCATTGCATAGGATTTAGAAAACCGCCCTGCCTCTTTCTGTCCTGGGAGCTGTGAAGAGGAAGCTGTTGTGGTAGGTTTTTCCGCAGTGCGGTTTCAGGCCTCCTGGCCCTCCAGTGCCTCCCTGCGGCCGGGATGTGAGGAGCAGGCTCCTGCGCACACGAGAGGCCTGCAGAGCTCGGTCCTCTGGACCCGCCTAGGAAGGCTGTCCTGCTAAGAGCCTGGCTCAAGCTGGCAGGCTGAGCGGGCTTTTGCTGTGTCTCACCTAGTCGGTCCCGTCCTGTCCTTTCCTGTTAAGCCTCGATGCTCACACTTGAGTCCACCTTCATTCCCTTTGGTGACCACGTGAGCACGAAGAACAACAGCTGAGAATCTTATATTTCTGTGTTTTAAGAAAGATTATTTAAGAAAAAAAACCCATAAAGCCTTATTCTCAGCAATCTCTTTTTTGCAAGTACTTCCCACTGCTTAGATTCGTATTTCAGCCTAAATAAACTGAAGTTTCTTTCCAGTATGCATATATTGGTGGCGCGCGGACCTACGAGACCACAGTGACAGCTGCTACAGTGAACTATTTCGGTAAAATGTTGCTTGGCTGCACGTAGCCTTTCCTTCCCTTTAATTTTTATTTTTCAAATAATCGAATATTCTATTATTCTTTGGGGTGGGAGTGGAATAGTCCTGTTGCTTTTCTGGTTTAAATACGGAGAGAGAAGCGGGTCGCGGTCAGCACCGCGGACAGCGCCAGGCGCGGAGGGCGCGGCCACCTTGGCGCATCCTCTTAGCCCCTTTCCTTTGTTTCCTAGCCCGCAGGGCAAGGCAGAACAAAGACATCTATCTCAGCTCGCTTCCTCGGCCTGGGCTGTTCTTTGGCTCTTAGGCTGCGGTGCAGAACTGCTACCTTCACATAGTCCACCTCACTGGCTTACAAATAAATTAATTTACCAGGTCCTTCTAAAGTTTCTGACCTGGTCCTTTTCCCTTATCCTACTCCTTTGACCCATTTGGCCATTGCGACAGTGCCCAAACAAGAAAGTTATCTTTGCATTTTAAAGCCAACCAGGGACAGCTCAAGAGTGGGAAGAGAAAAAGTCGAGGGGAAATGGGGCGAGGGGTTGTTCCGATCTTCCTGAAATAGTCGAACCATGTGAGGTTTCCTGCGCAATACGGTCAGGGCGCCATTTAGCGTTATGTTCCTCTTTTCTGTGTTTTCCCAGCTTGGCCCAGGATTGCAGACAATCGCACTAGGTGCTCTCGGAAGAACCAGTGCATTCTAAACGCTTCAACTCTCTAGAATCTTCACACAGACGGGAACTGCTGCTTTTCTGACAGCTGTCCATGTGGCTCTCCTAAAATCCCCTTTGGCGATTCGCCTTCGGATTTCTGAGGGTCTAACTGCAAAGTATGAGCCTTTCACTTTCCAACACTGGCTTGACTCTGGAATCAATTCGAGGGGCTTTAGAGGGCAAGGGATGGGTTCATTCTAACGACCCCCAAATCCCCTGCAACTGCCTTTTCCCTTCTCTGACCCTGAGACGCTCAGGTGTCCTTCAAGTGCAGCCGTAGGCTCCGCTCTTGGCATTCACCGCGTGCCTTAATTGTATGACATTAAATCAAGGTCCGCTGTGAACACGGAGGGCAGAGTCTCTGATCTTGATCCGGAAAACAACAGACCCACTTTAACTACCACACTCCTTTCCCAACCCACCCCCGCCCCCAGCTCCAAGTCCCTACCCCCAGAATCATAACTCATAAGCCCAGCTCCTGTCTCAGCTCGCCTCCTGACACATCTGCCAGCGTCGCTGCTAATTAGGCTGTTTCGTGCAAGTGTAGACGGTGCATGTTCTGCGTATATATATGCATAACATCGCTGTGCCATTTACTGCACACCTAAACACATCCATACACCTATAAATCTAGTTTTCATATGACGGCGTGGATCAAGTTAATTACCCCTCCGGTACAGATCTAATTTTGTAGTCGTGTTATTTTACTGGAGGCAATTAACCCAGTTGGTTCGCCCTGAATCTCTTCTAAGGCACTTATAAGGAATGGCAGGTTTTAAAGAACCGCGCCATGGCGTGTTTTGCTGCAGAAACCTTTGCCCATCATCTCTTGCCGTCGGAGATGAAATCTAGCATACAAAAGGGAAAACAAACACGCGTGTATACAAGTAAGATAAACACACAGATACGCCTGTTCTCTGCGTCCTCTGACAACGTTACCGCGGTTTTGGTTGCAAGGTTTTGGAAAAAGATGAGAGTCCAAGGGCGGCCTGGGTCATCTTTCTTTGTAATGCGGAAAAATTAACTCAACCGCACCTGCCTAGTCCCGAGAGAGCTGGGCGGCCCATCTGGTCTGGCTATGGTTTTGCTGCAGAGAGAAAAGGCTGCTTGCTAAGGCTTCCCCACTGCCTGAGAGCGCGGACCTCGAGTCCCGGCCGGGTTGGGGGGTTCGGTTCAGGGCAGCGCAGCGGACGCTCACTCCTCACACTGCGGCAAGAGTCAAGAGCATGGAAGCGCCGGGGTCGGGCGGAGGGAGGGCGAGCAGGACAGAGGAAGGGGTCAGGGGAGTTGACCTCTACGGGCGGAGCCCTCTGCGCAGCGGGCTGGAGGCAGCAGGCAAGGCGGCTCTTTTCACGGCGTCCCCTACTGTGCGGTCGACCCAGGGAAAGGCCCACTCCAATGTCCCCAGCTCCAGGAGAGACCGCGGAGGGCCGTTCTTAATGCAGAGACCCCAGAAGGCGCCCCTGAAAAACAGAATCAAAGCGCAGTGTTAGAGAGGGAGGAGCGAGGGAGGAGGGGCAGGCTGGAGAGAAGGGACGCGAGGGGGACGAGGCGACAGGGGACGGGACCCCAGTGAACTCGTCGCGACCTCCGCCCCCAGGTTTCAGCCTGGCGCATAGAGAACCCCGCGGCCCACGGAGCCCGAGGCCCGCAGCCCGCAGGGCGGCCCGGTGGCCCGGAGCGCAGGTCCGGGCTGCGGACGCGCTAGGAGAGGGCCACGCGCTGCGGACACCGACGCGTCCGGAGAAGAGAATCCGGGAGTTGGAACCGTAAGGGCAAACGCTCAGATGGTCTTTCTGTTCAGTCCCGCCCGTTCCCGCATTCCGCACCCCCATTCCCCAGCCTCACCCCTCCCTCAGACCACACGGCAGACCCGCGCTCTGCATTCTCCACCCCTCTCGGCTTAGGACCTGCAAACTGCAAGACTGCAAGAAAATCGACAGGATCCATGAGAGAAAGAATCACACGTACACGGAGCCCTGGAAATTCCAAGGAGAAAGACCCAGGAACCAGAGCGTTTTCAATCGCTGCTCGGAGCGTCCGCCGAGGGAAGAGGCTGAGAGGCTTCTGCGGCTTGAGGTGCTTTAAGGTGGGAGGTGGGGGTGGGGAGGGGGTGGGTCGGAGCGGTCCGGTCTTTCCCTCTCGCTAGCTGATCCAGAATTAGGGATTAATGGCTCGCTCCAGCCAAACAAATAAGGCATCTGCCTTCAGCACAAGAGGATTACACGGGCTGCTGACGTCACCAGTCAGACAGATGTTGGCTCCCAAAGTCCTGAGCAGCTCGCTGTGTCCTTGAAACCAAAGAGCCACAGAAGGCGCGCAGCCCCCAATTGCTGTGCCTGGGTATAGCAAAGGGCAAGAGTCCTGCCCTTGCTTACACCCCCCTCGGTGCCAACACAGTGGCCCAAAGACAGCCCCCCGGACGTGGTGCCTCCAGCCTCTCCAGCCCTTCCCTCAGCGTCCTCCTGTCAAAGCCCAGGCTCTCTCAGAGCAAGCCAAAGTCACCCTTCCCGGTTTCTACTCCCTAAAATGGAGCCAGCAGCACACAGCCCTCTCCACATCGCAGCCAGATATTCGCATTTAAGCTCTCGGGCTCTTGTTCACACTCACATTCGGTTAGTCAAGTAACAACAGAAAAAGCACCTTAGGTTGACAGACCCCAAGGTCCAGATGAAGGACCGTCTCTTAATTATGTGCGCCAGCAGCAGAAAACGACTTACTCGTATCTCCTCTGCTCAACCCTGCTCCATCCTTCCTCTAGGCCAAGGTTTAGGTTTATACTTCACCCTACCACGAATGCCACCCTAGGCGAATGTGCCTTTCTAAACAATAATCCTTTCCTAACCCAACACTGCTACCAACCAGAGCCCTGGGCCGCCACTTGGTGAACCACTGGGACCTCACCATGGTCCTGATCAGGACAGGATAAAATGGCATTGTATATTCTTTCCAAGTACTTTGAAGATGTCGTCCAAAAGAGAAAACAAGTGTTGTATGTGTCCAGAACATATTTAACATTTAATTTCAGTAATCTGCCGTATAGTTTCATTTATAGCCAAATCCGGTGCATAAAAGATCAAGATAAAGAATGAATTTCTTTATTAGACCCAAACATCCCTTTAAATGGATGTTTTAACTTAAATTTAATTGTAAACTATCTTCGGTTCTCTAACTTGCATATTATATTTGGTTTATATGGTTCTTCAGGCCCTACAGGTTGTATTAAAACCAGATTATCAAATAAGTCGAAAGATACAGGAATCAAGAAAATTAAAAGAGCAATTTTGAACATATTATGTAAGCCACAAAGGAAATGATTTTACAAGAATTTCAGTTTGGCAAAGGAATAAAAACAATTCAAAGAATGCTCAAAACGAAATAAATTGATTTCTGGCACAGAACCACACTCCTGTGCCCCCAATCTAATCAGTCTATATGAAAATACTGTGGCTTTCTTGGAAAAAAATAAATGTTTGTCCACGACATTTCACTGTCAGTCACAGACTACAAAATCTAAACAAGGAGTAAGGGAAGTAGCTGGATTATATCTCTATTCGCATCATCCTTGTCTATCAAAGTGGCATTTAATTTTTCCAATTCTATGCATTTAGAAATTCAGTCTCTGATAAAAATCAATTTAATTTGCTCTAGTGTCCTTCAGTGAATGCTGGCCTAAAACAGGAGAATTTATCCATTTCCACTCATCTCCAAGGCCTTGAAAGAAACAGTTCACGTCTAAAATGGATGGATTTAAATGTTATTTACCAATAACAAAAGGTAGACTTCATCCTATTTTGATTGAATAAAGAACATGCATTGCTTGAGAAAGTGTAAACACTGAACCTGTAAAACATTGTTTCTTTGAAACGTGGTTGAATGAGTTTGAAAAGACACACTTAAAAAGAGTCTAATTCCTTTTAAAAATCATAAAGATGGCTTTTGACTTCCAGCATGTTTTGGATGTAAAGTTCCACTCTGGTCTCAAACAATTTTACTGGAGTCCTTTTTGCTTAGTGATTTAATATCAGTTCGCTGTCCATGGTCTTGACTCACATGAAGGGAGCAGCTAGTGGTGCCTTTTGAAAAATGAAAGTCACAAAGCTTCTGTACAAATTTGACTCTCTAATATTTTAGGATGATGTCAAAGGCGGGGGGGGGTATCTAGGCTGCAAGTTTCCTCCCCCATCCCAGTTGTTTTCAATTTCCGATATCTGACACCAAATCGAAAGCACAAGGAGCAGATAGGGAAAGTTTGCTTTTCTTCATTTTTGAGTTGACAAAATTACCACCCCATTTAAGGAGCTAAACAATCGTTGTAAATAAATAATATTTTTTAACCTGAAATACGTTTTTTCCTTCATAAACGTAACGTACACATTCTTATAGAGGCATCCTTGTCCACCTTATGGTTTAATGAGTGCAGAAAATTTTACATTTTGACAAGGTATTTCCTTGAAAAGCCTAACAGCAACCTTCTTAACTAATTCTCTGCATATTTTCCTCTCTCTATAGAGACATGTAGATAGATACCCCCCCACACACACATCAGTAAGACCATTAGACTAAATCTTTCTCTAACATCCTATACTTCTTTTCTTGGAATTCAAAGAAGGCATATGTTTTAGTGGCTAACATACTGAATAATTCCTCTATCCAGAATAATAGTTCACCTTGTCTAAAAAACAAAAGTCTGACCCCACAGAGTAACAGTTAACCTCTCCTGGGGTTTCTTGGTTGGTGGGGGGGGAGAAGGAAAAGAAATAATTCTTTCCTCCCTTCAAAAATGTCTTTCCTTATTTCCCCCCTTCTGGTTATCAGGAAAAAATGTTGTAAATTATGTGTATATAAACAAACCCATATAAACAGACACGTTTTCTGAAACTCTGAGAATCGCTGCGGATCTTTGGGGGGCACTGACCCGCTGATACAAGTATCTCCAGGGCGAGAAAACAGGCTCTTAGTTTTAAACTGAAGTCGGTACTCACGCCAGGCCACGGGCAGAGCCTCAGCGATTCACACTTTGCTGGGCACAAGAAAACTACTTTCAGGAGAAGTATTTAAAACTTGGGAAAATCCTAGTACCGGAAGAAAATGGCCTAAACACAATAGGACTCGCCATTTTCTCCTTGTGAAGCACAAAGCGCTTGGCGCTGCCCGCCACACAAAGGAAGCCTGGGCCCGCGGAATTCTTGCACATTTTTAAGAGGCCAAAAAATACCTTCCCAGAATGCAGAATTTCTCCCTTCTGGGCGCTCCGAGGCACATACACTGTCTTCCCCTCACTCAGCCTTCCTCACCAGAAGATCCTTTCTCTGAGATGTAGATAAAAGACCCCCCCCCCCAAACGCTAGGTGCTCGCGAGCCAGCTGACCTCAGCCGGAACAATTCCCGAGGACCAAGGGGCCTGGTCTGCTGCTGCCCCGGGCTCCCAGCTAGGCCTGTGGGGAGGAGGGAGATGCGGGTCCCTTCCCTCCCCTTCAGATGCCTCCCTACAATTCCATCCCGTCTTCCCTGCGCTTCTGGTAACCCAGGAGGGTAGGGATCTCTGCGACCTGATTTCCATCCACTGCCAGGAACCAACCTTACAGCTCCGAGCTGAGCCGGCAGCGCTCAAGGATGCTCAGACGCGGGAACCCTGGCCCCGGCGCCTCCCGCCCGCCGCTTCAAGTCACCGCAGTCCAGTCCTCTAGGACTCAGTTTTGCACGGCCACAGGGGCAGAAAACATTTCTCTCGCTCACGTGTGAAAAGTGCAAGCTTTCAGGAAGCCCCAGTGAATAAAGAACGCCAAAACACAAGCGGCGACCCGACGCTCAGAACGACCCTTCCAGCCCACCCGGCGCCGCAGAGCCCGGCTAACGCAGGAAAAGGTGGTACTTACAGCTGGCGCGCCTCTGGGTAATCCGCATCTCAGCCCGTTTGTTTGTTTTAAAAAATCTACACACCTCTCTATGTTTAACTGAACACGTCTTCCACCGGGGAGAAGCAACGGAAAGGAGAATCTCTAGCCTAGCAGGAATGGGGGAGGGGGATGGAGATTTTCATTGTCTGCACACGCAGCCCAAGGAAAGAAGCTCATCGCCGTGCGGGGCTCCTTCTACTTTCGCAATTCAGAAGGTTTCAACGCTGTGAAGCGGGGGTTTGGTCTCCCTCCCTGCCTCCCTCCTCCCCGTTCTCTTTCTCTCTCTCTCTCTCTATCTCTTTTGCTCTCTCCCCTTCTCCCTCCTCTCTTCTCTCCTCCCTCTCTTCTCTTCTGTAGCTCCAAGTCTGTCTCTCTCTCTCTCTCTCTCTCTCGCTTTTTTTTTCAAAAGAGGGCAGGCCGCTTTCTGCATCCCAATGAGTTAAATCAGTCACTTACTTCTCATGCATCAGCAGCCTCTTTAACAACCCGAGGGCTGCAGGCACAAAAGAGCATTTAGCTGCCTCCAATTTGTGTAGAAGGCCTGTCCTTAATTTGTTTTTGGTGTATAATTAAATCATGTATTTCACATAATATAAAAATTCCAAATTCCCAACTTTAGCGAATGAACTGCTAATGGTAACCTTTGAAAATAAATGTCTTCTTGTTGGTGTTCTTACGGAGGGGCCTAGAATGCCCCAGAAATAGGGAGGCCTAGGGTTTGGGCCCAAATTTACCCACCCTCCCGCCTTTCACATGTCAAGGTCACAGTCATATGATTCTCCATTGCTTTAAAATGGAGCTTTTTATCAACCTTTCTCCCTGGAAAGGAATTAAGCCTTTTTATGAAATGGGACGATCTGAGGGATTAAATAAATAAATAAATAAATACATCCTTAATCTGAAATACACACGTAAGCAAAATCGCCCCTGATCAGATGTTGGGATGGTGGGGTGAGGTGACTGACAGGCCATGTAAAAGCAAGTAGATTTCAGCTCCACGTTTCTCCCCTGGTGAATTCTGAGGTCGCTTGGGTTTTGCTCAGGTTTCTGCTGAAGCCTGAATGGGCCGTGTGGGACCAGAGGGTCAGCGCTTTTTTAGCTGTAAGTGAGTCTCTAAGGGGTCCTGATCTAACAGACAGTGCCCAGTGGTCAGGGGGGTCTGGTGTATGGCTCCCCCTCCTCTAAAGGGGCTGGGGCACAAAGAAGGGCTCTGCCTCCCCGCAGTTTCTCTTTCAGAAAGAACCCCAGGCCAGGCCATTGTTCTTCCTCCAGGAAGCAGCGGGCCTGAGGGTGACAACAGGGAGAGACCCTCTCTTCCGTGCACTGGCTGCCCACCACCTCCCTCACCCTACCCAAGGCCACTGCTGCAGAGAAATTTGGGAGTATTTTCTGAGCGATCATGGGAACTAATATCATTAATATCTTGGTTATCTTTGTATTTTCCTCAGCAGTATTCCCCTAAGTCATCAGCCAGTCTCCCAGGCCTCCTTCCCATTTTCTATTTCTAACAGTGCTTGTTCAGAAATGTTGCACTCAGATGCCAGAGAGGTTAGGACCGCTGATAACCGCATTTAGTTCCAGCCAAAGGGAATGAAACACTATAACTCGACACTTTCCCCCTTTGAATATTCCCTCTTATACCTTAAATCACCCTGGGGTTTTGAGTAAGGCCATGTTTCACCTTGAGCATTTATCAAACCGTACTCAGCCGTTTCTGCTGCAGCAGGAAGACTCAGAGGTGGCCAACACCCACCTGACATCTGCTCCAAACATCCAACAATACCTCCAACGGGGTCGTTTGGAAAAAGTAGAAAACCAAATATGAAAGAGAATTATTTTATTAAAAAAATTGAAAGAATATACGTGTGTGTACAATACATTCCTGAGGCGCCGGGTTTGGGGGGTGGAATTACATAAGACAAAACATCTCTGTGGTTGAGCCCAGACCTAAGGCCTACTGGCATCGGAGTTTTATTAGCAGCCAGTGACAATGGCTTTTTGGAGGCCTTAGTCGGAATGCACATCATTCCCCTGCCCCTTATCTTTCACCGAGGATGCTCATTCTGTCCGTTTCCAGTTTATTGACCTGGGATGTGGAACTCCTAAAGATCATCACAGACGTGCCAAGCCTCAGAGAGGCAAAGTCATGCGGGGAACACCGGTCCCGCCGCCAGGAGGGTGCAGCTTTTTGCTTTGGTTAGCCAGCAGAGCTGACTCTGCGGGGTGACGACTTCAGACCACCCCGGGTGGTCACTTTAGCCAGCCTCTCCCCCCTCCCTCGCTCTTCCCCCACAGAGCTCTACCTACGCCAGCTTTGCCTCATCTTCCCGGCCCTGGAATTTCACCCTTCAGGAGGCCTTGGGAAGGAACCCAAGTAGCCCGCGGGATTCCTATGAATGGGCTTCTTCCCTCGCCTGCGGTTTATTGAGTTGAAGCCGCAAAGGAACATGTGAGAGAGAAGGGAGGCGGGCGGTGCAACATTCGTGCAGACTTTCACCCCACACCCTAAACAGATGGCTGGGCCAGGACACCTGCAAGGCAGCCCGCAGCCGCCGCCTCCGAGCAGCTCTCCGGATGCGGACCATAGATCGGATGCAGTAAGGTCACCTGTCACCCTGGGCCCAAGTCGCTCAAACCCCGCCCAAAAAGCTGTTCTCCAGACACCTTTCACTTCAGGATCCTGGCCTCCAGCCCTCTGCCCAGGAAAGTGAGAGAGCGATTCTTTTCCAGCCTAAGACTTCAGATTTGCCCTGCGCAACTTCTCGCCTAGGCTTGGAGCTTATGAAAATGTAACCCAACTCATTGCCAGAAGTTGTTGCTAATTAGTGGATAATAAACTTCTGTAGCCAGGGCACAAAAGTCTTTGAAAAGTGCAAAGGTGTTCTTTGTTGTGGCATCAGAAAAGGGATTAGCATATCAATTGGACCGGGGAGAGGGACCGGACAATGAGCCCCCCTCCCCCTGCGCTGCCCTGGGTTCGTCGCCCGCAGCCGCTCTACCCTCTCTTTCAGCCCTCCTCCTCCTCTTCTTCCTCTCCCAGCTCTAAGAGCTGTCAAGACTCCGTGGCCGAGCGCCGGGCGGCTGGCGGGGACCCAGCAAGCAGGCGCAGTGCGCGCTTCCCGCCGCCCGCCAGGCCGCGCGGCCTGCGCTGCGCCGGCGCCCTCCCTCGCCCTTGGTCGGGGGCTCGGCCTTACCCCGGGCCTAGGAGCAGGCGGAGGGGAGGCGGAGGCGCGTGGGGGCGCACTGCCGGAGCGTGACGAGTCTGGGCGGCCAAGAGGGAGTGCACGAGGCCTGCCGGAGAGGGCGGCTTCGCGCGCCCCACGCGGCACCCCCTCCCAGGACCCGCGGCGTGGTCCCCCACACCCTCGCGCACTTGGCCAGGCGCACGGAGCCTTAGCCACTTCCACTCCCTTGGCAATAGGCCTCCGCCAGCTCCCCACCCTGCTCCGGCCTTCACGCGGGTCGCTGATCCGACGACCCAGGCTTTGGGGCGTCGGGCGAGCGGGCGTAGGAGGGAAGCCAAGACCCTCCGGCCCGAGGCAGCCGAGTTTTCAGGGGTGCACGTCCGCTCGGCTGGTCCCAGGGCAAGGTGCCCTCCATGTGCCCGCCTGGGGACCGCCGAGGCCAGTGGGCTGGAGGGTTCCCAGGCCCGAGCCGGCCGGGTTAAGTCTCGGCGCGACCTCTCCTCTCCCTCCGTCCCCACCTGCACCCCGCGCCCGGCGCCCGAGCCCGCCCCGCGGAGCTAAGCTTGCTCCCCCGGACCAGGACGGGTGCGGAAAAGCGGCCCAGGCCTGCAGGGCCTCGCCCCCAGTCTCGCCGAGACCCGGCCTGTCGTCACCCCACCCGGCTGCGTCTGGGGCAGAGGCGCAGGGGCCTGAGGGGCCACCTCGGGCTCCGAGAGCCGAGGAGCAGAGAAAGACGCGGGGAAAGACCAGGACAAGGGGAAACTAGCAGCGACGGCGGCGCGCTTCACCCGCCCGCGGCCGCGCCGGACTCGCCACTTCCCGGCCGGCCAGAGGAGCCCGGGCCGGGCCGCCTCCGGGCCGTGACGCCCCCACCACGCCCGCGACCCCAGCCAGAAACGCTTTTTCTTTTTCTTCTCCCCTCCCCCCTTTCCCCTTTCTCCCTAGAGGCAGCTTCGGTCCTTTAAATGCATTTCAAAAAAAGGAAGTCTCTGGGGTTCTCCTTTTCCCACCCGTCTTGGCTCCTCCTAACATTGGTGTTGGGCGAACAAGCGCCAAACTCACACAAGTTTCCCCGAAAATGAACAGCTTTAACTGCCGTGAGGGAAAATGTCGGGGAAAAAAGTGGAGGTCGGTGTCTCCCTAAATGCAAAACATCAGAGAGGAATCTGAAAAGAGCTTTACTTTCCCTGCGAAATCTCCATTGTTGCTTGGCAAACAATGGGAGCCCGGGCGACTGTAGGGCTGCAGGAATGAATAGGCGATCCGCGGGATGTGTGCGGGTCAGTGCTTGGGGTCCCGGGCCTAAAGCCCCTTTCTCAGCTGGCCACAATAAACCAGCGCAAGGTTTAGTCTTTACTGGGTCACCGGCCATCTTCTATTATTCAAAACTTCACAACAAAAAACACTTATTAATCAGCGCTGACCAGAGGCCCCTTTTGAAACAAGAGACGAGGGGAGAGAGAGAGAGGGACAGAGGCAGAGGGGTGAAAAGAAGATTGAGAAGCCCGGGACAGATCTTTCTTAAGCCAGAGCAACCATGGGGTACTTTCCTCCAGTGGCCAAGGTTTATTTGACACTACAAAGTTTCTAATCAGGCCACGGAGAGCTGGATTCCTTCTCCTTGGCTTTATTACTGGTCTCTTCCTCTGAAGATGTTGGAGACTTTGTTGCGAGGAAGGATGGCTTTAGGTCAAATTACTAAGGCCTGATCTTAAAGATCTAATGACTCTTGGAAGAGAAGCCTGTATCCTAGCTGGGCCTCACCCTGGAGATGGAGCGAGAAAGACTGTCCAGCTCTGCTCCGGGCACCCTGCTGATGGATGAGGTGTCAGGCCAGTCGTCATGTGAGGACTGGTTTCTAAATGGTATGAACAGTAGTCAAATGTGATACTTACTGATGATACTGAAATGCAATCTGTAGATTTTCTACTTGATGATATTTCAGGCTGATGTCTGGAGAGACTAACCTTGCTTGCTAGAGCGAAGAAGTTCTGAGCTGATGACTTAGACAAGGACTGAAGGACAGGAATGCAATGGATTAGTTTTAGAGAAGAGAATAGCTCAAAATGTTCCATACCACAAAAGTCAGTGGGGTCTTTGCTCAACTTTGATAATTTTTATTAAGCTTATTTGATGTTTGTAATCTAATTGTGTGTCTTTTATTTATCTGGTTACATGATAATTATGAGCACATGCTCAGATATATATGGACCCTCCTATGCATCAAAGCAAAGAGCTACACATGTCAGCTTTATGGATGAGTTTAATCCATTTAGAACCCAGCTAGATATTTTTGATGACAAAATTTTGTCACTTTTTGATTTGGGATTGGGAGCCAATATTTCTTGATTATTCTGTCTGTTTCACATTACTCAGGCCGTAATTTAGCCAAGTGAGCAAAGCTCTTTTGTGATGGCTGATGTTTACAAGTGAACGGAGGTGGCAGATATTGAATCTTGGTTGTCAAAAGACATAAAACAATTATTTTCTTAAAGAAATAGAAGTGAATGTCAAAGCAGTGTTCTTTTAAGTTTAAAATTTTGTTTGTGGGCACTTCTGGATCCTTGAATAACATAACTAACCATTTCACTGGTTATGATTCAAAGAAGCCTTTAAACTCAGAAAATGTATGGATGGGGGATTCTGAGTTGAGCAAATTAAGCTGTAGCACTGGATGGCTTGGTAATGAAAGCAAGAATGCAGAATTACTTGGTAGTAACTACACTGGTATTTACCAGAGCTTATGTAGTAGATGAAAAAGTGGGTTGCATGGTTTGGTCTCAGGAAATGTGTTTTACTTAGATGCCTACTATTTGAGATTGGCTTTTTTATGTAGAAAATATTGTGTTGCTCAGATTTTGCAGAGCTCAACGGTTCTTGCAATGGAGTAATCAAATGTTATCTGAATTATTTAAAGCCTGGGATTAAAGGCCTTGGAGTTGAATGCTGACAAACTCTCACATGTAGGCAGGGCAAAGTTTAGTATTCTTTCTTTCTATATATACTTTGAAAATAATTTGACCAAGTGTGGTGAATTATTTTTAAAATCTATGTATAGAAACAAAGAATAATTATTTTACAAATTGTTCCTCAAAAAATGACCAAATAGGATTATTCAGAAAATGAGTAGGTATCTGTTTAGTACATAACAGTGTGTTGCCTAACATACATCGGTTTTAAAGACTGTTCTTTAAAAAATATTTTTGCTATGGAAAGCTCCACTGTTTCAAAAAAGTATTTTGGAAGTGGATACATAGAATATAGTCATTCAACAAATTCATTTGTAGGACATGACTATTTTGTGTTGGGCTTTTCCTTTTGGTATTTTAGTTGACTTCCTAATTTGCTTAAAGGGGGCGATATTCCACTTGTGTGTATATTTTTACTTATAAACTAAAGGTATGTTCTAAATGGGACTAATCTACAGATTATCTTCTGATTGAGTTCTATTGAATAAGCCAATGGAAGAGGAAAAACTTTAATCATAACATAATACGTTGAATGTATAAATATATCATAACACAGCACATCATTTTAGCACAGTTTTAGACTCCAAATATTTTCCCCACTTCCTTTCTCTCTTCCTTTCTTCCTCTCCCTCCTTTCTTCCTTCCATCTTTCTTTCTTTCCTTTCTCCTTTCCTTCTTTCTCTTCTTCCCTCCCTCACTGCCTTCTTTCCTTCTTTCATTTTTTTTGTGGGGGGAGGGCTAAAAAATTAAGTAAATAGCACTGTAAGGACATTCCTTTGAATATTCCAGTGACTTTATGTGGAAATTATTAAATAGACTAGCCTTCACATTTGTCCAGAGAGAAAAGTATGAAACACAGACATTATATTCAGCAAAGGTTTAAAATAGAGAAATGTCATTTGTTGCTATAACGTAAACCATGGAAGGAGTATTGATTAAATTTGGTATATCTTTATGAAAGCATTGCTACTTCTGAGACAATACATACATACTGTTGCATTTTTAAATAAGAAAATACATCTGTAACAAAAACCTAAAAATTACAGGATAGATTTAGCACATCATAAAAATTATTTCATAGGTATCTAAGTCACCTGTATTCTGGAAAATATACATATTTTTGCCTTAAAAAGACCACCAGGTCAGGTTTTTTCTTTAAAAATGGGACACATTTAAATAAATCTCTAACTACACAAGGAAACAAAGATCTTGAAAAAACTTGTGTATCTTTACCCAAATGAAGATTAGATAGTAAAGTGAATGATTATAAAATGAAAAGTAAATATAGTCTGGAAACCTATTTCAATTTTTACATTTATTTTTCTTCTTGGAAGGTGCATATAATTCAGACCCTTTTTTCCATCTTGACAGAATTTGTCAAATTCAGTTCAAATTTTTATCAACATCATCTGACAAAACACAGTATCAATAGGTTATCATGACATATAAATGTAAACTCTGCTGAACGTTGCCTTCATACACACTACGTTTTCTTTTATCTAAAAATAAACCAATGTTGTTTTTCATGATAGAGAAAAAGTAAAAAGAAACTGATAGAAATTTGACTTGCCTCCTGTGACCTGCCCTGTTGCCAGAGAATTCTGGTTAGTTGTACAGATCTAAGACTTCTGTGGAACAACTCAACCTGGTGCTTATTTATTTATAAACTTCCAGCTCACTAGAGAGTCTAAGTTATATTTAGAAAACTAGAACCTCACATGATATGTTTATTTGATTCTTTGATTTAAATACTTCATGAGTACACTAAAAGTAATTTTAATAGAAATTTTTCATTAGGTTTACATACATTGCATTCAAATACCCCTAAAATATTTTTGTGTCTACCATAAGATAACATCTCACTTTTGGAGAACAAAAGAAAATCAAGCTTCTGAATGCAACTTATTCTTCAAAATTATTTCCACAGTTCTTCTTAGTTTGATATTTCCTTCAACTAATTGCATTTTGGTACACATGATGTGTAATCCACTTGAGCTTAGAAGTCAATGTTTTACCCCCAAACTATATGCTTATATAACCATTTCTGACAAAGTAGAGTGTTCTACAAAATTTCACGGAAGGATACACACACAGACAAACACACACACACACACACACACACACACACCCCTATATGCTACTTAAATTTCAATGATTTGTAGGTGTTTGCTAAAGCTTAAAAGGAAATATTCAGCACTGTCTTCCATCATGGTAGGGTTTTTTGTTTGTTTTGTTTTAATAAAAGCTGTTTTAGAAACACCTTTAAGATACATATTGTATTGGATTTTTTACCATAGTAATTAATGAATGATTGAGTCTTTAAGGCTAACGTGAGCTTCTCTTTCGATTAAGGAGGCTGTTTTTAGGGAGGCTGTTTTTAGATACTGTAAGAAACTAGCTAACTAGCTGCATTGAGGTCATGGCAAATTGTTGAGGTATTTTTGTTTATTTTAGTTCTTGTGTTATATGGATTAAAATGTAACAGAATGTCTTTGAACTTTTCTAGTGCCCTTTATGTATTTTGTTGCTTTGTGGGGGGAATACTAATGAGAGGGGACATTGAGAGGAGGGGCACTTAGCCATAGAGTCTACGGATCAAGTAAAGTTTGGGTGGTAATTGCTAATGGTATGGAAGCAGTGTCCTTGTGTCAGGAAAGGACTAATTTCCCAAACTTTCCTTTCTTTTTGTCCTGCCTTTCCATTCAGAGTGCCTAAGAGATCCCATGAAAATTAAGTTCTGATACAAACCATTTTTTCTGGACCTGATGAAAAAGGTATCTACAGGCAGGAGAATGACTCAGGTCTCACATGAGGCCTGCTACTTTAGAGCTCATACTAGTCTGCAGCAAAATCATGTTGTGTTTTATGGATGTGCACGATGTTTTATTTCCCAGTAGTTACATGTATATTGCAGATGTACGGAGACCATATTTAAAATTAAAGCCCTAAAAACAGGAACATTCCCTTGAACATATTTTGTAAGAAAAAAGCACAAGAGGGGAAAAGGTCTTAGCTATGGGGAAAGAAAAAAAATACTTAGCCATGAAGATATAGAATTATATTGCATTGCAACTAGCTTTAATCAAACTCCAGTTTTTCTGATGACCACACAGTTAACTGACGTT